>NC_056737.1:1666469186-1666784163 GCF_019279795.1 Protopterus annectens
AACCTCTTGTGTCAGAGGCAACATGGGATATATGCAAATTACCATTTAAGGCTATCAGGTCTTTCAGCTAAATGGCAATTCTGAATGTCCATGACTTTTTCTTTTACTTTTAAGTCTATTTATGGTCAATTTCAGGCCAATAAAGCCAAACCCCTCTAGCTGTGGACATGCATGTTTCTGCCTTCTTATGGCATCATCAGAACAGCATAAGAGGAATGTTTGACATTTAGAAACACAGGGTTGTCATACCAAACTGATATCCATAAACATAAGGCTGTCTACAAAATATCCCAACCAACAAACTAAAACAATGAGTAAAAAGGTCACACACGAAAAAGTTTGTTGGTTGGTTTAACCAACTGGTTTTCCTGTGTGACCTTCTTACTCATTGTTTTAGTTTGTTGGTTGGGATATTTTGTAGACACCTTTATGTTTATGGATATCAGTTGGGTATGACAACCCTGTGTTTCCAAAAGTCTTTTACTGGAGAAAACTGTTAAAGGAACCAAGGTATCAGGAGCAAACAATTACAGAGGGAAACATAACAGAATGGGAAGAAGCCAAGAATACATTTGGACTGCAGACTGCAGACTGCCCTCCCTATCAAGGATTGATAAAATACAGGCAAAGAGAAAGGAAAAGGGTAATTCTAAATGAAAGACAGGCACTGGCAGAGTTTTTAGCTGAACCTAGAAAGTACAGTTGTGTACCTACCATAAATGTAGATGTTCGAGTGTATTCACTGTTGCAGTCATTACTCTTGGGTTATCCTGCTGGCAGGCTACCCGTAGTCGGCCAGAATTCCAAAGTGTAGGTCCGGCGTCGGTTGCTGTCGCCTCTTCCCTGACGTCAGTGCGCCAGGGGTATAAAAGAAGAAGCCGATGCCATTTTCTTCAGTTTTTCTTCCCCAGATGTCAGGTGCCCCCAAATTGGAAGGCTGAGAAATAATATGCCAATTAAAATGCATGCACAAAAATAACATTTCCTTCTTCTATAAGCAAATACACCAAATAGGTTGTATAGGATAGAGAAGTGCAGAAAAGTCCCAGCAAAGAAAAAAGTGGGATGGTGGGTGGGTAACCTGGACTGCAACAGTAAATACACTCGAACATCTACATTTATGGTAGGTAAACAACTGTACTATGTTTATCGTGTTTCACTGTTGCAGTCATTACTCTTGGGTAGAATCCCAAAGCTGAGGAAGGGTGGCTGGGCTAAATAGGATTAGGAGAGGCTATGAGGCCCTGCAGAACTGCAGTGGCAAAGCCTGCTCTGGACTTAAAGAGGTAAGTGGTAGTGCTTTGTGAAGGTGTGCACTGAACTCCAAGTTGCAGCCTCTAAGATATCTTTGGTTGGTACTCCTCTGAGGAAGGCTGCTGAAGTGGCTGCTGCTCTGGTGGAATGAGGCCTAATGTCCTTAGGCACTGATTTGCCATGTTGAAGATAGCAGAAACGGATACAATGGCCTATCCATTTAGAAATAGTTTGTTTTGAGACAGCCTTTCCTTGTGATCCTGCAGCATAGGACACTAAAAGTTGCTCAGTCTTTCTGAAAGCTTTAGTTCTGTCCAAGTAGAATCATAACTGCCTGTGTATGTCCAAAGAATGCAGAATTTTCTCACCCTTGTTCTGTGGATTATGATAAAATGTGGGCAAGTGAATGGTTTGGTTGAGGGCCACACTAGACACCACCTTAGGCATAAATGTAGGGTTTGTTCTCAGAGAAACCCTGTCTGGATGAAAAATGATGAAAGGTTCCACTGCCATGACTGCTTGTAACTCCGAGACTCACCTTGCAGAGGTTATTGCTAGGAGCAGAGCTGTTTTCCAGGATATGAATTTTATATCTGTTGTTGATGCTGGTTCGAAAGGAGGCAGTGTGAGTTTTTCCAAAACATAATTGAGGTCCCAGGTCGGAATTGGTGCTCTCCTTGGAGGCCTAATGTTTTTGGCGCCTCTAAGGTACTGCCTTATCAAAGGATGAGAAAAGATAGGTGGTTCCATATTGTAGTGGGCTGAAATGGCAGAGGCTGAACTAATGGACATGCTTCACCTCAAAAAAACGAGATCCCTCAGAATCACTCATTCTAGCGACTTGAACCTATGAACAGCAATAAACAGGACATGCTGGAGGGATAGATTCCTGTCCCAGCAACTCCCCTCACTCTGGAATAGAATCCCAATCCATATTCGACAGAGCTCCTCTCTGACCTTCTTCAAGAGAAATCTTGATGAGTGGATGGGTAATCGTAAGTTCTACCCTGGGATCACTTCAGGAGCCCTATTGACAGAGGCCCAGGTTACTAATCTAATGGGGAGGCGAAAGCCATCACTCTGTGGCTAGGCTTATAAATGCCCATGGGCAGATAGCCTAGTACTTACCTATGAACCTATGAACCTATGAATCTTAATAGATGAGAAAGAAAGGCCTTTGTTTAGCATCTCAGTCAGGTATTGTAAAAATCTGAAGGATATTTGGTACACACGTGTCAATGCCTTGTTCCTGGTTCCAAACACAGAATCTTTTCCATTTTTCTGCATAAGATTTTCTGGTACTGGGCCTCCTGGCCTCCAAGACAACAGCCATAACAGCTTTTGAAAGAGGAGTGTTCTGAAAGGCTACATTATCCGCCATGCAGCCAGATTTAAGGTTCTAAGTTGGCTGTGCAGGAGCTGATTGTTTTGTTGGGTCAGCAAGTGAGAAGTTTGAGGCAGTATCCATGCTGGACCTTGAGACAAGCTCTTTAGGAGTGGGTACCAGTGCTGGCGTGGCCAGTCTGGTGCAATCAGTATCATGTTTGGCTTCTCTTGTCTGACTTTTAGGAGTACCCTGGGAAGGAGAGGCAGTGGAGGAAAAACAGATACTGTTAGATTTTTCCAGCTGAAGGTTAGGGCGTCCACTTTCCATGCTTGCTTGTGATAAATCCTTGTGCAAAATTTCTGCAATTGGTAGTTGTGAGAGGAGGCAAATAGATCTATGTCTGGGCATCCCCATTTCCTTATTATCATGCTGAAGTCTTGTGGATCCAGTTTCCATTCGTGGGGATCCATGAGGTTTCTGCTTAGTTCGTCTGCCAGAGTATTTGTTTTTCCTGGCAGGAATTGTGCTTGCACGTGAACTTGGTATGTCAATGCTGTGTCCCATAAGGTCATTACTTGTCTGCAGAGGGGGTAAGAATGTGTACCTCCCTGCTTGTTCATGTACCACATAACCGTAGTGTTGTCTGTCTTTAACAGTAATTGTCCTGGATGAAGTAGGTCCTTGAAAGCTGTAAGGGCATTTTGTACAGCTAGCATCTCTTTGTGATTGATGTGAAGATGCATCTGGTTTGCAGGCCATTTACCCTGAATACATTTTCCTGCCATATGGGCTCCCCAGGCATAATCTGATGCATCAGTTGTCAGTGTCTGTCTGGCTGTGGGTAAACTGAATGGCAGACCCTTGTTGTGGTGACAGGATTCTGCCCACCATTGAAACTCCTATTGCAGGCAGGGGATGAGTCCAATCACGGTCTCCAGGCTGTGACAATGCTGAGTCCAAACAATTTTTAGATACCATTGTAGTTTCCTCATATGCAGTCTGGTATATGGAATTAGTAGAATGCAGGATGCCATGAAACCCAAGGCCTGCAGGATTTTCCTTGCGGATAAGTGGGTTTTTTGTTGCCAAATTCTTGAAGTAAGTAGCCCGTTGCTTTTGTTTTTCTGGCGTGAGATAAGCCATCTGGGCAGTTGTATTTAGGCTTGCACCCAGGAATATTATCTCTTGAGAGGGCACTAGTTTTGATTTCTTTTTGTTTACTGTGTACACTAGGCCAATTAGTATTCTTTTTACAAACGCCAGATGCTTCAAAAGAGTGTCTTTGTTCTCTGCTTGAATTAGGCAGTCGTCCAAGTAGGGATATATTTCAATTCCTTTTTGTCTGCAAAAAGCAATTACTGGTGCCAGGCATTTTGTGAAGACCCTGGGCGCAGTAGATAAGCCAAAGGGCAGTGCAGAGAACTGGTAATGCATTGAGCCAGCTATGAATCTGAGGTATCTTCTGCAAGATTGTCCGATTGGGACATGCAGGTATGCCTCTTTTAGCTCCAAAGTTACGAGCCAAGCCTTTTTGCCCAACATGGGCAGTAGCTGCTGTAGAGTCAACATCTTGAATTTTGGAACTTCCAGAAATGTATTTAGTATAGACAGGTCCAGTATTGGTCTCCAGGTTTTGTCCTTTCTGGTTACTAGGAAAAGTCTGGAGTAAAATCCTTGCCCCTGCTCTTGTTGTGGTACTTGCTGAATGGCCTTCATGTGTCCATGAGGGCTGTAATTTGTTTTTCTGCCTCTGCCCATTGATTGTGTGGCAGGTCTGGCATACCTTTTGACCTTGGTAGAGTGTGGAAATGGAACCTGTAGCCTTGGGACACTATGTTCAGGACCCATTTGTCTTGGGTAATCCTTTGCCAATTTGATGAAAAAAGTGCTAATTTTCCCCCTAAGAGGGCTGCCAAAAGAATAGTGCTTGGATCTGGTAGAGGAAAGTCATTGGGACTGTTTCCTGTAAGGTTGTTATTTGTCTTCTCTGCTTTTGGAGGTAGGAGCACCCCATTGTTTAGGCCTGTATGAGCTTTGGGGCTGACCTCTGCCTCTGGGACGGCTGTATCTGCCTCTTTGTGGTCTGTCTGCCACTGGAAAGGATCAATTTTTAGAAGGCCAGTTTCTGCTAAATCTGGGTGGCTGTACCTGTAAGAAATCCTTGACTGTCTGCATGGATTTTGCTTTATCCTCCATTTTTTTCAACACCTCTTCTGCTTTAGTACCAAACAAAGTATCATGATGTAATGGTGCATCTAATAATTTTGCTTTAACATGATCAGGCAGATTTTGTTCCTTTATCCAAACATGCCTTCTAATAACAGAACCTGTAACAGTGGCCCTGCAGGAGGCCTCCAGTGAATCATAACCACATGCAAAGTATGCTTTCCCACTTGTTCAGCTGCATGAAATAATTCCTTGTTTTCTGAACATTCAGTATTTGTCAACATTTTCTGTTTAAGCAGTGACATTAAATATTGCTGATATTTGAGCATATGAAACTGACAATTTAAGGCCCTTACAGCCAGGGTAGCAGAAGTGTATACTTTTTTGCCCCATCTGTCTAGAGCCCTGGAGTCCCTATCAGAGGGGACAAGGTTTTTTGCAGTGGAAGCTTTAACCCCCTTGGGACCATGAGATATAGTTTCTGGGTCAGCAGCGGGGTTTTTATACAAGAATTTATGAGAATCCAGGACCATGTAGTATCTGTCTGGCTTAGCAGGTGCAGGGGGTAGACAGTCTGGGGACAGGCCGGACTCTGAGAATACATCGTCCACAATGTCTAGAATAGGTGGAATAGCGAGGGGTCTGTGCTAAGGGAGTAGTAGAAAGTCTCTGAGCCTTTTCTTAGATTCAGAATAATCTTGGCTCTCCCAGTGGAAATGTTCCCTCATGGTATGCAGGGTTTTCCCAAAAGAATAATCCTCAGGAGGAGAGGCTGAAGGAATGGATTCTTCAGCATCAGAATCCTCATAGGGAAGCATGGAGTAATCTTGTTCAGAAGAGGAATCAGAGGAAATAGAAACCTGATCAGAAGAATCATACTCTGTCTCTTGCCTAGGCCTCTTATCGGGAGGGGGATGGGAACCCCTGATCAAAGTAATTAGGTCTTTGGCCATTTTGAGCATCTGTTTTTTAGGCATGGTAGTCTGAGTAGGAGAATGCTGTACTTGTTTCTTTGTCTTTAATGCTGCTTTAGTCTTTGTCTTTGAAGCTGAGGATGGCTTAATATATAGTTGTGTAGGTCTGAAGACACCCTCAGAAGCCGATGCCTGCTCAGTGGCTCTGGACCCATCTGAGGGAATGATTTCCGAGTGTCCAATACCTTGCGTATCCAGAGGCCCAGTCGGCTCCACGTGGGAGTCGGAAGCGGCCTGTGGCTCTGAGGTAGCGGGTGCCAGGGGCTGCGAAAGTGCCTCACTGAGAACCGGCGACTGGCCTAGAAGAGGCTTCGTCGTCGGTTTTGGACCTCGGATGCCTATCCTTCTCCTTGTCCTTGCGTTTTTTGTAAACTGCGGTTGTCGGCTGATCCGACGGCATTATATAGTTAAATCTTCGGCCAAAGTAATGAAATGCAAAATCAAACCGACGCTTGATAGTGTGTTGGTTAAATCTAGCACAAAACTGACAACTAGCAATGTTCTGATCAGGGCCTAGGCAAGGAATACAGTAAGAGTGAAAATACTTATGAGGTATTTCCTTCCCACAAGAAATACAATTGTTAACTTTTTCTGACATCAGTCTGGGTCAAGAAAAAAGTTTCCCCAACGGGGTACTTAGCTTTAATGAAGACTTCGGATCTGAAATTCTGATTTGAAAATCTCAGGAGTCGGCCGACCGGCACTTACGAACTGTTTTTGCTTCGGGCACCGCGCAGCAAGAAAGACTGAAGAAAATGGCATTGGCTGCTTTTTTTATACCCCTGGCGCACTGACGTCAGGGAAGAGGCAACAGCAACAGACACTGGACCTAGACTTTGGAATTCCGGCCGACTACGGGTAGCCTGCCAGCAGGATAACCCAAGAGTAATGACTGCAACAGTGAAACACGATGAACATCATAAGCTGCTGGTAAAAAAAGGATAATTAATACAGCATATAAAATATTGCATGATAACTATAGGAACCCATCAAAGGAGGTTAGAAAAGATTGGGAAGACAGACTGGATAAGCAATTCACAAAGAAACAATGGGAGGATATATGTATGGCTCCCAAATATGCAACACTGTCTAGAAGATTTAGGATTTTTGCTTGGAAGTGTTTGCAAAGGTATTTTTATACCCCAAGCAGACTCCAAATCATTTTTTTTCGGGCAGAATGCAAATGTTCAAGGTGTGATGGGGAAGAAACATGCAATTGAGAACATATGTTTTGGGAATGTAATGAGCTGGCACACTAAAAATTCCCTACAAACCACTATGTCAGAAATACTGGTGAGCAAACTAGTGTAAGTAAGGAAATGATTTTTTGAGCTGCGATACAGGATCTGACTTGCCTAGAGATAATAAGGCTTTGCTGAGTTTAATTCTGGTGGCTGCCAAAAAAAAAGCAATTACTAGAAAATGGAAATCAAAGTCTAAACCACCCGTATTGTAAGTAGTGAATACAGTAACAGAGATGAAGGAACTGGAAGCAGGATACTTAGAAAAGAGTAACAGCAAATTACATACAAAAAATGGGAAATGTGGGAACACTACATGCAAAATATTTTCGAGACGGAATGAGGTTTAAAGGAAGGCAGGAACCGAATAAGCAATGTAATGTTCAACTGACAACTGGCAATGGCTGTACAGAAGGTTTTATGTGATGTATAATGTTTGTAACTGATAATGTCAATATGGTTTTGTTTTCCTTTATATAAATATATGATTGCCAATGACATAAATGATAATTCAATACAGATAATTTTAAAAAAAGAAAATGATACAGAATTATATACAAGTAGATTTACTTAACGTGTCAACCTTTAAATCATACAGTTTAAGTGCCATGAGAAACAGAAATACTTCACTGGGAACATGAGGCAGCCTTTTCAAAACTGTTTCACCAGTCTCTGTTGGGCTACATTTCTGCCAAAAATTAAACTATGGCAGGCTGACAAAAACAAAACATGATGATGGAGAAAGCAAGGCTAAAGTCAAAGAGGTTCCCTCTCTTTCAATGATGGTGTGTATTCCTTTGCGAAAAATTCCAAACTGTGAGCAATACAAAATCAAAATCTTCTATTATTTCACAAGTTCTTACTGCTAGACTCCTTACAGTGTTGCAGTAAACTGATTAAAATGAATGTAGAGTGATCACTCTGTTACAAGTAAATATAACAGCTGCAAATTTATCACCAGAATGCTTTGTGTATTCTGCTGTACTGCTGTGATAAGTGAATGACAACTTAGTGCCTCCTTACCAAAAGTTCCTGCTGTTTATTGGTGGCTGACCGTCCAATAATTTTGTACATTTCCAACACATCTCCCAGCATTCCATCTCCCAGTATAGGCAGCTGCATTGCAATGGCTGCTAAGCAGTGACACATCAGGATTCTGGCACTATCTTGTACAACATGCAAAGTTGTCAGGAGGAACTCTACTACAGACTGACTCAGGTGTGGACGACACCTGGCCAGCTTCACCATGCATCTCAGAGTTGTCTAGGGAGAAAAAAAAATAAAAATATGAAACAGAGACATAATGGCAAGTGCAGTTATGAACTATTCAATTTTCTTCAATAACTTTCATCTGAAAGTTTTTGTAGTAAAGCTAATTTTCATTATGTTGTTAAATTGCATAAAAAATCCAGTTACCAAGACAAAAATCACTGAACTATGTAATATGAAACACAAACATGACACACACATCACTCTACAGCTCCTAAGACATCAGGACACAAAGCACACAACATGGATGAACAACTTAGATACTTCAACAAAAGCTGCGTTTATTGCTGCTTGTGATATACCACCTGAAGATCAACTTTAATACCACAGTCAAGTGCTCTGAACCAAGACTACCTACACAGTTTAGTATGAGGTCCTGGAGTATCTAAACTCATACCATGAAGTACAAAACATACTCAAAGGAATGCCAGAGAAGAGCAACAGGAAGCTAAGAAATGAAGCAAAATATATATTTTTTGCTTTTTTACATATTCATTTACACGACACCATAAAAAAAACAACTGCCAATCATTAGCGGACCGGAGTTCCGCTGTGGCGACCCCTAACCGGGAAATGTCGAAAGACAAACAACAACATATTCATTTACTGTTTGACAATCAGGTAGCTAGTCTGATATAACACAGATACATTTCAGCAGTACCTTGGGTACAATGAAACTCTGTGTTGTTATACTGTTACCAATATAAAATACAGCATTTCATTATACAAGCATTACATCTCCTTTTACATCAAGACCAGTCTTCCACAATGTATAGACATTACACACACCCATTACTCTCCAGTTTTTCCATTTTCTTCTTTTTACTTCATAAAGTAATGCATTTAATCCACTTACAATACCTACGTCTCTATTCAAAGATATCTGATTATACCTGCTGACATTTTTCCCCGTAATAGCCAAACCTCACATGCAAGTTAATAACCTTTAAATTATTACTAAATTCAAATACCTTACCATCATGTCCCTACAGCACCTCCAAACTCAAATTCTACAGAATACTCTCATTTGGCTTACTGTATGCCCCTTTACCTCCTGCCAACTGACTTCATCTTCATATATTCCATATTCTCTACTTTCTTCTGCTAATATTACAAGTCCACTATGAAATACTCTCTGTGCATCAAATGTTACTCAATCAGTTTACTGACCCTTGCAGTTCTTCTTAGTTACTTACATTGTACAGATGGTGTGTGTGTGTGTGTGTGTGTGTGTGTGTGTGTGTGTGTGTGTGTGTGTGTGTGTGTGTGTGTGTGATATCTAACTTGAGTTCATTCTGTCCTGCATTCATTTGTACTGCAGGGTCATTTGTAAAACATTCAGTGTCAAACATTAATTTTGTTAGATGCATGCTGTATCATAACAGGTAAGCGCCTGTGTGTGCATGTGCACAAATGTTTGGAGGTCAGATTTAGAGTAAAGTTTACAGAAGGGGACAGATGTAGTGTATGCATGAGGCTGTGTGTTATAGGGTTATGGTAAGGGGGCTGACTTAATGGTGTATGCATATGCTGGTGCGCATGTATGTTTGAACCTGTCTTGTATGGTGATAGTGTTAGGGAAAGGTTTTTACAATAAGGTGTAGATTTAGGGGCACAAGCAGGCTTAGGGTTAGCACATAAACCACAAACTGGCACCAGGAATAGACACAAACCCAGAAAAAACACAGTCCTGTGCAAAACTGCAGTAGCTAATGTTTCACTTGTCAAAAAACACGAGGGAATTTCCAATATCTTAACTTTTAGTCCACAATGAAAATAAAAAATGAGTTTAGCACTTTCGTCTTTTTTGCTTCAAGACTTCATCAGAACCTTACAAATATGTACTAAATATGTACTAATCCTAATCCTGCCCCAAACCTACACCTTTCCTTAAACTTTCTGAAGCACTACCACTAATCAGATGAATTACAGGCTAGTGTTATGGAGAATTTTACTATACTATGTTAGATGTTTTGAGTGTGATTCTTTGTTGTGTCATGTCAGAAAATTTGCATTTTGTGATATAGCAATGAATCACACTATAATAATCATATTTTATATATATACATGTGTGCATGTGTGTGTGTATATATATATATATATATATATATATATATATATATATATATATATATATATATATATATATATATACATATACATATACACGCACACACACACGTATAGGTGTGTATATATGGGTCCCCTTCACATGGTCGACATTTCCGAATGTCGAAGACCATATGGCCAAGACCATATGATCGACATTCGAAATGTCGACCATGCGGAACCAGCATCTCCATACAGTGCGGAATGGAAAGATTTCCATCTTCAACACTGCAGTGCAATCTCAGAGTTGATATATTTAAGTTCCGGGGGGTGTGGAGAGTGAGTAGCAGCATGAAAAAGAAGTTATGTCTTACTGTAACGTTCCATCTCTGTTGTAGATCTTTGTTCATTCATTACAGTTTAGACCTCAGTTCCGTCCTTGGAACCGATACGGCCGTTTCCCAGCTCGAGCAAGACAAAAGCTCTCAGCTAAGATCTACCCATAATGCCCCTCTCCTAGTTACTCCAGATCGAGTTTGCCCACCCTAGATAAAAGATGTAGTAATAGAAAGATAGTAGGAGGCTCTGTCTGAGCAAATACCCTAACCAGGAGTTCCTAAAGCACACCAGGAGTCCGGGGAAGGAGGGCGGGAAGTAATGAATGAACAAAGATCTACAACACAGATGGAATGTTATGGTAAGATATAACTTCTTTATCTGATGTTGTAAATCTTTGTTCTTTCATTACAGTTAGGACCAAGTCCCCAGCTATTTGAGTCCTGGGTGGCCCTACGGAAGGATATTCCTTAGCACCATAGAACCAAAAGATGCTCGTCCCCTGGAAGTCAAATCCAATTTGTAATGAGATATAAAGGTATAAGGTCTTGCCCAAGTGGCTGCTGCGTATATATCATGCATAGAGGCTCTGGAATGAAAAGCTACAGAAGCAGCTGTAGATCTGGTAGAATGAGCCTTTATTCTGGAAGGTAAGGAAAGCTTATTCTGTTGGTAGATAAGGATAATGACGTTTCTAAGCCAAGAGGATAAAGTCACTTTGGAAAGAGGTTTACCCAATCTGGGTCCTGCAAATCCACAAGCAATTGATCTGTTTTCCCTGAAGGATTTACTCCTGTCCAAACAACAACGAAGCTGATGATGCACATCAAGGGTGTGCAAAAGGTACTCCCCTCTATTAGAATGCTGAGGGAAGAAAACTGGCAGGTCAATAGATTGGTTAATGGAAAAGCCAGACATGACCTTGGCAAGAAAGAAGGGTCAGTACGAAGGGACACCCTGTGTGGAAGATCAAGTAAGGATTCTTGACACTCAAGGCCTGCAGCTCAGATACTCTTCTCGCTGAGGTAAGTGCTACTAGAAGTATGATTTTCTATGACAAAAATTTCAAATCACATGAATCAAAGGGTTCGAAGGGAGAACCTGTGAAAGACTGAAGCTCCAGAGTCAAGCCCCAGGGTTCTAAGGGAGGCTTGACCAAAGATTTAACATGTAATACTCCCTTCAAAAATGTCTTGTATAGGCAGTGTGACATAACTGAAGAATTATGAAGACCATTATGAACACCATTATGAAAACTGGCGATAGCTGCTAAATGTACAGTGATCGTTGAAGCTGAGGCTCCAGCATGTAAAACAGTAGTCAGGTATTGTAGGATCTTTTGAAGAGGCATAGAGAAAAGGTCTAAGTTCTGGTATTTGGCCCAAATAGAGGACCTAGTCCATTTACTAGAATAAACTTTTCTAGTGGAAGGTTTGTGCGAGGCCAGAAGAATTTCACGAACAGGAGATGGGATGTCAGGCAGCCTGGCAATCACTGGAAGTGGAGGAACCAAGCTGTGAGCCTGAGACTGTGCAGGTTCGGATGAATCAGTCCCTGAGGATGAGATAACAGGTCCTGGGAATGATCCAGAATCCACGGGCTGCAAATCAGATGAGGCCATAGAAACGGGAACCAGACTTGACGTGGCCAATAGGGGGCAATGAGGATCACTTTGCTTCTCAACCTCTGAGCTTTCTGGAGAAAATTTGGGATGAGGGGAAATGGGGAAAAGGCATACAGAAGACCCGGGGCCCAATCATGCGTTAGATCATCCCTTGGTGGTTCCCCCTGAGGGGGGATCAGAGCAAAATAACTTCTGCATTTGCAGTTTAGAGGGGAAGCAAACAGGTCGCAGCAAGGCTTGCCCCAGCACTGGAAGATCCAATCTGCTGTTACAGGGTTGAAGGACCACTCGTGAGGCATCAGGATATGCCTGCTCAGAATGTCCACAATAAGTTTGGAACTCTCAGGAATGTGCATTGCTATAAGAAAGAGGTTGGAAAATATCGCCCAGCGCCAAATAGTCATGGCTTCCCAACACAGGGGGTAAGACCTGGTTCCACCTTGCTTGTTGGTATACCAGATGACTGACATGTTGTCTGACTGAATTGCAATGGTCCCTGAGGGAAGGGATGCATGGAACGCTTGCAACGCTAAGAAAACTGTCCTCAGTTCCAGGACATTTATGTGCAAGTTGGCCTCCATGGGGGACCAGGTGCCTTGGACAGTCTTTCCCTGGAAATGACCCCCCCCCCCCAAACAGTGAAGCATCCATGCTCACCGTGGCCGTGGGCTGGGGAAGACAGAAAGGTCGACACCAAAGACTCATTTGTGGCTTCATCCACCATAGCATTTCTTCCTTGCAATGGTTTGTAAGGCGTATCATGTGGTTGAGTGGGTGAGTCAGCAACGACCATTGTGCGGAAAGGAGCCACTGCAGGATTCTTCAGGGCAGTCTCACCAGTGGTACTAATGTAATGGCAGCTGCTATGGAGCCCAAGAGTTGCAGTACAAGATGCTGGTACATAGGTCTGAGGAAGAATGTCTTGGATTTGGTGTCTTATTTTCAAAAGCCTGTTAAGGGAGAGAGAAGCTTGACAGGATGTTGCGTCAAAGACCGCTTCAATAAATTCCAGTGTCTTTATTGGGGACATTTGAGATTTGTCTTTGTAGATTGTAATCCCCAAGCGTAGAGCGAGAGCTTGAGTGTAAGAGAGGCTGCGGACTAGAAGATTCCTGGTCGGAGTGGTAAGGAGACAATCGTCTAGATAGGGAAACACCTGGAATCCTTGTAATCAAAGATGAGCTATCACAACTGCCATACATTTGGTGAACACTCGGGGGGGGGGGGCTGCCAAGAGACCGAATGGCAGTGCCCTGAACTGGTAGTGATTGGCTCCCAGCCGGAGGTGGAGAAATCTCCGGGAGCAGTGATCCATCTTTATGTGGTAGTACGTGTCCTGGAGGTCTATTGAGCACATCCAGTTGTCCCTCCCTAGGAAGGGAAGAATGGACTGTATCGTGACCGTCCAGAATTTTTGAGGTTTGATAAATTTGTTCAATAGGCTGAGATCCAGGATTGGTCTCCAGTCCCCTGTCATTTCTGGCACTAAAAAAGGACCTCGAGTAAAACCCAGATCCTGTCTTGTCTGGTGGGACTGGTTGGATGACTCTTTTCCTTAGCAGCTTTTCTATCTCTAAAGCTGCTAATTCCCTCTGATTGGGTGGTACATCGGGGATTCATTTGACAGGTCTGGGAGTTAAGTCAAAAGGTATTTGGTAGCCTCTGGACCCAAACATCGGTAGTAATAAAATGTCAGGCTGGTAGATGCAGAGAAAAATGACCCCTGACAGCTTCCAGAGGGAGGCAATCGGGCTGCTGCTCAAGAGCGCTGGTAGGGTTTTGCCAGAGAAAGAATCTCTAGCGCCCTGGTTACGCGGACCCCCTCTACCCCAAAAGGGACGTCTTCCATATGAGTTGCCACCTCTGCCCCGGGGGGATTGTTCACCACAAGTGTCACGAAAAGGTCCTTGGGATTTCTTGAACCACATTTTTCCTCCCTTCTGGTTCCTGGAGTAGCACCTCTGGGGGTTGGAAAGGCATTTGCCCACAGTAGACAAGGTCTTTCCATCTTTCTCACTATGTGTAAGTGTGTCTCATACTTTGGGTCCAAAAAGTGCAGATTCGTTGACAGGTGCATTGACGAAGGAAGATTTAAAGGGGTCTGCGAAGTCACACAACTGCATCCATGCATTACGTCTCATGACAACGCCTGATGCGGCAGCTTGAGCTGCCCCCTCGGTGGAGTGAGATGTCAAACGCATCGAGGGGTTCGAGATGGATTCAAGGGTAGCTAGCTGTGAGGCGACAGTATCACACACCTCATCAGATAGTACCCCACCAAAAGAGGGAGACATTTCAGAAATTAGGTCTCTTTGGAGACGAGTAAAGTATGCTAGATAGTTCAGCGACCGAATGGTGAATGTCACTGAAACATAGGTCCATTTCCCTAGTCTGTCCATGGTAGGGGACTCTCAGTTTGGAAGATGGACAGTGGAACTATCTTCTGCCAGTTTCCTCTTGGTGGCTGCCGCCATGACCATAAAATCAACTGTTAACTGCTAGGACCAGTAGAACTGGTCTTCAGGTGTACATAAAATTTTTGTCTGGCCTCCGAGGGATAGGTTCTACATTGTCCGGGGCCTTCCAGGCACGCTGCACAATGAGTTTAACAAGGTCATCTGCCGGTGGGGTCAGCCAGGAAGTAGATGCCTGGGCATGGAAGGCCTGCAGGAACACTGATTCCTCAGAAGGGGGGGGGGCCGTGGGGACCCTTCCCCTCATCACAATCAGTGTATTCAGTGATAGATTCCTCCGGTGAATCAAGGTGCTTCCTCTTGCACCATTTCTTCCGGGGTGGCTCCCCAGTGGGATCTTCTGAGGAAGACTCCGGAGAATGGGTTCCCTTCAAAGAGGGTTCTTATGACTCCCATGCCCGGGGTCCCGAAATAGAGGGTTGGGAGAGAAGCAAGAGAACTGGAAGCCATCGAAGCCATGGAAATAGACGGCACCATTGAGAAAATAGGCACCGGGCTAGATACCAAGGTACGGACGGTCCAAGCACTGCTTCAGGAGAGCATCGTTCCACTGGAGTCGATGCAGCAAGGGTGGACGGTGCCGACAGGAAAAACATTGCTGTCGGAACAGAGACAGTACGCACTGGAGCTGATGGAGTCAAAGAAACTGTCGGCACCATGGCTGGGGATGGTGCCAAAGCAGGTACAGTCACCGGAGCTGATGTCAGATCCAAGGACGGCACCAAAGTCAGTGGTGCTGAGGGCGGAGCCGAAATAGGGGTGAATATCATGGATGGTACCGAGGGAGAAGACACAAAGTCTGGTGCTGAAGAGGTCTGCGCCGAGGAAGCACAGAGCCAACTCGGTTCCGTAACTGACGGAGATGCAGGAACCGACTGACTCCGTTTGTCCTTTATGTTTTTTTTATCTTTGGAGGTGGGGGTGGACCTCCAACCCAGATAGATCCTCCGAAAAGGGTGCCTTGAGTAATCCGTTTGTCCTTATGTTTTTTGGACTTTGGAGGGGGTGAGACCTCCTACCCAGAAAGAGCCTCCGAAAAAAAGGTGCCTTGAGTAATCCATTTTTCTTTATGTTTTATGGTCTTTGGAGGGGGTGAGACCTCCAACCCAGATAGAGTCTCTGAAAAAGGTGCCTCCGAAAAAAAAAAAAAGGTGCCTTGAGTAATCCATTTTTCCTTATGTTTTATGGTCTTGGAGGGGGTGAGACCTCTGACACAGATATTGCCTCTGAAAAAGGTGCCTTGAGTAATCCGTTCTTCCTTATGTTTTTTGGTCTTTGGAGGTGGTGAGACCTACGACCATGATAGAGCCTTCGAAAAAGGTGTCTTGAGTAAACCTTTTAAGATACATTTATTATTACACTCTGCTAGTGTACAATTACTAAAACTAGCACAAAAGTCACAGTCAGCTTAAATATGATCCATGCCCAAACAGCAGACACAACGAACATGTGTATCTGAGTTAGGCATCTTACATCCACACTTGTCACACTGTTTAAATCCCAACTTAGTTTTGTCTGACATAGTAAGGCAACAAGGCTATCCTATAGAAAAAATAAGGGAGAAATACCAGTGATGTTATTTTAAAAAAAATACCACTAGTAGAAAGGAAAGGCCTGTCAAAGACAGGAGAGAGGGACAGTACCAATAAAGGTAAAAAATTAAATTACCAAGGAAAAGGGTAGGAAATAGGCTTAGCTTATAGGCGACAGTAAGAAAAAGGCTAACTTGACAAAAAATTAAATAATTTTGAAGAGAAACTGTCTTAAAATTAACAATTTTCTACTTAGCTTTGAGAGAGATGGCTAGCACGTCTGACTAGAAACATGGCAAACGAGATTTGGAGTAACTAGAAGAGGGGCATTATGGGTAGGTCTTAGCTGAGAGTTTTTGGCTTGCGCGAGCTGGGAAATGGTCGTATCGGTTCCGAGGACGGAACCAACGTCCAAACTGTAATGAAAAAACAAAGATTTACAACATCAGATGGTAAGTTTTTGTCTTTTTTTTTTTTTTTTTTATTATTCAATGGTCGACATTTCGAATGTCGATCATATGGTCTTCGACATTCTAAAATGTCGACCATATGAAGCAGATCCATATATATGTATATATATGTATATATACATATACGTATATATGTATATATACATATACGTATATATATGTATATATATGTATATATATATATATATATATATATATATATATATATGTGTGTGTGTGTGTGTGTATACATATATATATATATATATATATATATATATATATATATATATATATATATATACATACATATACACACACACACACATGCACCCATATATATAAAATAAAAATAAAACCATATATGGATCTGTTTAAATGTATCAATGTGCAGAAAAGTCGACAAATCACTGCATCAACTTCTTTACATAGATACTTTCCTAAATCAAACACTAATGACCTTGCCACTCCACCTACTTGAAGAAAAATACTGTTGTTTCTGACATACAAATTTAAAAAAATCTAAACCTTAACAGTAACATCAGATATACTTTGTCTGAATAGTGTTAGGGAAATGTTTTTTCACAATGTAATATGAAGGGATGGGTTAGAGTTAAGGTTAGTACAGCAGTAAGAATGGGCAGGAGGGGCTTCCATTGGCATTTCTTGACTCCTGGGGATCAACATGCAAATTAATTGTAAAAGAAGCTGAGAAATAGCCTCTTTATACACTAAATACTACAAAATTGATACAACCACTAACTGAAACAACATAAATCAAATGGAAGCAGCCACACAGTGTAGACCACACAATTTATTTTTCTCTTTATTGAGTGTGATTTACATGGTTTGGCTGCTTCCATTTGATTTTTTTTTTTCAGTTCAAATAGCCTTTTTATGTAAGGCAAGGAAAACAGGAAAAGATTTAACTATGAGAATTTTGAAGTAAAATGGCTTTGTGTAATTTTGATTTTCTATTTTGAACCCCCCCCCCCCATCGTGTCATGATTCAGTACCCCTCAAATATTAAAATAAACCCTGCAAAGCAAACTACATTAGTAGAAACCATCTCATCTACCTGCACAATTACAGGTTAGCAATAGATTTAGCCATGTGCTACAGATCAAATTAGGCAATGACTTTGCTTGATGTCCACTGACAGCTCCCCATTAAATTGAGCCAAGGATTCCAAGTGTGAGAAATGCAGGTATGTACTTAAACTGCAGACAAAGTTCTCCATACACAAAGAAGCACAGCTTTATTCAAGATGAAATTTGTCATCAAAATTGGTGACAAAGCCTTCTACATTCACATTGAAAAATGAAAAGGAATAAACAAGAGCACAATGTGCTTACCGTAACAGAACCAGCAGATGGTTGACTAACAAGTGATCAAATTTTCATCTTGTCAAACAGAAAAAAGCCGTCTTTTTTTCTGTGAGATTACTGTAAAGTGCGTATCAGGGAACTTGACCCTACCCCACTGTAGTGTGATCTTGGAGTTTATATATATATATATATATATATATATATATATATATATATATATATATATATAGTTAGCAGGGGTGTGGGGGTGCAGGGGAGGTTTGCACTCCCCCCCCTGTAAAAAACACGTTTTTGATTTTGTTTTTCGATCACCTGGTGATGAATGAGTCATGTTCAACCGCTTGCCATTCACTAGGTTACATTTTCAATATACACATAAACAATCCCAACAAATGCAGCTAGCACTCTAGCACACAGACTGGGAGGAAATATCAGGCCACAAAGGGGAACCACATAAGCTCTTACACCATATAACACAATCCCATCTGAAACTGCATCCAGAATTTAGTAAGGCTGGAAACATCTATTCCATGGGATAAGATGAGCTACCAGGACATTTAATTTCTGAAATCAAAACTATCCAAGAATACCACATTTAAACATTCTCAGTACAGCATTAAAACTTGCTGTGCCCCTGACATTTGGAAGCAGGCAACTGTGGTCACAATACTTAAGGAAAGTCTTCCCAAAAATGTCAGTAAATGTAGATTCCTAAGCATTTTGTTCACATTGATAAAGAGAATTGTCAAGGAACATACTTAAGACAGTGAAGGGAAACATCCTTTTCTGAGACCTAACCCAGAACAATTTTGTCAAAGGTAGATAGTACAGTTGTGTACCTACCATAAATGTAGATGTTCGAGTGTATTCACTGTTGCAGTCATTATTCTTGGGTTATCCTGCTGGCAGGCTACCCGCAGTCGGCCAGATTCCGAAGTCTAGGTCCGGCGTTGGTTGCTGTCGCCTCTTCCCTGACGTCAGTGTGCCGGGGTATAAAAGATGCAGCCGACGCCATTTTCTTCAGTTTATTATAAACATAGAAATATATGAGACTAAATGTGTAAAATCAATTGTTATGAAAGATGCTGATATACCATGTTTTCCTCTTTCATCCAGCACACATATTTTACCTGTTTACACATTTAGTCTCATATATTTCTATGTTTATCAATCAAAGTTTCATGCGTAATGGTGCACATATCTGTTTTGAATGATTTTTGCTGTTACAGATATTATGATATTTAGAAGCATACGCTGTACAAATTTTAGATGCAGTCTTTTGAATGATCATTTTTGTACAGTTATATTTATGCTAAATAGCTCATGTGCAGATATTAATATGTTTATTAATTTGATCTCTATTTTAAACATGTATTTATACATACAAGTATTTCAAATGGGACTATATCGCCTATTATTAAATACTAAACATGTGTGCCATTTTGTTACTAGTATGCATATAAGTGCAGTATTTATAGGAAGATAGTATGTAATTGTGAAACATTTTATTTGTTGCATACTGTCTATGAGATGGTTACATAGATACTTAAATTATTTTAAAACATTTTGAATGTTACATGCAGCAGCAGTTAAAGTAGGGTGAAATGTTATTTTAGAACATTTTTATTGTGCACTGTTTACAAAATGTCTGCATATATATTTTATATATTTTATATATTTTAAATAATTTGAAACATTTTATAAGATTTTACATTTAGTAGGATGTGGCATCAGAGTTGCCTGTAGCGTTTTACTACAAAAGTGATGTCAGTTTAAATATTTTATGTATAACAGGATGTGACATCAGAGTTGACTTCAGTATGTGCAAACAGGATGTGACATCAGTAGTTGACTCTAGCATTTTGCTATAAAAGGGATGCTAGTATGTTTGTTTGTTAGTGGCCTGATGAAGAGATTTGAAAGCGCTAGCCCTGTGTTCTAATTATTTTAATAAACGTGGTTTCTACTGGACGCTTGGATTTATTTTTACATGCTGGCTGCGTGTTTTTTCTACAAGCTATTGCCCAGTGGATGAGTAGGTTCGAATGAACACTCTATGGTGATTTTGACTCTTTTTTACTGAAATAAGAGTTCGCAAAGTAAAGCGGTTTGTGTTACAGCTTCATTTCTTTTTGTGGAACATTTGGTTACCTTTTGTGACTGACTTGAATTGAACACAGCAAGTATACTTCCCACTATTTAAGCCTGTTTTTTTTGTTACATTTTTAAATATGCTTTCAGAGTAATTTTTGGTGATCCGGAACAGAACTTCTCTGCAACTCACCATACCATCACATGTCAGGCTAGGAGGCACATTTAGCTACCCATCACAGAACAAGTAAAACTTAGAATACAAAACAGTAAACAAAATATACAAGAATACTTATGCCTGGCCAACTTACATGAAGACAAATATGCAGCAGCAAGATGAAGAAGCATTTAAGACACATGGTAATTGTGGGTGAATAATAACACCCGACGAATGGACAGCTTCCTGATAGTCTTCAACAACCTTGAAGACTACAGCCAAAAAACATGGAGAAAGCAAAAGATCTAAATGAAGAGAAAGGCTAAAGGTAAAGCTTTCTCATTCCCCATTTAAAATAGGATCTCACAGACTTATACTAAAATAATCTGCTGCAATAGAAGGGGGACCATAAGCATTGAAACAGCATCCTTCTAAATAATTATGATGCAAAGAGCACTAGACTTTTACTTTCTTTTTTAAATACTGTGATTAAGTGTGGAGCCATATGAAAAAGTGGAAGGGTGTACAATCAGCTTCTCCCTTGCTGTGCTGAAATGATGAGAAAGTAACTACATTCTGCATGTGATGAATAGGTCAAATTCCTAGGTTGCTACGCACTCAGAAGACCTTGACCAAATAAAACATTTCAATCCTCTGCAACAGAAGGGGGCCTGGAGATGTGCAGTTTTGTCTCAGGAAATGATTCCTAGAATGCAATTGTAGGGCAAGTCATAAGTGGAGCAGTAATGAAACTTGAGCTCTAAGAGTTCTATAAAGGCCACATACCAGCACTTAACAGAAATATTGGCAATGCTGTTTTTACTTTCTTTTGCTTCTTCTGTATGGAAGAAATAACTGAGTTAATTACCACTGATTCCTGCAGAAATATAAAACATTTATGGTGAGATGAACAGTGTAAAATCAGTCCTGCTTAGACCTTGGTGCACCCACCTCTATTTAAGTTGCTATCTGCACCTGCCTGTATAATATTTTAGCAATTTAGCAGAGCTAAGGGTTCAGTATTTTTAAGCTAGTGTGAATCAACTTGTTTAGTTATTAAAGTTTCATTTTAAGTATTTTATCTGTACAATGAACTACTTTTCTGTTGTTTATGCAAAATATATTTACCTCTGCAAATGTAACTATATCAGCACTAATGACCTATGTCTTTACATTCTACATAAACACATTTATTTATTAATTTTTCAGATATTATGGCAGGAATTTATGTACTGTATCAGAGGAAAGGGCATTACTTAGTACTGTTGGCTATCAGACTGTTGCTATCTTCTTCTATTGACCAGACCTCTCTGTACATTATCATTCATTTTTATTATTTATATTATTCATAATATTATTTACTATTATTATTATTACTTTACTACACAGCAATAGTGGCATAGTAACTGACATGGGAAGATGGGAGTGAGTCCATTGTTAGCTCACTCATCCTGAGGTTGAAAAAGGAGCGACTGGATCACCCCACATGGATAATACCAAGCAGGACCACTAGATGTCTATCCCATGAATCTTGGGTCTATCAAGCCCTCACTGTTGCGTGCAAACTGCACAGTGAGCTGAAGGGGATTCAGTGGGCAGAGGCATACTTCCCCTCAGAGGAAGCTATAGCAAAGTACAGGCCAGAGAGGGGCTCTGCCATGAGAAAGGGTAGGCTGCCATGCAGGACCAGTAAGTTGGCCTACTTCCTACCACCTAAATCGTGATGCATGCAGATAAGCTCATAGAGGAGGTTCCAGGCAGAAAGGAAGAAGCCATAAGACTCTCAACTCACCCTGAAATTCCTGACACCTGATACAGCAGAATGAAGGGCCTATGGTAGAGGAGCCATTGGGCTCAGTCTTGTTGGGGGAGAGCTTAACAAAATGAGTGACATGGTAATTAGAGTGTTGAGTCTCTAGCTCATTATACACAGTGGTACAGTAGTGGCTTATCTATATTGGTAGGACAAAAAGTTGAGGGAAATGGAAAATTCTATCATACTTCCCTGGAAATTGTGTGCATGTAGGCATTATATTTTAAGACATGCTGTTACTATGGTTAATGGGCATAGGAAGATACTGACATTGACAGAGTTAATGATAAGATAGCAGCCAGGAGTGCCAGGGCAAAGACTCAGCTCAGTAAGTGGTCAGTTTGCAATCCTAGTCTGGTTTTGGATTAGAAGCCCATACTAAGGGAAGCAGTGCATATTCCATGTTTACCCTCAAGGACAAGCTGCATTTGGTGAATACATAACTGAATCAGATCTGTGTACATCTTTTCTGAATTTAACCTGTTGGGCACCAGTGGTATGAATTAAGACACCATCCCTCTGGTGGAAAACAGACCTTACCAGGGCAGTGGAACAAGTCCAAGGGCCACATTCTTTACCTCAAATACCCAGGTGTTCCACTGGTTGCACGTGGTAGGTTTCAAGCCCCATCTGATTCTCTCTCCATCCAAGACAGTGGCCATTATATTTTTATCACAACCCACCATCTGAGCTGTAGTCTGGCAAAATGGCTATAGCTGCTTGGTAGAGGGGCTGTCCATTGAAGAATATGACTGACTGTGCTGTTGTTTTCTCGAGTTGAACAGTCACCTTTTTTTTTAAAGTACTAATGTGTGTTAATGTGAAGCAAGCTGAAATACGTCACTGTGGGTACTGATTATGTGAAAGAAAAGTTGAAATGCATTACTGTGACTTTTACTATTATCATAATGAAATGTATGAGGTGTAAACAGTAAACAAAAAGGCTGCAACTGCTGGGGGAGGGCATATGCACAACTTTTCTATCTAGCAGTAAATTAAAAAAAAGAAGCATTAGCAAGTCTGTCTGTGGATAAACTGACCCTGCAATTGTTTGTTCAGGAGAAACAGCCATTAATGCACACAAGTCCTGTACAGCTAGACTAATGTGAAGTAAACTGGGCTACTTCATTGTTGCTGCTGTGTCATGCACCATGATCATGAAATGCATTGCAGCGGCACTTCTTTTTTTACCACAATCAGACAAGTCAAAGCAGCTTTAACTGCTAGGCAGATAAGAATGTCTGTGGATGAAAATGACTGACTGCCATCATAAAAATAAACAAGTCATTAATCTGGTTTTGCAGAACTAGTGTGCCTTTGTGTGAAGAAATTTTTAATACACTTTTTTTTTTTACACGCAAACATCTAAGATGTGCACAGTCAATAATGCAGCTATAACTAATGGGTACGGAAGCTGTTTGTGGACAAAACACCTTTGCTGCTATCTAATCCTTATTAAGCAGTCTCTGATCTGATTTGGCAGGACCAGTGTCTCAAACTATGTTATGCTTTACTGACATCAATGCAAAACAATCACTGCTATACTTCGTGTGTCCAACTTTGTGGAGAAGGATGTAGTGTATCAAAAAGTAAAAGGTTGGCCATAATATATTTCAATTTCCATTACAATCAGTCCTCTGTATACAATAAGTGGCTATCTTTGGTGGTCCAGGCAGGATGCAAGTAATTGACATAGTGAATAGCACTGCCATCTCATAGCATTTTGTTTTCTGGTTGAGTATTTAGTATTTGGCTTGTGGCTCCTTCTGTGTGAAGTCTCTGAAAGTCTCTTTTTCTATGTAGACTTTACTTAGGTGGTCTTGTCTTCTCCAATACCCCAAAGTCATGTCATAGGTGAAGCAGCATTTCTTTAATTGCCCTGTAGGCAACTGCACAAAATGTGTGTGTGTTGGTGTGCGTTATGACAAACCTAGCTCTTCCAGGACAGTGTCAGTATGCATGTTCATGTGTGAAAATAAAACACCATTTTTTATCTGTGGGTGCATACAAAACTTCAGGGGAGCATGCACAACTCTTCTGTCTAGCAGTAACAAAAACTGAAGCAACTGAAGGGAAAAAATAATCTGGTCAAGGGGTAGGGAAGGATTAATGTCAAAAAGAAGCAGTCTTATCAGGAAAAGAGGGCTTCTGACCTCTAGAATCCTGAGCAGGCTTATCAGGAAATACCCTTTTTTAAGATATCTTGCCTCTTAAGGGATGTTTCTGCTGCCTATGCACACAGAAAGACTTAGAAGGATAATTTCTTTGAAACTTCATGATAGGGGAAAGAAAAGTATGTTTAGGTGCTGCATAACCTCCCTTTTATCCTGTAAGGTTTGAAAGAGCTCTGCAATATGAAAAGGAGATTCTGAGTGTCCAAGGGAGAGTCCAACAACCTGGCATTTATATCTTCAGGAAGAGACCTAAGGCAAAAGACCTTTATATAACAGACCCTGGTACAATTTCCAAAGAAGCATCATCCATGCTACATTCAAGAGAAATGGCAAGTCATCTGGAAAGCAGAGCTCAATAAAGAAATGGCATAAGTCTTAGCTTTGGAATCAGGCAGGTCAGTCAAAAACATCTCCTGGTTTAGGCAGAATGGCCAGCACATATCTGGTTATATGGGCTGGTAGTTCATGGCTCTGAAAGCAGGGTGGCAGTGGTATATACTTTTTCTCATACCTGTTCATAGAACTACTGCCCTTGTCAGAGGGGAGAAGTTTAGAAGACAGTAATTTGGAAGGTTTGTCAGTAAAAATAGAAACGACTGCAGGATCAGAGGAAGGATTCTTATAAGAACTTTTGAGCCTCAGACACCTTATAAAACATGTCAGGTTCCTTAGGACTAAGGGGCTGAGACTCAGGAGACTGAGAAGCAGGAGAAAAAGTATCCAGAAAGGCTTCCAACACACAAGGGGCAGCAGAGGACTTGGGAAAGTCCATTTGTAAAATGGCATAATGCCTCTTCTGGACCTCAGACATTTTACTATGATATACCCAAAAGAAAACTCAATAGGACAATCAGGAGAAAGTGTGTCTAGAACCTCCAAATCTAAAGCAAGAGGAGAATGCATTTGTGAGAAATAAGCTAGGGACTCTTCTCAAGAATCCAAGTCCACATCTTCATCAAAGACATCATACTTCCCTCAGTCATTTAGAGGGAGCAGAAGGCACTGATAGCAATTGGGGGGTGGGGGTTCAAGTCCATAAGGGCCTTGCAAAGACCCTGAGTGAAATCCTGCCACTCTTTATTGTGATCTTTGGCAACAGGAGCTACATGCTTAGACTTCTGTTTTTTCTTGAGAGGAACCTCAGCTCTAACAACGTTTAGGAGGGTCATAACTATTCACAACTATTCTTAACTTCAATAAGGGAATCAGGGACTTCTTCCCTAAAAAGTATCTGGGGAATCCCCCTATGCCCTTCTGATATAATCAGATGTGACTCTCCCTTCTAATCTGTAGAAGGCATATGCTCAGTGTCAAGAGGTGTGCTGGTAACCAACCCCATATTAGCCTCCAACTGGGTCACAACATAGGAAGCTAGCATTGGAACTGGATGGTCCTTGGGTTCTTCCTGCAAACCAACAGAGATGTCTGATAGTGGCTGGACAACAATTATCTTCCAAACGCATCTTTTTTGGACTTCCTAAAATGCAGCTGAACATTTGGGTGGACTGATTCAGAAGCCGTAGTTCCCTTGGCTAATAAGTTCAGGCATTTATTCTCCAAACAAATCAAAAAAGACAAACTGTTACAAAGCATTCTGGGTACAAAAGCCTGACAAACTTCACACTGTGTGAGATCATGGTCTGCACCCAGGCAGAAAAGGTACTTGTGTCTATCTTTATGGAGATTCTGCCTCCCACACTTAAATTTCCTCTATCTGGATGACATGTAAAATGGTAACCCAACAAAAAGAAAGAAAGAAAAGTTCCCAGTGGAGTATTTATCTGCTACAGGCACAGTAGCAGAGACAACTAGATGAACGACTTCACAGATCAAATTCAAAGTAGTGTGTGCGGACTGACAGCAAAGAAATTGCAGATTAGGTAGTCACACTTATGTATCTTAAGTCCTGGATGCAGGGCATACATCTGACATATGGTGCCTGGAAGGGCATATGTCTTTGGAAAGCTGGCTGGTCGTATGGTTATCCTCGTTAGGATATCCCTTTAGTAAGGAATACTGTAACAGTGATAAGGAAGCACATATGTACTTTTGTGACCACTGGCTCCATCACATTTGCCATACTCTACAGGAGTAGACAGAAGGTGACTGTCTTTCTGTCTTTTACAGAGGGAAGAGAGAAGGCATGCTGTTTATATGTATGACAACAACCTGAAACATAAAACTATAGGCCACTGCTTTTAAAACTTTCACCTCAACATCAGAGGGGAATAAGAAGGCAATATTCCCAGATATAATATAGCCTCACAGGCATATGTCTTATCAGTTTATTGGAAAAGAACAGTTGTAAAAGATTTTACCATAACAGCAGATGTCCTGCTTTTCACTGTTGCAGTATTCATTACAAGTGAGATCTCCTGCCAAGGATAGCCTGATTTCGGGCAGTATACAAAAGCCTTTACATCTTCCCAGTGTTATACATTAGACATATGCTCCCCATGCAGGCATGGGGCATAAAGGTGACATACGCACACCATACCTCTCAACCTGGAAACATCAAAAATCAGGACAAAGCCCATGAAAAATAGGTACAAATCTATACGCTGATTAACATAAAATTTACATACATAATTATGTAACCCCAACCACTACATTGGAATTGTGGGGATATCAACTTTCAAATGCAAATTGAAGAACAGACAACCAAAATATGGCCCCAGAGACCCAGACCCTGCAGTAAATGGTAAACATTTTCTTTTAAATGTGTAGTAATGATGTTTTCTGGGAAGGAAGAAGATTAATAACCTTAGGATTTTGTTTTCGGTGACTTGTAGTATGTGGGTTTTAAGGTAAAAGTAGGGCATTTAATGGTAGGCAGTACTCTAATCTTAGCAAAAGAATACTATAGTTTGCTAGGATCTCCAAAAGTCATTCTTCATGGCCTTCTAATCATAGCGTAGCTACAGTTTGTGCTGCTGGGGCTGTCCTTGAGTTTTCAAATCACAGCCCCCTTGCACACGAGACATACATATGTTCTTTGATACACCTTCCTGATTGTATTAAATTATATTCCTAATATAATACACTACAGTTGTTAGAGGGGGGTTTAAATGTATTGTTTTCAACATTTTTCCAGTAAACAATGAAATAAAATATATGCAACAATAATGACAAAACTGCCAAACTCAGAACATGTCCATCGCAAAAGTCTACTCAGACTTCTAAAATCCACCAGTATCAGTAAATATGCACAATCTCTGCAGAAGTAAAAGTCATCTAAATAATTCCCCATTAAAAAGATCTATAACTAATGAACAGTTTGCTGCTAGCAAACTTTATATTTCATTGTTTCATCTACAAATAAAGTGCCTGTTGCCCTTACGGAATAAATTGCCTATATTACATTAAAATGATAAACTAGTAATATTGCAACATGGAATGGATGGCAAACTGATAACAGGTTTATAGTTACTAGTTATCACCACCAAAGAGCACATTTTCAGGACTGCAGAATCCACCCCCTTTAGAAGTACAACACAGTACAGTGTCAGCAATGCATCTAAATATTGTGGGAATAGAACCCACAGCCTTCTGCATCAAAGGCAAGCATTCAACCTATTATGCTATTAACAATGCAAGCATACTCAGCATAAGCAGCACTAACCTTCTCTTCCCCTGAAGCTGTTCACTCCTTATAAAATCCATTAGACACTCAACTATCTCTCTCAACTTTGCACAAGAAGAAATCTGAAAAAAGCCAAAATTTATGGGGGGGGGGACAAAAGCCCAAAAACCAGGGGCACATTTTAAACATTGCTTGTATAATCTTGGAAAGTTGCTAGAATAAAATGTGTTACTAGTTAACACTGTGCATTTCACTGCCTGCCAAGTCTTGAACAGAGGACTTTGTGTACTACAGAGCAACATACCACTATACAAAATAAGCTGTTTTTGAAAGATAGAAAGACTGAAACTTAAATGGCTATCATTTAGTAAATTCAGTTCTCACCACAGCTCTCAACCTCTTAGCACAAAACACCTAGATAAAGCCAATAATAGGGGAATACATGCCCCAAAATAAGGACAAATTTCAAATATAGATCTTATAACTTGGAAAATTGCTAGAATAAAAGGTCTGTGTTACCATGCATTTTCTGAAGAAATGAAGTCTGAAATTTAAATGCCTGTCATTATTTATTAAATTCACTCCTTCACTGATTTGCCACAAAATCCAGGAAACACAGATTTTATAAGAAACAGAACAAAAATATGAGGCAAAAACCTGGTAAGTGGTGGTGAATAGGGAATTCAGGCTTTTCCTACCTGCTCCAAAGGTACAGGGTTTGAGGTTGGGTAGCTCTAGCCACCAGATACAGTTATCTGGGGCATTTTACACACACACACACACACACACACACACACACACACACACACACACACACACACACACACACACACACACACACTCACTCTAAAGCAGACTAAAAAGGAAAACAAGCAGCCTATCCATAAAACACATACCTTTGAATATTGAAAACAAGCCATGAATATGATGTAAGCAGCGCCTTGAATAAGCAACTTGCAGTGCATGAGCCCCCTGAATATAACTGAAAATGAGCCTTGATTCCCTTGAATAAGCACGCACACCATTTGAAAACAACAAGCGTAAAGCAGCCTTAAAAGGAAAATGAGCAAAGCAGTCCAGCCGTAACGGATGTCTCTTGCAGTGAATATATATAAAACACATACCTTTGAACAGCCTTGAATAAGCAACTTGCAGCACGAGCCCTGAATATAATTGAAAACAAGCCTTGAATAAGCAAAGTAGCCTTAACGAACATTCCTTCCCTTGCAGCACATGAGCCCTGAATATATAAAACACACACACCAAGTTTGAAGAAAATTGAAAACAAGCCTTAATATGATGTAAGCAGTAAAGCATCTTTGAAAACGAGCCTTGAATAAGTAACTTGCAGCACATGAGCCCTGAATATAATTGAAAAGCAGCCTTAACGGACATTCCTTCCCTTGCAGCACATGAGCCCTGAATATATAAAACACACACACCAAGTCTGAAGAAAATTGAAAACGAGCCTTAATATGATGTAAGCATCAAAGCACCTTTGAAAACAAGCCTTGAATAAGCAACTTGCAGCACATAAGCGCAGAATATATAAAACAAAATTGAAAATGAGCCTTGAATATGATGTAAGCAGCAATGCAACTTTGAAAACAAGCCTCGAATAAGCAACTTGCAGCACATAAGCGCTAAATATATAAAAAAAAAACACACACCTTTGAAAACGAGCCTTAAATAAGCAAAGCAGCCTTAACGGACATTCCTTCCCTTGCAGCACATGAACCCTGAATATATACAACACAAAGTAGCATACACACACACACACACACACACACACACACACACACACACACACACCTCTGAATAAACGGAGCCTTGAATTAACAATTCTGAACCACATTCCTTTCCCAATTGCAGCATTGCTTATGGAAGAAAAAAAACTGCTCGTCCAGCACACCACCATATCTTCTCCAATCCTCACTTGAAAGCAAAGCAGTTTAACAACTATTTCCTTGCACTGCAGCAGGAAATGCTTGCACCGCACTTCATCCCTAGAGCTCAATTCTGACAGGCTGGAAGTCTGTTCACGGAGCAGATGTAATCTCATGCGTGACGACATCAGGTCAAAAACAAAAATTTAAAAAATACAGCTGTGAAACTCATAAATTAAGGGGTGCCACTCGGGAATCGTGGCACCCCATTATTTGGACCTCAAAATTGGTAAAAAAACAAGAAATTCTGCAAGGTTGAGAGGTATGACACACACTCAAAACTCAGAACTGAAGTGCCCAGGAGAACTAGAGCAACCCCAGGATAGAGGAGGATATGTACATCCAGGAAGGAAGCACAGAAAGAACTAGGACAAGAAAGGAAAATAACTTTCTGCCAGTAGTGTGTTCTCAACAAAAAAGAGGGGAAAGGGGGCAGGAGGGACTGAATACTGCAACAGTGAAAAGTAGGACATCTACTGTAATGGTAAGATCTTACGCAATTGGGCTATATCCTTGCTTATAGGTTCATAGGTAGGTACTAGGCTATCGGCCCAAGGGCCTACATAAGCCTAGCCAACAAGGTTCCCTGGCTTACGCCACCCAAGAAAGTTATTTTCCTGTGCCACTGTCGAGCAGAGACACAGAAGTGATTCCCCGGGGTGTATTTCCTATTTCCCATCCACTCATCAAGATTTTGATTGAAGAGTGCTAATGAAGAACTTTGCTTGACATAGATGGGTAGCCTGTTCCAGAGTATGGGAAGTCTCTGGGACAGGAATCTATCCCTCCAGCATGTCCTGCTTATTGTGGTGACATGGTTTAGGTCCCTAGAGCGTGTAGCTCAGAGGGATTGGGATTTCTTTAGGTGTAGCATGTCCAACAGCTCTGGGTTTGACATAGCTTTATATGTTAGGCACAGATCACCTCAGAGTAGGCGATATGCTACGGAGTAAAGCTGGAGTTTTTTGAGGCGGTCAGTGTAGGGCATTTGTTTGAGGCCAGTAATCCTCTTTGTGAGGTACTTCTGTGGCCTTTCCAGCTGCTGCAGATGTCTTGTGAGGTACATTCCAAAAGGGGTGTTGTACTCTATAATGGGTCTAATGAGTGTCGAGTAGAGTGGAACAATGACCTCTTTTTTTTCTGGATGAGAACCCTTTCATGATGAGGTGTGCCACGTAGAAGAACTTCCTGACTACTGTGGCGATGTGGCTATCAAAGGAGAGACTACTGTCCACCTGGGTCCCAAGGTCTCTTATCACACATTCGGTGTTAAGTAGATTGTTGCCTATGTGGTAGTTCATGGGTACAGAGTTTTTACCAAAGGGGATGACACTGCACTTTTTGGCATTGAGCTTGGGGTCATGGCTCTGACACCAGGCATCTGTCTCAGTGAGGCTCTTCTGTAGGATTCCACATCATTTGGGGACTTGACTATGGCTCCTAGTTTGCAGTCATCTGCGAACTTCGTTAGCCAGAGGCCTTCTGTGTTAGCCTTTTCTTCAGAGAAGTAGATACCAAACATTTCTTCAGAGAAGTAGATACCAAACAGGAGAGGTCCCAGGACAGAACCCTGTGGTACTCCACTTGTCACTGCTTTGAGGTCAGATTTGGAGTCTGCAACTTTTACAGTGTGTGTTCTGTCAGTGAGCCAGTTGGCAACGTATCTTGTGACGTAGGGATTTATACCAGTTTAGCTATAATTCCAGAATGGGGGATGGTGTCGAAAGCCTTGGTGAGGTCAAGATAGGCTGTGTGAGCCACATTACCCGAATCCATGGCTTTGGTGACTGCCTAAAAGAAGTCAATCAGGTTCAGGAGGCATGATCTGCCTTTCACAAACCCGAACTGGGTGGAATCTAGAGTCTGGAGGTTACCAATGTCTTTTTTTATGAGTTCCATGGCCTTGCAGACCAGGCTCGTCAGGCTAATAGGTCGATAGTTCTCAGGATCAGTGGTGGCCTGATGCAAGGTTATTATTGAACATAGTGCTTAAGTGGGGAGCCAGTTTGTTCAGAAGTTCGTGTAAAATGCAGCCTGGGATGTTTTTCGGTCCCATGGATGCTGCGTTTTTGGCTTTAGAAAGTGCAGCTTTTACCTGCGTAGTTGTGATTACAGGGACTCTGCATTCTTCCTGTATAGATATGGGCCTTTTAGGGGATGAGAGGTGGGGTAAAGTTAGCACTGAACCTGTCTGCCAGGATGTTGGCATTATCAGTTGGTTCTGTAATTTTCATGCCTTTGTGCTGTAACTCAGAGCAGATCTGGGTTTTGCCATCTAGATTCTTGACATAGCTATAGAATGCTTTGTGGTTGTCCTTGGATTTATTAGCAATTTTGTTTTCGTAGCTAACTTTGGAGGATCTTATAAGGGATCTCAGCTTCTTACTGAGGCTGACCAGGGAGCTCCTCCACTCATGGGATTTTACTCTCTTTTGCAACAGTTTCTTCCTTCTGTTGTACAGTTTGTTTATGGCAGGGGACCTCCAGATTGGCTTTCTTTTTTTGGAGGATAGCATCTTGGTTCTGTTTGGGATAGCACGATCCATGCACTCATCTAAGTGCTTATAGAGTGCATTTGTGTAGGATTCAGCAGTTGCAACTGTATTGTCCATCTGCATGGGTGTCATGAAGTTCACCACTTCTGTCTTAAGAAGCATGAAGTTGGCTTTGGAGAAATTTTTTACTGTGGTTTCCTTAATGGAGTGTGGGGGCGGGATGTGGATATCAAGAGTGATAAGCTTATGGTCGGATCGGACCAACGAGGAGTTGACTTCAGGTGTGGAACACCAGTCACTCATGTTGGTAATGATTAGGTCTACGATATTGTTGCCCCTGGTGGGGGTGTGGATAAGTTGATCTAGGGCATTGGAGTTTATGAATTCCAGAAAGCATTGAGCTAAGGAGTTGGTACACGAGTAGTTTTCCCAGTTAATGGTGGGGTAGTTGAAGTCACCCATTATTATGGTGTTTGGTTGAACCCTAATATTTTCCAGTACACCAAGAAAAGAGGAGTGGGAAAACTGGGGCATGGTGGGGGATCTGCAGCAAGCTACAATTTGGATTGCAGTTTTGCCCAGAGTTAGTTGCACTTGGATAACCTCGGATGCATTATGCTGAGCAACTAGCCTGGAGGTGTGGATATCCTTAATGAATATGGACACACCTCCGCCTTTGGTGTTTCGGTCCAGGTTACATGGCCAAAAAGTGTGGTATGAGTTATAGCCTGGTAGTGCAGGGGTGCTCTCTGGAGCCTTGAACCAGGTCTCAGTCACTGCACAGATATCAATGTTCTCCATTTTAAGGAGTGCCTCGAGTGAGTGCATTTTGATATTTAGACTTCTAGCATTGAGTAGCATTACCCTCAGTTTTTGCTTGCCTGTTCCTGTTACGAAGGTGAATTTGTTATTTGAACCCTGCCTAAAAAAGGCACTAGAGGGGCAGCAAGAGCCTTAGCCAGTATCCAAAATCCCAGGGGTGACAGGTGCAGGCAATCTGTGGCAAAGCATCATGGTCTGTCGACCATGTCATCCCAAGCAGACAGATACTGGATCCCCTTAGAATGACACCAGAAGCTTAGCCAATTGTTGAAGTCAATCATTTTGTCCTTGTACTGTGGTATCATTCTGGGCGATGACAGAATGCTACTCAGGGCTAGGGTCATACCTGCCTGGGCTACAAGATCAGAGAGCTCTTCCATGTCTCTTTTCATGTAGTCCAGGGATGTACGTCTCAGGTCAATCACACCAACATGGACAATGACAGAGTCATATTTGTACTTGTTGTGGAGTGACCTGAGTGCATGGATTATGTGGCGGATCCTAGCACCCGACAGGCAGCTGACAGTAACCTTCTCCTTGTTTAGCCTGGTAAGTGGGACATCAGTATGCCTGACTATAGAGTCACCTATGACTAGTGTGTTGGGTACGTTGTTTTACCTTATTGGCTGTGGTTGGGTGGCACACTGAGTCTGTGGGCTATGTGTCATTTGGGTTGTGTTGGGGGATGGAAGTTGCTTGCGTTTCTGCTTTGGAGGTCTTTGTTGCTTAGACAGATTATTATTGAGAGCCTCTGCGAATGTTTTTGTGTTACTATGTGTGGATTTTGGTTATGTAGATTTAGTGAGACTATGTGATGAGTGTGGTGTGGTACAAATGTTTACCTTCTCCTCATGACTGTCAAGTTCAGTCTTGGTTGAAAGAGCTTTACCTCCAGTTTGGCTGGATAAGTGCATCTCTCACAGGTTGTAGTGTTGGGTGGTAGGAGAGGGTTGTCTGTGTACATGAGGCAATTTCTACATTGCCTCAAGATGCCCAGATTCATCAGATAGACAGGAGAGAACGCTGGGAGCTGACCCTTGGATATGCCTGAACAAAAAACTATCTTCCTCTAGATAAGTGAGGAAAGTGAGTACAAGAGCTGTTTTTCTCTAAGCAAGTGAGAAAAGTAAGTACAAAAACTGTTTTCCTCTAGGTAATGAGGAAGACTGAGTGCTTTAGTAATTAGCAGGAGCGGCCTTAGGTCAACTGGTGCCCTAGGCAAAAGGGCATCACGGTGCCACCCCACCTCACCACCCAGTGCCCACATCCTGGTCTACCTACATTAAATAAATACTGAAAAAGCGCCCCTGCTAGAGCAGCATCATAGGTGACCACCTAGTTGGCCTATGCCTAAGGCCGGCTATGGTAATTAGTAGCTTACTTTAGTGCTTACAAGTTCTGAACAAGTGCTGAGCATGAATAAGCAAATTTAAGTGTTAAAACTAAGAATCTGTATGTGCACTAGACAAGTTACAGGACAGAAACAAGTGCAAATGCAGGCTTTCAAATCAGAAAGTTGACAGAGATGGAAGATTGCCCAAACATCCGATAACTACAATTTCTGGGCCAGAACCACTCCTTATGTGGTAGACAGGTTATCACTCCCACTGATAAGCTAGAAGGCTTCCCTCCAACACAGAAAGGCTTGGGGGCTCAGAAGCTTACATACAGTCCTGGATACAGCAAATCTGTATCTGGAATACTAGTTACAGGAAAGGTAGGAAACAGGCTTACAGTTTTTTTTTTCTTACAGAAAAGTAGCAAAAACAGTAGTAAAAACAATTCACATGCAGTGCATGCTAGCACACACAAGTATGCAGCAATATTAGACCAAACACAGTTTAAAAAATGCAATTAAATTAAAAAGGACTAAAAGCAAGTGCAGAAAGAGTTTATTAGGTAGAATGTGGTATAGAGATGGGACTGGGGGAGTGTCCCAGATCAAATCTACAGTGGAGTGGGCAACTGCAAAAGCCACAAAATTCAAACCAAAAATAGGGAGGCTGGGTGGGACCAAATAGAGATCTAAGCAACAACTAACAGTACAAACTTTAAAACCAAAAAAATATACTCAACTTTGTATATTTGCCAATCAGTCTCTCAGAACAGTGAGACAACAGTTTCAACAGAGATCTAAGCAACACTTAAACTCTATAACCAAAAAATATATACTCAGCTCTGTATATTTGCAGATAGTCTGTAAAGCAGTCTCTCAGAACACAGGTTCCAGCAATTTGAATGCAGCTGTTACTATACCAACTGAAGACATGGTAGAAAATGGGGGTGGGGCTGGCGAAAACTGTTTCAACAGAGATCTAACCAACAACTAACAGTACAAACTTTAAAATCAATAAAATATACTCAGCTCTGTATATTTGCCGATCAGTCTCCCAGAACAGTGAGACAACAGTTTCAACAGAGATCTAAGCAACAATTAAACTCTATAACGAAAAAATATATACTCAGCTCTGTATAATTGCAGATAGTCTGTAAGGCAGTCTCTCAGAACACAGGTTCCAGCAATTTTATCATTATCATTGTTACAGTATTCATTACATGTGGGAGATTACTAAAGCAACTGCAAAGGATGGGAGGAAGAAGGCATAGAGGAACCTTGCACAAACCCATGAAGGATAGCCTTGGCAAATCCTGCCCTGTCTCTGGAAATGACATCCAACTTAATAATGCTTACTAAAAGTGCAGACAAAGGACCACATAGCAGCTTCTAGAATGGATCTAGTATCAAGACACTTAAAGAAAGCTCCAGAAGACGCTACTGCTCTTGTAGAATAAGCTCAAACTGAAGCTAAAAGCTTTTTTTTTTTTTTTTAACCAAGAAAAGAATAATGAAAAGAAATGGCCTTAGAAACCCAGGAGGAGATGGTTTGCATAAAATGTCCTGGTATTAAAAGAAACAAAAGGCTGCTCAGATTTTTGGATAGCATTCGTCTTATCCAAATAACAGCTCAGCTGTCTATGTAAATCCAAGGTGTGAAACACCTTCGCACTAGCAGATTGTGGAGAAGGAAAAAAGGAAGACAGTAGGATAGTCTGAATGAGGGACAGTTCATTAACCACCTTAGGTATAAATGAAGGATTAGTATATGCAGAGACATCCTATTAAAAAGGAATGACCTGCCATTACAGCTTGAAGTTCAAAACTCTCTTGGCTGAAGTAAAGCCACCAACAGAACACTGTTCCAGGTGCAATGTTGCATGAAAGAAGAAAAAAGTGGGCTCAAAAGGAACCCGACTTTGTTTTTCAAAGACAAAATTAAGGTCCCAAGAGGGAAGAATATGTTTTCCTGGGAGCCTGGTATGAAAGATGCCTTTAAGGAACTGTTTGACCTCAAAAGGAGGCCAACAGTGGGTTCAAAAGCAGACAAGCAGAGATTACTGACAGGTGATCTTTAACAGAAGAATATACTAGGACAGCATGGATTAGTTCATCCAAGTAAGAAAAGACAAAAGGGACCACTACTGAAAAGGGACTGTGGTGAAGCACGGGACACCAAACAGAAAATCTTTTCCATTTAGTCACATAGGCTTTTCTGGTAGTGGGGTTTTCTGGCATCCTGCAGAGTGCTAACCATGTCCTCAGAAAAGTGAAGTCTAAAGGGAATCAAAACTCTCTCACCCAAAGCATCAAATGAAGAGTGGATAAGTGAGGGTGAATGAAAGGACCCCTCGTCTTGTATGAGAAGATCCATCTGGTGAGGTAACTTAAGATGATTGCCCTTGACCAAATGAAAGAGAAGGGGGAACCAGTGCGGTCTGGAAAAAAAAGACAGTCACTAGCAAGATTCTGTGGGAGTCCTTTGTGATTTTGAGCAGAAACCTGGGAAGCATGAATGAAGAGGATAAGCATACAGGAAAATTTCCTGCTAAGAAAAGGGCATTGCGCCCACCTTCCAAGTAAGAAGACTTGTGACTCTGGAACAGAATCAAGGAAGCTGTCTTTTCAGAGGGGAGACAAAAAGATCCAGTTGAGGAATACCGCACTAATGTACAATGTCCAGAAACACCTCTCTGTGAAGCATCTAATTGCGAGGTTGGGTCCTGGACCTACTCAAATTGTGCTACAATACTGTGTTCTAAAGGGATGTAGACCACCTGAAGAGTTATCTGATGGCTGACAGCAAAGTGTCAGGCCTGAAGAGGTAGTGTGAAAGATAAGACTTTGAACCCCACTGTTTGTTGATGTATCAAATGACTGTGGTATTGTCTGTAAGGACCTTTATAGGGCCTGGAGCCCAAAGGAAATGGAATGCCTGTACAGCAAGAAAGAGTGCCCTCATCTCTTTTATGTTGATGTGGTCTGACCTCTGATGATGAGGCTAGAAACCCTAAACCCTCAAACTGTTGGAAAAGGCTCCTCACCACTGATTGGAAGCATCTGTGAAAGGCGCTTGAGTAGGGTAGGAGTCTGAAAAGCCAGGTTTAAATTGAGAGAAATCTGACGAATACACCAATGAAACTTGAGACAGGGTAGTAAACGGAACTGTAAACTCCAGAGGGTGGCAATGCTGGAGCCAAAATGTTTTGAGATACCACTGAAGCTTTCTCAAATGAAGCTTGGCAAAACAAATTATGGGGATGGTAGCCATGAATCCCAAGGTGCTGAGAGGGAAAGGGGAAGCAGAGACTAGAAGTAGGCTGTTAGACACAGAACCTTGGGAGAAAGAAGAGTGGCCAACACTGGAATGGTCTGGGGTCTGCAACCCAGAAAAATGTGGTCTTGAGAAGAAGTCAGAACTGACTTCTTAAGATTGATGGTGAATCCCAAACTGAGCAGAAGGACCATGGTAAAGTGTAAATCATGACGTAGCCATGATTGGATGGGAGCCCGAAGAAGCAGGTCATCCAGATATGGGAATATCTGCATTTCCCAAACCCTGCAAAAGGCTATTACAGGGTCAGACATTTGGTGAATAGCCTTAGGGCTGTAGAAAGACCAAAGGGCAAAGCTGAGAACTGAAAAGGAGAGGAAGAGACAGAAAATGTAAAAACTTCCTGAGGAGATGGTGAACAGGGATACGAAGACAGACATCCTTTAGGCCTAGAGTGACCAATAATGCCTGGGGAAGCAAGATGGAAAGCAGAGTCTGGAAGGAAAGCATCCAGAAAGAAGGACTCTTAAGAAAGTATAGGTCTATGATAGGTCTCTATGACCCCTCTTTTCTGGGAACCAGAAACATCCTGTAATAAAATCTTGTTCTTCGTTGGGATTCTGGAACAGACTGGATGGTTCCTAGACCTAACAGATCGTGCAAGACCCCGGATAAGTGAGGAGACTGGTCTGGTACAGACTGATAAAGACCTAAAAAGAGAGGAAGGGATTTACATACTATAAAATAACAGCGACAGAAAATGGAAGGTACCCAAGAGTCTGAAGTAATCTGTTACCATACAGGAATGGACCAGGGAATCTGACCAAGGGGGGGGAAATGTCAGATAAAGGTAGACTTGTCCTAAAAAGCGGGCTTTTTATTCTTAGAAGTCTGTGTGGATTTATTAGAAAAGGTGCTTAGAAATCCTTTTTTTTCCTTTAGAAGGCTGACGAGGTTGCTTACGAACAAAAGCAGATTTATAAGGATAATTTCTCTGAAATCTGGATATTGGAGAAACAAAAAATTGTTGAAGGTCCTGCATAACTTTAACTTTGTCCTGTACAGTCTTAAACAGGTCAGCAGCAGCAGCCATACCAAAAAATTTTGGTTGTCCAAACATGGATCCATAAGCTTGACCTTAATAGCAGGCAAGGTCTGTATGCATTGCCAAGAGTACCTTCTCATAACTGAACCTGAAGCAGCAGCTCTTAAGGATGCATCAGCTGCATAACTACATTTGACAGAATGGCAAGCCACCTGCAAAGTGGAACTCAATAAGGAAAGGGCAGTAGTCATGCTTTCAGAGTCAAGTAGGTCTAACAAGACCCCCCCCTCAAGTTGAGACAAAAATAGCCCAGAACATACCCAACAATAAGGGTCAGATAATTTACGGCCCTAAAGGCTAAAGTATCAGAAGTATAAGCTTTTTTTCCCAGCCTCTCCATAGCCCAAATGTCTTTGTCAAAAGGAAAAAGTCTGGAAGAGGATAAAAGCATGGATGACTTTATCCACAGAAACTGAGACCAGATCATGATCTAATGAAGGACATTTATAAACCTATTTAAGGCCTCAGGCACCTTATAAAAGCAATCAAGCTTCTTGGGGGCCAGAGGTTTGGAATCAGGAGAAAAAGCAGCAGCTGCAAACATATCCAGCAAGGAAGCCAGAAAGTACAGTTGTGTACACTTACCATAAATGTAGATGTTAGAGTGTTATTCACTGTTGCAGCCATCACACTTGGGTTATCTGCCTGCAGGTAGCCCTCAGTCGGCCCAAATATCAGAGACATAGTATTTCTGCATCGGATGCTGTCACTCCAGGACTGATGTCAGGTCGTCAGGGGTATAAAAACAGGTAGCCAATGCCATTACATCAATTTTTCTTGCCCCAAATGTCAGGAGCCCCCCAAATAGGGAGCCAAGTTATGGTGGAGAAAACAACACCAGTACAAAGTAATTACCAATACCCCTGAAAGGGGTGAGTACTGGTCATAGAGAGGAGAGAGTGAGAGAGAGAGAAAAACCAGGGGGCTGGAGGGAGGGAGGGAAACCAGGATTGCAACAGTGAATACACTCGAACAGCTACATTTATGGTAAGTGTACACAACTGTACTATGTTCTTTGTGTTTCACTGTTGCAGTCATCACACTTGGATGGATTCCCAAAGCTGAAGAAGGGTGGAGGCAGTCAAGAATAGTTTGGGCTGGCTAGTATGCCTTGCAGGACTGCTGTTGCAAAACCTGCCCTGGATTTGGAAAAGATAGCCAGGTGGTAATGCTTGGTGAAGGTGTGTACAGAACTCCAGGTAGCAGCTTCCAGGATGTCCCTGGTAGGGACTCCACTGAGAAATGCTGTAGAGGTAGAAGTTGCCCTAGTGGAATGTGATCCAACCCCCTGAGGGGTTGGTTTCCCAAGGTGCTTGTAGCAGAAATGGATGCAGTGTGCTATCCATTTGGAAACTGTTTGTTTTGAAATGGCCTTGTCCTATGCCCCTGTTGCAAAGCTGACTAGTAACTGGTCAGATTATCTGATGGGCTTAGTCCTATCAAGGTAGAATCTGAGCCGTCTGTGCACATCCAAGGAGTGCAGGATCCTTTCCCCTTTATTCTAAGGATTAGGGAAGAAAGATGGCAAATGGATGGATTGGTTTAGAGTAACTCTGGACACCACTTTAGGCATAACGGAAGGGGGGGTTCATATTATAAGCACGAAAACTGAATCGCTCGAACACCTACTGAGCGACACGGAAAGAGCGAATAATCACAATATCGAAGGTATGAATGGAAACCGCTGTAGGGAATTCTTCCTTTTGCTTCAATGGAGTGCGATCTCGGAGTTGGTATATTTAAGTAGGGGGGGGGTGGGAGGGGGGTGCAGGGGGCTTGCCCCCCTGCATACAACAGTTAGTGACAGTATTTGTTTGTTGGTTTTGTCGTGTTTGGGATTCGATGTTTTGGGCTTTCGCTCAATAGGTGTTGGCGAGATTCAGTTTTCGTGCTTATAATATGAACCCGTTAGTCCTGAGGGAAACCCTGTCAGCATGGAAAATAATGAAGGATTCCACAGCCATAAGTGCTTGCAGCTCAGACACTCTTCTACCTGAAGTGATGGCCAGAAGCAAGGCCGTTTTCCAAAAGAGGAATTTTAACTCTGCTGACGCTTCAGGTTCAAAGGGGGGGGGTGAGCTTTTCCAGTACAAAGTTAAGGTCCCAAGCAGGGGTAGGTGCTCTCCTAGGCGGCCTTAATTTGTTTGCCCCTCTCAGGAACTGTTTGATAAGAGGGTGGGAGAAGTGAGGTGGCTCCATGTTGTAATGAGCCGAAATGGTTGAGGCATGTATCTTAATGGAGGAGAAGGACAGGCTTCTGTGGAGTAGATCTGCTAAGTAATCCAGGATTAGAGGCAGGGAGGGCAGAGTTGTGTCCTCTCCTTTAGATTGAATCCAGGAGTACTACCTTTTCCACTTATCAGCATAGGATTTCCTTGTACTGGGTCTTCTGGCTTCAAGAATGACTTCCAGCACCTGTTTGCTTAGGGTTGCTGGGGGAGAATTCAAGGAATAAGCCAGGCTGCAAGACATAGAGTTTGCAGTAGTGGATGCAAAATCTGTACCTCCTGCTGAAAGAGCAGGGTTGGGTTCTGGTGTATGTGCCATGGTGGCACCAGTGACAGGCTGCGCAGCAGTGGGTACCAGTGCTGGCGTGGCAAGTCCGGGGCAATCAGAATTGTCCTTGGTCTGTCCTGTCTTATCTTGAGTAAAACTCTTGAGAGAAGAGAGAAGGGGGAAAGGCATAGACAGAGATTTACCCACTGAAAAGAAAGAGCATCCACTTTTCAGGCCCTGTTGTGAGGGTTCCTGGTGCAAAATTTGCTGAGCTGGTGGTTGTAGGGGGAGGCAAAGAGATCCACCTCTGGGGTCCCCCATTTCTGAATCAGAAGATTGAAGGTGCTGGGCTCTAATTGCCACTTGTGTGGGTCTAGGAGATTTCTGCTTAAGTCGTCTGTCATTGAGTTTTGTTTCCCTGGCAGGAATTGAGCTTGCACATGGACTTGGATGTCCAAGGCCGTGTTCCACAGGGCCATGGCTAACCTGCAGAGTGGGTACGAGTGGGTTCCCCTCTGCTTGTTGACGTACCACATAACTGTGTTATATGTTTTTATTAGAAGTTGTCCTGGAAAGAGTAGGGATCTGAAAGCTGTCAGGGTACTCTGCACAGCTAGCATCTCTTTCTGGTTGATGTGCACATGAATTTGACTTGGGCTCCAGTGGTCCTGAATGCATTTGCTGTCCATGTGTGCTCCCCAAGCATAATCTGATGCGTCTATGGTTAGGGTCTGGGCGGCGAGGAGTTGAGTAAAGGGCAGTCCCTTGTTGTGGTTATATGCTTCTGCCCACCAAAGGAACTCTGTCCTTAGATAGGGTATGACAGGAATGACTGTTTCCAGGTCCTGAGAATGTTGGCACCAAAGACTTTTTAAGTATCACTGAAGTTTCCTTGTATGCAATCTTGCATATGGAATTAGCAGTATACATCAGGCCATGAACCCTAGGTCCTGCAGTACTTTTCTTACGGATAGCTGGGTTCTGGTGGCCATTTGTTTGAAGTAGGCTGTCAGACAGACTTGTTTTTCTGAAGTGAGGAATGCCATCTGGGATGCTGTATCCAAGCTTGCTCCCAGGAATGCAATCTTTTGACTAGGTACCAATTTTGATTTATTTTTGTTGATGGTGTACCCCAAAGAAGTGAGAAGGTTTCTCACAAATGTCAGGTGCTGCAACAGCAATTCCTGACGGTCCGCCTGAATCAGGCAGTCGTCCAAGTACAGGTAAATTTGGATATTTCTCTGCCTGCAGTAAGCAAAGGCTGGAGCCAGGCATTTTGTGAATACTCTGGGCGCAGTTCATAAGCCAAAGGGAAGTGCAGAGAGCTGACAATGCATAGATCCGGCCCTGAAGCATAGATATTTCCTGTATGACTCCCTTATAGGGGTGTGTAGATAGGCTTCTTTTAAGTCTAGGGTGACTAAACAGGCATCTTTGGCTAGCATAGGTAGAAGCTGTTGCAGGGTAAGCATTTTGAATTTTGGTACCACCAGGAAGGTGTTGAGAATTGAAAGATCCAGGATTGGGCGCGAAGGGCCCTCTTTTCTGGGTACCAGGAAGAGTCTGGAATAGAATCCTTGACCTATCTGTTTTACTGGAACCGGCTGAATAGCTCTGATGGAGAGCAGGGAAAGAACTTGGCTTTGAGCTTCTGCCCACTGGTTTGGAGGAAGATCTGGGAACCCTCTTGGGGCTGGCAGTGAGTGGAAGTAAAATTTGTACCCCTGGGATACAATGTTGAGGACCCATCTGTCTTTTGTGATGGACATCCAGTTTTTTCTATGAAGGGCAAGTTTTCCTCCTAGGGTCACCAGCAATTGGGCAGGGATGGGGAGTGGAGTAGAGAAGTCACTGTGAGTTTTTTCCGTAAGGAGGTGGCTTACCACTCCCTGCTTTGGAGGTGGGAGCACTCCATTGCTTAGATCTCTGCATACCCTGAGACTGTAGTCTGGGTGGTCTGTTTTTCCTGGGTCTGGCTTAAGGTGGACTGGAGGGGGCTGGAAAGGAGCAGTGTTTGGAAGGGCAATGCCTACTGAATCTAGGGGGTTGCACTTTTAAGAATTCTTTAACAGAATGCATAGACTTAGCTTTTTCTTCCATCTTAAGAACCTCTTCTGCTTTGGTGCCAAACAAACTGTCCTTGTTTAAAGGAGTGTCTAGTAACTTTGATTTGACATGGTCTGGCAAAGTCTGCTCCTTGAGCCAAGCATGTCTTCTCAGTACAGAACCAGTGACTGCTGCCCGGCAAGATGCTTCTAGGGCATCAAAGCCACACTGCAAAGTATGCTTGCTGATTTGGCTTGTAGAGTGCATAAGCTCCTGCAATTCTTTATTTTCTGCACAGTCTGTAAAGGTAGCCACCTTTTGTTTAATAAGTTCCATAATATGTTGCTGGTACTTCAGCATGTGAAACTAACAATTCAAAGCCCTAACAGCAAGAGTTGCAGAGGTATATACCTTCTTACCCCATCTGTCCAAAGCTCTGGAATGCCTGTCTGAAGGGGTGGGATTCTTGGCTGTAGTTGTATTGATAACTTTAGGCCCCTGGGAAATGATCTCTGGGTCAGCAGTAGGATTCTTGAAAATAAATTTGTGAGTGTCAGGTACTCTGTAGTACCTGTCTGGTTTCCTAGGGGCAGGAGGTAAAGTATCAGGAGTAAGACTGGATTCCATAAAAAACATCACCAACAACTTCCAGGACATGGGGGGGTATTGCTAAAGGCCTGTGCTGTGGCAAATCTAGGAATTCTCTGAGTCTCTTTTTGGACTGAGGATAGTCTTGGCATTCCCAGTGGAAATGCTCTCTTAAAGTATGTAAGGTTTCACCAAAAGAAAAATTCTCTGGAGGAGAGGCAGAGGGAATGGATTCCTCTGCATCTGAATCCTCATAAACAGATAAGGGCATGTCTTCATAATCAGATACCTGAGAGTCATCGGACTCCTGGTCTGTTGAAGCTGCAGGGGACTGGTCTCTTTTCCTCTAGAAATCAACAGAGGCACAAAAAAACAAGCAAAAAAAGACCAAGCAAAAAAAGAAAAAAAAAGAACACAAGTCCCCGGACACAGTAGAATTCACTCACGGCTTTTAATACTGACAAAATAAACTGGACTTAAAGTGCTTTTCGTCTGCCCTCATAGCAGACTTCTTCAGAAGTGATTTTTTACACACACTAATAGCAGTTTAAATAATAATTAGTACCAAAAACGCGGGATAGTTAACTCATTAAAGAAACACACTCCAGATAAAACAATAAATCATACACAAACCTAAAATGTGCAATATTTACTTAATCAAATATAAAACAAATGTGTCTATAGTTTAATAAAATCTTACACATAAACACAAAAACAATACCCAATGGGATAAACCCATAAATAAACTTGCTGTTTTTCTAAACAAGCTCCCAAGATTAAAAGTAAATGCAGAAGTGTTGTATACATTTGGATCAGGCTCTTCGACTCATACAAAAGTAAATAAAATAAAATCAAATTAAACTTTCAAAAAGTTTAAATAACTCTAAAATAAACATTTTATCTCAGCAAGTTCTTCAATTAAAGAATGCTGCTGATAGAAGTAAATTCATTTAAGCCAGGAATATTATCTGCATCTAACTTAATCTGCCACTTAAGTTCTAGCTCCTCCAACTTGAGGGTAAAAGGTCCCCCTCTAATACTGTGCTCTACCTTGTCGATAGCTAGAAACTTAAACTTGTGATCACCGTTCAGGTGGATATGCTTGGCCAATGCATTATTAGGCTTATTACGATTAATGGCATACAGGTGTTCGTACATCCTATCCTGGAGCCTACATAAAAAGCAGGGCAACAGACACATCTAGCTAAGTAGACTATACCTTTAGAATTACAATTAAATTTATCCTTTAATCTGTACTTGTGACCTGCAACTGAGAATGAATTAACAGTGTCTACATATTTAAAATAATTACAGTTCTCACATTTCGATATACTACCTAATTTAAAAGGACCCAATTGTTGTCTTTCAAATAAATCCTTAAGATTTTTCCCCCGTTTGAATACTATACTTGGAGACTTACCAAAGTTGTCAAATAGAATCTGGTTACATCTAAAAAGTTCCCAATTCTTCTTCAATATATTCTTTGTATACTATACATACTCTTATATGTTCTTTTTTTGCTTGGTCTCTTTTCCTCTTAGTAGGGGAAGGCTGACATCCCCTAATTAGCATAATAAGGTCTTCTGCCATTATAAGCATTTGTCGTTGTGGCATGGGAGAAGGTGCATGCGCTTTGGTCGTTGGTTTTCTAGGTGTACCGCATACTCTAGGCCTAAAAAAACTTGGTAGTTTTAGATAAAAAAAGTCGGTCTGAGTCAAACGTCGGTTGAGTGAAGAACTGCCTCAGAAGCTGGTGCCTGCACATTGGCTGCGGACCCATCCAAGGTAGAGACATCCGTATGCTCCATACTCGAAGAAGAGTCTCGTGGCATACCAGACTCCAAATGGGTCTCGGCAGAGGCCTGCGAATCCACTGAAGCGGGCATCAGGGGCTGTGAAAGCACCTCACTGAGCGCCTGCGAACTGGCGGCTAGCTTAACGGAAGCATCGTCGGCAGCTTTGGACCTATGCGGTCTGTCTCTGTCTTTATCCTTACGTTTTTTCAGAATATCTGTAGTCGGATGGCTTACTGAAGCCATTTCGGAGTACGGAGATCGAGAACAAAAGAATTTAGTGACAATGAGAGCCCAACGATGAATGGTTCGGGCGTTGAACAAGGCACAAAACCGAAAACGAGGTACGCCGTCGTCTGGGCCTAAACAGGTGACACAGTAAGAATGAAAATCTCTGTTGTGGTATTTGCTTTCCACAGGCAAGACAATTGTTAACTTTTTCTGACAGTTAGAGCAAGAAAAAAGGACCCCCAACAGGGTACTTAGCTTTAGAAGACCAGGATTATTCAATTCGTAAATGAAAATTCAGGTAGCGTCCGACTGGCACTTGAGAACTGCTTGTGCTTTGGGCTCCTCTGCAAGAAAGACTGATGTAATGGCATCGGTTGCCTGTTTTTATACCCCTGACAGCAGTCCTGGAGCAACAGCATCCGACGCAGAAATACCAAGTCTCTGGTATTCGGGCCGACTGAGGGCTACCTGCAGGCAGATAACCCAAGTGTGATGACTGCAACAGTAAAACATGAAAAACATCTGGGGGAACAGCAGAAGGTTTAGGAGACTACATTTGTAATGGCTCACAATACCTATTTTGGATGTTAGAGACCTGCAAGCAATCCCATTTAAAATGCTCCATCATGTAAACCATCATGTCTCCAAAAGATAACTCCTCAAAGGGAGAATCACGGTTCAAGGAATCCTCTTCCTCTGTCAGTCTAAGGGTGAAGTCATTTGTGAGGAACAGGCCAAGGATTCATCTCCTGAATCCAAAGAATCAGATTCCCCAGTTCTTTTATGCTGTATTAGACCAGGTAGAAGCAGAAACTAATAATCTCTAAGGGGGTTACAAAGCAGTCAATGCACTGAACAATCCCTGGGTAAAATCCTGTCAGTCTTTATGAGGAGTTTTAGCAATGGGTGGTGTATGTTTAGTTTTCTGCTTCCTTTTCAACAGGGGTGCCAGCTTTGACCAACGTAGGAGGCTCACAGCCATGCCTGGACTCTAATGGTACCAGGAACCTCTTCTCTAACTAGAATTTGGGGAATCTTTCTAGGCCCTTTGGAAATGATCAGCCACTGTTCCCCCTCAATGCCCATGGCAGATGTTTGCACAGCGTCAGAGGATGTGCGAGAAGCTAATTCCATGCTGGTCTCCAACAGGGTCATAGCAGAGGAAAGCAGGGTCAGCAAAGTATGGTCTTCATGGTTTGAATCCACCACAAGAGAGATGTCCAGTGGAAGCTGGACAGCAGCAGAATCACACAGAGACTTTTTATTCTTCTTTTAGAAGTGTCTGTACTTCAAGGAGGGCAGATTCGGCCATGGTACCCTTGTTTAAAAGCTTAAGATGTTAGTTCTCCAGGTAGACTGACAACAAATATATATGGTAGCAAAGAGTTTTCAGAATAAAAGGCTGACAAACAGTACATTGGGTATCTTTGTGCACAGTACCTAAGCAGAACAGTCACTTCTCATATCTATCTTTATGGGGAATCTGCCTCCCACACTGACAATTTCCCTTCCTGGATGACATGAACTCCCAAATAAATACAGAGAAAAAAGGAAAGAATGGATCACAGTGGGGCACTTATCTGTAAGTGGCTCACTAGGAACCAGCTCAGCAAAAGGTGTTCAGACGGTCTGTAAAAATGCAATGTTCGGACGGATGGAAAGAAGTTCTGAGTACTGAACATATTTATGTCACCTTTATGCCCCATACCTATGTGGGGATAATATGTCTGACATACAATGCTGGAAGGATGCAAAGGCTCTGGTATATTGCCTGGACATTGGCCTATCCTTGGCAGAAGAGCCTATATGTAATGGGAACATGTGAAGGAAGGACATTTTCTACTTTGTCAGCTTTGAACATTAAGCCTTGAACACATCTTATTTCTTAACTGGCAGAAAAACATAAAACTGCATTTTTTTCTTCACTCATGAATTTTGTTCAGGTAATTACTGGACCAAAACGGTGGGGAAAAAAGCTTTAAAATAGAACCCCATAGCCTCTGGGGGATTAGTTGTCCAAAGCCTCCCATCTTAATTAATTTAGTACCAATACAGTTATTATAGTGCAGTCTTGGCCTCTTATAGTATATGTTGAAAGGATGATGAAAAAGCTGAGGAAAAATATGTCAAAAACAAAAAATAAATATTATGGTTGGTATGGGGAGGCCACTGTGAAGGAAGCACCGGAAAACTATAAGCAGTGAAGGGGATGTCACAAAGCCTTTTGTCTAGGGCTCCATGTCACCCAAGTATAGCCCCACTGACTGCAGTCAGACATCTGAATTGTATATAGTTAATAAACTGTCAAGAGTACTGAGGCTTCTTATGGATGAAAGTGACAGACTCCAGCTGTTATATGATCACAGTTAAATGTCACATTCCAGTTAGTCGCACCCATTCAGCTGCTTTCTATAGCTCCCTGTTGCTTTGAAGTCACCAGCTGCAACTGACTGACATCCTCTAGCAAAGCTGTAATTCAAAGCCATGCATACTCTTTTACTTCTAATGCCCGTAGTTGTGCATCCAGCAGGCACTGATGGACACAAACCCATGTTTGATGAAGTGTTTACTCACATTATAAGCAGTCTGGAAGTGTCTCATTATTCTCCTTCATGGTTTCATCCTCATTCCCAAAAGTAATATCCTCAATCTGCTTGAGAACTTTCTCTTGATATTTCAGGATTTGGATCTAGCAGTTGGATAAGGAATTACTGTAGCAATTAAGCCCAAGATGATCACCGGCTGTCCACCAATCAGAATATCTATATAATCTGATTAACCCCATCCACAATTATTCGCTATTTCACAGTAGTTCTAATTTCCACAGAACTACTACAACCGTAAACTGCTGTTATAACTCAGCATCTACTCATTCCAATGTATTTAAATTCTAAATTCAGAATACAATGAACATCATTTAAATTTTTTGTATTTCATAAGTTAAGGAGATGAACCCTAAATATGTTCAAAATGGATGTTTACTAATAATGAGCACACGTCCAAAGAAAGGAGAAAAGAAAGGAAACATGGTATAAACTTTTAAGAACCTCAAAAGAATAAGAATTAAAAACGGGTAACTTCATTATGATGATGTGTGTGCAATATATGAAGAATGAAATGGCAGCAAAGGGCTAACTTCAGACATGCTGTCCTCCCTAAAGCACACACCAACAGAAGTTGGCAAATATTTAGACTCACCATGGATAAGTTCTGGTGTCAGACAGCAAGACATTTCAAAAAGGCTTGACAGAAATGAAGATGCTGTACTGTGATCAAGAAAGTAAAATGCTAAAAAAGAAAATAATTCATTATATGGAACGTCTCAAATTCTCATCACCCTAAATTCAAAAGTCCTAGAAAGCTTTTCCACTAACCAGCTATACTGCGATACTGTAGTTGCAAGAGACATTTTTTATCCTTGCTACATGTTTTTCTTATCTCCCTATGACTGTGTGACCACAGTATTAGTAAAAGTGGAGAGGTAAAGGGCTGAGGCTCTCAGAACAGGGAGATTACAGAGGGGAAAATATTGTTTTGTCCCTATCACTCATAGTTTCATGGTGTGCTATTAAACAAACTTGAATTGTCTGTTTTTTTGTCAATAGGCTATTTAAGTATTTATGTTATTTATATTTTACTGACCATGTTAGTCACATTAGACCAGTGGCCTCTTTCTACTGGAGACCCAAAATGTATCCATACTAACTAGGGGAAACTTGGCCAGGGCACTGCATAATCTCACCTATTTTTAATAAATGCCATAGGATCTTTTATATCTATGAGCTACCACTAACACAGACAGATGGGGCCTTGTTAGTAAGCAGTTAACTGCTACCAGGAAAGCAAGAAGCTACAATACATACTGCTGAATGTCTGGTGGTAGGTCAGATGATGTTCATATACCAAATGTCTGAACCTCCTCTTGTACCGAGCAGGATTATTATCACAACAACACATTGGTAGGGTAAAACTAACCTGCCTCACAATGGTCTAAACCCAGCTCACGTTCCCTATTAGTGGGTGAACAATCCCAACGCTTGGTGAATTCTGCTTCACAATGATATGAAGAGCGACATCGAAGGATCAAAAAGTGACATCGCTATGAACGCTTGGCCACCACAAGCCAGTTATCCCTGTGGTAACTCTTCTGACACCTCCTGCTTAAAACCCAAGAAGCCAGTCCCATATTTTTTTATCAAAACTGGGTAATAGGAATCCTTCTGTTAGGATAGAAGGATGTTCAACTGTCCTGAGTCCAGAAAGCCACAAAAATGCATAGCAGAACTAAATGCAAACCAACTATATTGGCTACAGAACTCACACAAATACTTAATGTAAAGGAAGGCCCTGAACACTTATGAAGGAGCGGTACCCATAGTGACAAATGACAGATTTAAGGAATACAGTAAGGGACCAAATGGCTTATCAGAAAGTATAAGAAAAGGGTGAAACTTGGTGCACTTAAGAAAAAGGTCATGTTGCGATTCACAAAGCAGGCAAGTGTTTTTTTTTCAGAGAGATTAAAATCTGCAAACAACAGAGGAGAGGAAAAGTGCATGAGAATCTCACATTCACCGTAACCAAGACTCAGCTGTTCTTCCCTTTCATACTTTGTCTGATGAATCAGGACACAGTTATACAAGAACAGGACATCTGATATGAATGTTAGATTAAGCAAAGGCATGCTGCTGCAGCCTCATAGTGGGACCCAGAGGAGCTAGAGTTATTGTTGTATCTTTCGGCTTTTCCCGGTTAGGGGTCGCCAAAGCGAAACTCTGGTCCGCTAATGATTGGCAGTAGATTTTTACGTACCGAGTTGCTAGCCCTGACGCACAACCTTCAACGAAGGTACGCCCATTCACGCATGTCTCCACACAGAAAACGCTTTAGCAAAGAATCAAACAAGACATCTTACTGTGAGGCGACAATGCTACCGCAGCACCACCACCACAGCTGAGTAAGGAAGGATATTAAAGAAAGACAAGTAACTATATTCTATTTCAGTTACCCATTTAAATTTAGCACCATGACCTAACAACAAACTAGTTTAGCTGCTGTACTAGTCCTTGACACAAAACCACACAAAACAATTGTATATTACTAGACATGTGATTAGTTACTTTTGGTACAATATTGTAGATATTGGTATTTTGTCATCAAACTTATTCAATTCTCAGACAGCATTCTTAATATTCTAAATTTGTCTTTCACTGCCTTATAAAATTATATTTTCTTGACCCATAATTTTGACATGCCTTAAAGGATATTTTTACCACTGCTTTTAACTGACTACACAATTGATATTCACTGAACCATGAATGGCAAGACCCTTTGCTGCTCTAAGTTTAGGGAACAAAAACAAGGTAAGAAATAAGAAAAATGGTAGCACTGAAGTAGATTATTACCTTCAGTGTGGACTGCGTTCCAGCACTGTCATCTTGACTGCAAAGTAGCAGTAGAGATTCTAACCCAAATACTGCATCTTGCTCCAAAGGTAAGAGATCTGTGAAAATATGAAGATAAAACATTATCAGCACTACTACAATACAATGCACAAATAAAATCTACTGTAACCACTGTTCTTAAAGAAAGTAATCACACAGTTAGCATCAGGAGCAGCCTTAGGTCAACTGGTGCCCTAGGCAAAAGGGCTCCACGGCATCTCCTCCACACCTCCCAGGTACCCCCATCCTGGTCTACCTACACCAAATAAATACTGGAAAAGCACCCTGCTAGAGCAGTGCCCTAGGCGGCCACCTAGTTGGCCTATGCTTAGGCTAAAGTTGGCATCTTAAGAACCGGGGAACGTACTCCTCAGAGTGAAAGGAAATGTGTCTGGGACTCAGCATCAGCTAGTGTTGAAACCTGATTTTATAAAGCAACATATTCAAATCAATCCAGCTTTGTTATTTACCGACAGGAGTTTGCCTGCCAGAAGAAAAATGGATTATAAATTATAAAGTTCTATAAAATAGATAATGAATGAATACATAAAAAAGAAAAGAATACATCACTGTGGCATGTACACTGTATACATAATAAAATATATAAAATAATAAAGCCTAAGTTAATTAGCCCTCCCACTGTACTTCACAAAGCCTGAATGAGTTCCCACCCACCAACTAATCTTGTGTTGTTCTTTTATCTTATTGAGCTTGTGTTGCCTGCCCTTACTCTATAAACTTGTCTTTGGAAGCTCTTCCTAGTCTCATCTCATCAGCACGCAGTAGTGAGTGATAGAAGATCAAACTAGGAGGGTCCCCCTTGACTGTTAAAGACTGAGTTACCCTTCATTTCTCAGATTCTTACCTGCAAAGTGCTGCAGTACCTAGAAAAGTAAACCCCATTTGCCATCATACTTTTAAAATCTGCAACATCGGGGACAAGGATATCATTTACTGGAGAACATGCAATCCACTTCTCAAGAATCATCTTGTAATTAGTATTTCTGTTTTGATTTTGGTGAGAGGAGGATCAGACTGACATTACTTCTAAAAATTCCTAGGGACTACCAATCACTGGAAAGCCTGATAACTTCTTCTTAACAGACAGTTTGGAATTAGTGTTACTATTTTGCTCCTGGTAAAGAGTCACTGATTCCTGACCGTCTCTTGACTGGGCAGTGTAAGTGGTAAGTCCCCAATTGGCTTATTTGCCACTTTGGTGGAAACTACTTTAAGTTTTAATTCTGAATTGTTGTGAACCTTGTTCTCTTGTGCTGAGTGAGTCAGTCAGGGCATCTACTAAGAGAAGGCTTCATCAAGCCTATAGACCCTTGCAACATCTGAGACAAGACTGCTGATCACCAAACAGCCTGTAACCCACTTCTCAGAAAACAGCTTGGGATTGGTGCTGTTATTCTGCTTCGGAATCGGAGAAGGAGCAAAGAGACAGACTGATTTCTAGCTGCATGAAGCTGTGATGAGACCAATATTAGCAACAGCGACGAATAACAACAAGCAAATTCTGTCTTTTCGCTAAGTACTGACAGGTTAGCTACCCTCTAGACCAACTTCACAGTAGTGCCTTAAATACTTCATCAATAAATAGTCTCTCTCTCCAACCCCCAAGTATTATGCAAGCACCAGTTCTCCACGCTCTGGCACCATGACTCAGCCCATTTGTGGCCAGTCTGATTACATTAGGTGTTTTTATGGCAGTGTAGCAACTGCCCTATGATTACCAAATGCTCACTGCTGTTACTGTTTAATAGTACAACCTGCTAGAGGTGTAAATATTTCAGAAATACAGGTAAAAGTCTTGCTGATATTATGTTTAGTATAAGTAAGAATCATAACTTCATTGTACCACATCAATCACAACTACTAGACCAAGAACTGAGGCTATAATGAAAAACAAATTGTCCAAATCTTCTGGAATACACACTAAAATATCCCAGCAACAGTACACTGAGACAACACCTACAACTTCTCCACTTACACACACTGCAACTCCACAAAGCTCGCCCAAGAGTCATCAGGAAAACAGGCTTAAGCCCAAAAGAAGTCTGCTTCTCCACAAGGGAATCTTTTAGTCATAGGTGACTCAGGTTAGACATACAGACTCCACACTCACCACACTTGAAAAGCTTCAAGCTGCTTGTCTGGTGCCAGTATATGTGATGTTACAAGGGCCATAAGGCCTCTTATGCCAGTCAGATATGGCTACGACCTAGTGGTGGCTCATGTGGGAATGAATGACCTGTGGCACTACACCCAAACGGATATGCAGAGAGACATGCTGTAACTTACTGTGTTATGTGCTAGCAGCAGAGAAGACACTGGTCCTGAGTAGTATCTTAATTCAACAAGAATGATGCCTAGATACGAAGACAAGCTAACTGGATTTAACAACTAGCTACGTAATTGCTATCATTCTAAAGGTGGTCCAGTGGGTGTCAGTCTGCAAGGGAATCATGTGATCAATCGAAGGCAGTTTCAATGAATGCAGATAAACCAGTTTGCCGAAACCCCCCTCATCGAACAGTGAAACAATTTTTTGCAGGGGGCAAGCCCCACCCACACACCCCAAAATTATATATACCAACTCCAAGGTTGCACAACAGTGGTGAAAAAGTCAACGTCCAGTTTCAAAGGCAGTTTCAGTGAACTGGCTTTGGTTTCTTTCCACCTGCTGAAATTGCCTTCAATGGACTGACATGCCCCCAGTCTGGGATAAGATGGTAGATAAAACTTCCTGTTTTACCAGGGATGGCTTACATCTCTCATACTAGGGCTTCCACATACTAGCTAAATCCTTTGCTGTTCCCATAGTGCTTTTTTAGGTAGAGTTTCTTACTGAACATTCCTACATAGCAGACTCAAACTCAAATATGCACATCATCATCATCGTCGCGGCAGTACTTAATCATAGGAGCCTGACTAGAAAGGCTCTTCTCCAACTTGAACACATTCATTAACGTACAGTTAGTGAGACATGGTTTCAATGCAATGACTGCACTGCCTCTGTACCAGGTTTGTGTGCCTCTCATGCCACAAGACACCTGGGTAACTGTGGGAAGTATCTAACTTGGAGCTTCGGGAGATCAAATCACCCTTAACAAATCCATCTATTATTTGCTAGCTACTGATGCACATCAACATCCCTCAAAGATTATGGGAATTACATTACCACCATTGACACACTAAACATCAATCCAAATATCTCCTTGATGGGAATTTCAATTACCCAAGCAAGGATTAGCACACTTATCCTCTAAAAAGTTATGCTCATCATTTCCTTCCTATACATTGTTAATATCAGTGCACCGGAGCAAACTGTAAACCACCAACTAGGAGCTCTAACATCCTTGAAGTGGCCCGTACCAACCTAGCCCTCACTTGTACCATATATCCACATCTCTGTTTAAAACTGACTAAAATTAGCCATCATTTCTATCAGGCCTAGTTACACAATATCATCAACAAATGCGACCATGTTAAGGAAAGTACAGTTGTGTACACTTACCATAAATGTAGATATTCAAGTGTATTCACTGTTGCAGTCATCACATTTAGGGGTTATCTGCTGCAGTAGCTCTCAATTGGCCTGATTATCAAAGGGTCCTGCGTCGGTTGCGGTCTCATCTTCCATGACGTCAGGTAGTCCAGGGGTGTAAAGCATGCAGCCGATGCCATTACATCAGTTTTTCCTGCCCCAGATATCAGGTGCCCCCCCTAATGGGAAGCAATTAAATATATATATATATATATATATATATATATATACACACAAGGTTATACCTCCAACAAAAAAATCAAATACACCAAAAAGCTTTTAAGCATAGTAAAGAAGAGTAGTGGTATAGCCAAAAGAAGTCAGGGGGCTGGAGGGAGGGTAACCAGGACTGCAACAGTGAATACACATGAACATCTACATTTATAGTAAGAGTACACAACTGTACTGTGTTCTTCGTGTTTCATTGTTGCAGTCATCACATTTAGGTAGATTCGCAAAGCTAAGGATGGGAGAAGGAGTTTAGATAGCATTAGGACCAGCTATAAGGCCCTGCAAGACTGCAGTGGCAAAGTCAGCTCTGGATTTAGAGAACATTGGTAAATGGTAATGCTTGGTGAAAGTATGTACATAACTCAAGGTAGTAGCTTATAGGATGTCCCTGGTAGGGACACCTCTGTGAAAGGCTGTAAAGGTAGGTGCAGCCCTGATTGAATGGCATCTAATCCCCTGTGGGATAGGTTTTCCATGGTGCTTAGAGCAGAAATGAATGCAATGGCCTATCCATTTAGAAACGGTTTGCTTTGAAATAGCCTTCCTCTCTGCCCTTGCAGCAAATGCCACCAGCAGTTGTTCAGATTTCCTTTGAGGTTTAGTCCTGTCCAAGTAAAATCCAAGTTGTCTGTGCACATCTAAGGAGTGCAGTATCCGTTCCCCTTTGTTCTGTGGATTAGAAAAGAAGGTTGGCAAATGAGTGGAATGATTAAGAGCCACACTGGATACCACCTTGGGCATGAAGGAGGGACTGGTCCTGAGGGATACCCTGTCTGCATGAAAGATGATGAAAGGCTCCACTGCCATAAGGGCCTGTAATTCAGATACCCTTCTTGCTGAAGTGATTGCTAAAAGGAAGACTGTTTTCCAAGAAAGGAATTTTAACTCTGCACTTGCAGTTGGCTCAAAAGGAGGAAGAGTGAGTTTTTCCAATACAAAGTTAAGGTCCCAGGCTGGAGTTGGGGCTCTCCTGGGTGGTCTTAAGCTTTTGGCCCCTCTGAGGAACTGCTTGAGCAGTAGATGAGAGAAGAGGGGTGTTTTTTGCTGTAATGAGCTGAAATGGCTGAGGGGTGAATTTTGATGGAGGGAAAAAAAGGCCCTTGTGAAGCATCTCAGTTAAGTATTGAAGAATCTGAGGTAAATTGGGCACTGCTGTGCCCATCCCTTGAGTTTGGTTCCAGGCACAGAATCTTTTCCATTTTTAAGCATAAGATTTTCTAGTACTAGGCCTCCCTGCGTCCAAAATGACATCCAACACTTGTTTACTGAGGGATGGTAATGGAGAGATTAGGTAATTATCCAGGCTGCCAGGTTCAGGGTTTAAAGCTGAGGGTGCAGAATCTGGCTCTCCTGCTGTGACAGCAGGGTAGGGGTCTGAGGCAGGTGCCATGGAGCCAGCAGTGACAAACTGCGCAAGAGGGGGTACCAGTGCTGGCGTGGCCAGTCTGGTGCAATCAGTATCATCCTTGGTTTGTCCTGTTTGATATTTAGTAATACTTTGTATAGGAGAGGCAGAGGAGGAAAGGCATAAACTGATAGTTTTTTTCCAGCTGAAGGACAGAGCATCCACTTTCCAAGCTTGTTTGTGGGGAGTCGTCGTGCAGAATTGTCCAACTGGTAGTACTGGGGGGAGGAAAACAGGTCTATATCTGGGCTCCCCATTTGTTTATCAACATGTTGAAAGTCTTTGGTTCCAGTTTCCACTTGTGTGGGTCCATGAGATTTCTGATTAGTTCGTCTGCCAATGTATTTAGCTTTCCTGGCAGGAATTGAGCCTGTAGTTGCACTTGGTAGCTCAAGCTGTGTTCCACAGAGCTATGGCTAGTCTGCAGAGAAGGTAAGAATGGGTACCCCCATGCTTGTTTATGTACCACATAACAGTGGTGTTGTCCATCTTTACCATTAATTGTCCTGGAAGATTGTGGTCCTTGAAGGCTGTCAGAGCATTCTGTACAGCTAACATTTCCTTTTGACTGATATACAGGTGCATTTGACTTGGGTTCCATTTGCCCTGAATGCACTTCCCTGCCAGGTGAGGCCCCCCCCCCCAATGCATAATCTGATGCATCTGTTGTTAGGGTTTGGGCGGCAGGGGGTAGAGTGAATGGTAGTCCCTTGTTTTGGTGGCAGGCCTCTGCCCACCAAAGGAACTCTAACTGTAAGCAAGGTATGATAGGAATCATTGCTTCTAGATCCTGAGAATGTTGACACCATAGGCTTTTTAGATACCATTGTAGTCTCCTCATATGCAGTCTTGCATATGGAATTACTAGAAAGCAGGAGGCCATGAACCCCAAGGCTTGCAGTATTTGCCTTGCAGATAGCAAGGTTTTTGTGGCCATTAGTTTGAAGTAAGATGTCAAATGAATCTGTTTGTCTGGCATGAAGAAAGACATCAGGGAAGTTGTGTTCGAGCTTGCTCCCAGGAATATAATTTAACAGGGTACCAAATGTGATTTATTTTCGTTTATGGTGTACCCCAGACAAGTTAACATCTTTTGTACAAATGCCAGATGATTCAAAAGTATGTCCTGGCTTTCTGCCTGAATTAGACAATCGTCCAGGTATGGGTATATTTGAATATTTCTTTGCCTGCAAAATGCAATGACTGGAGCTAGGCACTTTGTGAATACCCTGAGCGCAGTAGATAAGCCAAAGGGCAGTGGAGAGAACTGATAGTGCATGTAGCAAAAAACAAAGGCCTCTAAAACTGACTAGGGAACCAAATAATGTGATAAGTAAAGCAGATTAGGTAAAAACACACTGGTTCCACATGGCTGAATAAAAGTCACAAGATAATTTATTCCAAGGAAAACAAGTGCTTTCACGGATATCATCTGCTTCATCAGACTAGAATAAGAAATGACATTAGAAACTTGCTTATATATATTCAAATAAGCCAATCAAATAGGCTGATAACTTAATTGCATACTTAACCTCTAAAATGCTGTAACACAGTAAAAAACTGTCTCTTAATATACAGTGTTAATACATTAAAATAGTAATAACAACATAGATAAGAATTAAACAAATTCAGTGGCATTATAGCAGCAAATTATTAATAAAAAGTATGTAAATATATAACAAATAATTCAATAAATTATTTAATAAATTAGTAGAATTGCTAAAAATACATACACTATCTGACCTCACAATGACAGAAATAATTCATTAATAAAAATCAATGTTTAAGAGCTCTAGCCTTGAGAAACGGCTTCAAAAAACTTTACTAGTCAGGCCAGGTGGTTTGTCTGTCTGAAACCTTATAATCCATTTCTGTTCGTTTGATTCAGTTCTATTTACCAAGTCACATCCTCTCATAGTACTATGCACAATTTCTAACACCAAAAATTTAAAGTTATGTCTTGGTCCTTCTTTAGCTACATGCATAGCTAAAGCACTGGTTTCCTTGCCATTCTTAATATCTCTCAGGTGTTCCAATATCCTATCTTTAAATAGTATATTGATCTTACCTACATAAAATGCAGGAAATGTGGTGCAGTAACAAAAATAGACTACATTCTTTGTTCGGTAATCAGTATAGAAAGCACTTTCAATCCTAAATCCTAGTGACGAATGCATAAATTGTCCACCTATATGTATACGAGTACAACCTAAACATCTCCTGCAGATATATGTGCCAGTTCTCTCTGGTAAAATCTGCAGAGGCATGGAATTAAATCCGTAACATTGTTGCTTCTTAAGTGACCGATTGTTCCTAAATGCAAAGCTGGGTTGCTCTTCTATTACTCCTTTTAATTCCTGTACTGTGGAAATAATGTCCCAATTATTCCTAATAACATCACAGACTATGTGAATGTCACTCACATAAGTCAAAGGCATCCTTATCTTACCCGTAGTATCATTACCTCCTGTAATCATGGGACTGATTGTAGCAGGTGCATCTATGGCTACATCACCAGGGGAGTCATTCAAAAAATAATAAGGTTTACATCTCCCTTTCCTTTCACAACAGGCTTCAGCAATCTGTGAGTCAATCATACTATCATTATAGCCTCTCTCTATAAATTCTTGTTTGAGGGTTAGTAGGGCCTCTGTCAGTCTACTGTCATCATTATGCAATCGCATGACACAAACCTCTAAGAACATTCAACTTAGTATTTTTAGGGTGCATGTTGCTATGATGAAGAATATTATTTTTTCTGACATTTTTCCTATACTTAGTAATGGACACAGTACATAGGTCATCTTTAATTACCTTAACATCTAAAAAGTCTATCTCCACCTTTGAGTATTTGTAAGTGAATCTTAAAAAATTATTAAACTGATTCAAATAAACAAAAAAAAAATCATTCAATTGCTGCTCTGTGCCTTGCCATAGTAAAAAAATAGCATCCACAAAACGCTTTTACCATTTAATGCAATTACATAAATATTGTTGGACCCGCGATAGTGGTGCTGCGGTAGCGTTGTCGCCTCACAGCAAGATGTTGTCCCATTCGATTCTGAGCCAGAGTGTCTTCTGTGTGGAGGCATACGTGAATGGGCATGCCTTCGTTGAAGGTTGTGCATCAGGGCTGGTAACTCGGCACGTAAAAATCCACTACCAAACATTAGCGGACCAGAGTTCCGCTGCAGCAACCCCTAACCGGGAAAAGCTAAAAGACACAACAACAACATTGTTGGAAAGCACATGATGGATCCCCCAGTTAGCCAAAGATAAATTGGCACAGCTATTGGCACAGGCTGTGCCCATAGCCACGCCAATATTCTGTATGTAATAGTCATTCCCAAAAATAAAGACATTCTGTTCAAGGATAATCTCAAGCAATGTACATATAAGGTTCACTTTGTTGGTCACGTTGTTCCTACACAATAGTTCCCTCACATTGTCTATACCCCATTCATTGGGGATAACAGTGAAGAGAGACTCTACATCTAAAGTGACGAAGAAACAAGGGCCCTTTATGACTTCCGTATACTCTTTCAACTCTGTCAAGAAATTCTTAGTGTCTTTCAATATAGTATGACACTCATTTAAAACAATGTGTAGGTTTTTTTTCAACAAAAATGGAGAGAGGCTCGGTTACCCAGCCTCTTCTTGAAACTATCTGTTTCATTGGAGGATTTAAAATATTCTTATGTACCTTAGGAAGGCCACAGACTATGGGTACAACAGGATGTTCACCTTTAAAGTACTCAAATAACTGTTCTGAGATGATACCAGTTAATAAATCAAATATTAAAAACTGTACTTTATCAATGACACCTTTCAACATTTGTGCAGAGAGTGTAGCATATGTATTGGTGTCACCTAGATGATTCAACATACACTCCATATATTTATCCTTGTCAATCACAACAATCCCGCCCCCTTTATCTGCTGGTCGTATTTCAATATTAGGGATTTGTTTCAGTTCAGATAGGGCTTGTGTCTCTATGGCTGAAAGATTAGTAAAGTTTTTATTATGTCAATCTGTTAGTTTTTCCCATAGCTGTTTATCACAAATGTCAATAAACAAATCAATTGTAGAGTTATTGGGCAGTATACAAATGCTAGTTTTTTTTAAAAACAGTAGCATTATACTCAGAATTATTAAACAAAGTTCTTAGAGTAAGCGTCCTGCTAAATAGGCGTAGGTCTTTGAGTACCTCTGTCAAATTCTCTCTTTGTGCCGGCACAAACATTAGACCCTTATTTAAGGCAGAAAGTTGCACATCAGTCAATGTCATAGAGGAAATGTTATATACTAAACCAGTTTGTGTCTCTTGCCGGCTCTCATTACTTCATCTTTGCTGTGCGGACGTCGTGTTCGTGGATTCTGCGGTTGATTCATTGACCTGCCTCTTATTGGAAGAGGTTCTTTTGATAAAAAAAATCCTGGTACAGAGCCTGTTGGCCCTGTGTCTTGCTCGTTCATACTAGGGCTCTTGTGAGGAGCCAAAAAAGATTTCGGTCTGACTAAGACTTCATTTACATCCTCTATGTCATGCCTGCTACCTTCAGTAGCTATATATTTATCAGTATGTATCCTCTGAGGCAAGGCAGCACCTGAAGTACTTGGCGCTGATAATACACATTCAGTAGCACTGTTCACCACCCTCGTATAGGTGGAAGACTCATTGTTGGCGTGACCTGCTACTGCTAAGTTACCAGAACTCCACCCACTTCCTGTAGTACGCTGTAAACTATAGTCCAATCCATTCCTCTCTCTATTCAAAGAAACACAAGCGTTTTGTGGACGATATATTTTTTTGCTATGGTAAGGCACAGAGCAGCAACTGAATGATTTTTTTTTTGTTTGTTTGAATCAGCCTAATAATTTTTTTAAGATTCACTTATAAATATTCAGCGGTGGAGATAGACTTTTTAGATGTTAAAGTAATTAAAGATGACCTATGTACTGTGTCCATTGCTAAGTATAGGAAAAATGTCAGAAAAAATAATATTCTTCATCATAGCAGCATGCACCCTAAAAATACTAAGTTGAATGTTCTTAGAGGTTCGTGTCATGCGATTGCATAATGATGACAGTAGACTGACAGAGGCCCTACTAACCCTCAAACAAGAATTTATAGAGAGAGGCTATAATGATAGTATGATTGACTCACAGATTGCTGAAGCCTGGTGTAAAAGGAAAGGGAGATGTAAACCTTATTATTTTTTGAATGACTCCCCTAGTGATGTAGCCATAGATGCACCTGCTACAATCAGTCCCATGATTACAGGAGGTAATGATACTACGGGTAAGATAAGGATGCCTTTGACTTATGTGAGTGACATTCACATAGTCTGTGATGTTATTAGGAATAATTGGGACATTATTTCCACAGCACAGGAATTAAAAGGAGTAATAGAAGAGCAACCCAACTTTACATTTAGGAACAATAAGTCACTTAAGAAGCAACTATGTTACAGATTTAATACCATGCCTCTGCAGATTTTACCAGAGAGAACTGGCACATATATCTGCAGGAGATGTTTAGGTTGTACTCATATACATATAGGTGGACAATTTATGCATTTGTCACTAGGATTTAGGATTGAAAGTGCTTTCTATGCTGATTGCCGAACAAAAAATGTAGTCTATTTTTGTTACTGCACCACATTTCCTGCATTTTATGTAGGTAAGATCAATATACTATTTAAAGATAGGATATTGGAACACCTGAGGGATATTAAGAATGGCAAGGAAACCAGTGCTTTAGCTATGCATGTAGCTAAAGAAGGACCACGACATAAATTTAAATTTTTGGTGTTAGAAATTATGCATAGTACTATGAGAGGATGTGACTTGGTAAAGAGAACTGAATCAAACGAACAGAAATGGATTATAAGGTTTCAGACAGACAAACCACCTGGCCTGACTAGTAAAGTTTCTTTGAAGCCGTTTCTCAAGGCTAGAGCTCTTAAACATTGATTTTTATTAATGAATTATTTCTGTCATTGTGAGGTCAGATAGTGTATGTATTTTTAGCAATTCTACAAATTTTTTAAATAATTTATTGAAAGATTTGTTATATATTTACATACTTTTTATTAATAATTCGCTGCTATAATGCCACTGAATTTTAGCTTAATTCTTATCTATGTTGCTATTACTATTTTAATGTATTAACACTGTATATTAAGAGCCAGTTTTTACTGTGTTACAGCATTTTAGAGATTACATTATCAGCCTATTTGATTGGCTTATTTGAAAGTATATAAGCAAGTTTCTAATGTCATTTCTTATTCTAGTCTGATGAAGCTGATGATACCCGTGAAAGCGCTTACTTGTTTTCCTTGGAATAAATTATCTTGTGACTTTTATTCAGCTGTGTGGAACCAGTGTGTTTTTACCTAATCTGATAGTGCATCTAGCCTGCTTTGAAGCATAGGTACCTTCTGCAAGATTCCCTGATTGGGATATGCAGGTAGGCTTCCTTTAAATCCACTGTTGCCAACCAGGCATCTTTGCCTAGCATAGGAAGTAACTGGTGAAGAGATAGCATCTTAAATTTTGGAATCACCAAAAAGGTGCTTAAGATAGAAAGGTCCAGGATAGGACACCATGAGTTGTCTTTTCTGGGTACCAGGAAAAGTCTGGAGTAGAAACCTTTTCCCTTTTCCTCTTCTGGTACAGTTTGAATAGCCTTTATGCTTTAGAGAGAGAGAGAGAGAGAGAGTACTTGCTTTTGAGCCTTTGCCCACTGATTTGGGGGTAGACCTGGCCTACCGTTTGGGGTTGGTAACATGTGGAAGTGAAATCGGTATCCTTGGGAAACTATATTTAAAACCCATTTGTCCTGGCTAATGAGTTCCCAGTTTTTTACCTGCAGATCAATCTTTCCCCCTAAAGGAGAAGTCAGTTGAGAAGTGCTTGGAAGTTTTAAAGTTAAGTCATTGAGACAGTTTACCATGGGGGGAGTCTTACTACTCCCTGATTTGGAAGTGGGAGCCCCCCACTGCTTAGTCCTGTGCGTACCCTGGGATTGAAGCCTGGGTGTTCTGCTGGTTCTAGGTTTGGACAGAGAAGGCCTGGAAGAGGCAGGAAAATATCAATTCTTAGAATGCCTACTAAATCTTGGAGGCTGTACTTGTAGGAAATTTTTAACAGTTTGCAAAGATTTAGCTTTTTAAGAACTTCTTCTGCTTTGTTGCCAAACAGGTGGTCCTGATTTAAGGGAGCATCCAGCAATTTAGTTTCACCATGATCTGGCAACGATTGCTCCTTAAGCCAAGCATGCCTTCTAAGTACAGACCCAGTTACAGCAGCCCTGCAAGATGCCTCTAGTGAATCAAAACCATATTGCAAAGTATGCTTTCCAACCTGTTCAGCAGAATGCATTAAATCCTGTAAATCCTTATTTTCAGCACAGTCAGGAATCAACATAATTTTCTGTTTAAGCAATCGAATAATATGCTGCTGATACCTTAACAAATGAAACTGGCAGTTTAAGGTCTTAATGGCAAAAGTTGCAGAAGTGTATACTTTCTTACCCCATCTATCCAGCGCCCTAGAGTCTCTATCAGAGGGGGTAGGATTTTTGGCAGTAGTAGCCTTAATGCCCTTGGGTCCCTGAGAAATGGTCTCAGGATCTGCAGTAGGATTTTTAAAAAGGAACTTGTGAGAGTCAGGAACCCTGTAATATCTATCAGGTTTTCTGGGAGCAGGAGGTAAAGAGACAGGGGCCAAGCTAGATTCTGAAAAGGCATCATCAACAATGTCTAGTACAGGAGGGACAGCTAAAGGCCTGTGTTGGGGCAGGAGTAAGAAATCCCTAAGCCTCTTTTTAGAATCAGAGTAATCCTGGATTTCCCAGCGAAAGTGCTCCCCAAGAGTATGCAGAGTTTCACCAAAAGAGAAATCCTCTGGGGGGGAAGCAGAGGGAATAGAGTCCTCTGCATCAGAATCCTCATAGGTAGATGAGGGTAAATCCTGGTCATCAGAGGAAACAGAAATTTCAGAATCCTGGTCAGAAGTATCATAAGCAAATTCAGTCCTAGGTCTCCTAGAGGGGGAAGGCTGGCTTTCCCTGATTAAAGTAATAAGGTCTTCAGCCATTCTTATCATTTGTTTTTTAGGCATAGAGGCCTGACCATGCGGTCTGGGCATCGGTTTTCTAAGCATGGTTCGAGTTTTAGGCCTTGAAGAAGATTGCGTCGGTTTAATATGCAAGTCAGTAGGCCTGAATACACCCTCAGAAGCCGGTGTCTGCACAGTGACTCCAGACCCATCCAAGGTAGACATCCGCAGGTTCCACAGTTGAAGCATCTCGCGGTATACCGGACTCTGAATGGGTCTCAGTAGAGGCCTGCAAATCTGAAGTAGTGGGTATCAGGGGCTGCGAAAGCGCCTCACTGAGTACCGGTGAACTGGCGACTGGCTTAGGAGAAGCATCATCGGCAGCTTTGGACCTAGGCGGCCTGTCTCTATCTTTATCTTTGCGTTTTTTTCGGAATGTCGGTAGTTGGATGACTTACGAAGACATATCTGGATAATTGAACCAAGTTCCAAAATATTTAGAAGCGTAAATATACCAACAACGAATAGTTCATTGCTTAAATAAGGCACAAAACAGACAGCAATGTACGTCGTGGCCAGGGCCTAGGGCAAGGAATACAGTACGAATGAAAATCTTTGTGAGGTATTTGCTTTCCACAAGAAATACAATTATTGACTTTTACTGACATTGGTTTAGAGCAAGAAAAAGTTTCCCCAACGGGGTACTTAGCTATAGTTGAAGACTTCGGTTCTGAAGCTCGAAAACGAAAACTTCAGGAGTCGGCCGACTGGCGTTTGTGAACTGCTTCTGCTTCGGGCACCGCATGGCAAGAAAGACTGATGTAATGGCGTTGGCTGCATGCTTTATACCCGACTACCTGAAGTCATGAAAGATGAGACAGCAACCGACGCAGGACCCAAGACTTTGATAATCAGGCCGACTGAGGGCTACTGCAAGCAGATAACCCCCAAATGTGATGACTGCAACAGTGAAACACGAAGAACATCTTCTCCATGGCAAGTCTACTTCAGCTTGTGGAAGACATATGCAAAACTCTCAATAATCCCTTGCAAGCAGTCCCAGCTGAGAAGGCTGCCACATTCACATCAGACTTTTACCCGCACTTAAGCAGCTGTATATAAAAGTCAGTATCCATCCTCTCTAAATATAATGGCAAATTCAGAAATAAACTCCTCTGGTGGAACGCCCATATAAAACTGTATAACAAAAGGGAAATAACAAAAAGTTGCAATAAATTCCTATCTCCCTGCCTCAAGACCACACTGAAACATGCCAACAAGGAATGCAAGGTCACTTTAAGGAGACATAAAGCAGTATATGAACTTAACATTGACACAAATACCAAAGGAATATACAAATCAATTCCTTAATTTTCTGATACAGCTAAAGGAAATGCTCAACAATACACTCAGCTCATCCATAACAATATCACACACACTGATCCTATTCATAGAGTCACAGATTGTTACTAGGCTAACGACCCACAAGTACCTTTCTAAGCCTATCCAAAATTTTCTGAAAGGACAATAACGTCTTGTTTCCGAACAGGACACTGACAGCCAGGTATTTATAAGCTACATCTGTCCATTAGGGACGTGGGCGTCAAGCCCTGTGTAAATTTCCCTATTCCTCATCCACTAGTCTATATTGTGTTTAAACTGGGTAACAGATGAACTCATCTTCACATGGATGGGAAGCCTGTTTCAAAGGAGGGGCAGTCTCGGGAACAAACATCTGTCTCTCCAGCATGTTCTGTTTAAGTCACAGACAAAATTCATGTCCCTAGACCTTGTACTTCTGGTACTTTTTTATTTAAGAAATATGTAGGAGATTCATAAGTGTGGGGTTTGTGGATGCCTTGTAAGCTAGGTATGGATCACCCCTAAGCAATCTATGGGAGACTGAGTAGACGGAAAGGGCTTTAAGGCACTCTGCATATGGCAGATTTGTTAGACCTTGTATTCTTTTGTAAGGAGCCTCTGAGACGACTAGAGTTGCTGCATGTGCCTGATCAGGTACATACCAAAGGGAGCACTGTACTCTATGGCTGGTCTGATAAGGGCGGAGTACAGTGGGATAATGATCTCATTGGACCAATATGGCCACGTGCTGGTCAAAGGTAAAACTACTGTCTACTTGCATACTCTGACCACTGGATCAACTCTTACAGGTGTATTATCAATATGCTAATTAGCCAGGATGGTTAACTTCCCAAAGGATATAAATATGCATTTCTCAGCATTGAGTTTCAGACCTTGGCTTTGGAAACAGAAAATAACGGATTACCTCAATAATATGCATGAGTTTAGATAGATTGCTGTTAGGCAACTGTTTTTTATAATAACTCTAGAGCACACAAACCTTTAGCACAACAACTCAGGAAACAAAGTAGAAAGGGCTGTCGCCAAACTTAGGGAACTTATAACAAAGGAAAATAACAAGAACCTGCAGAGGTATTAGAAATATTTAGGAAACTCTGTGAAAGTCTGTATAAAGAAGAGAAATATGGAAATTAAAGGTAAAAATGGAAATGTTTATGGAAGAATTAAATGCGCCAAGGTTAGAGGTAGATGAGGCTCAATTACTAACAGTTAGGATAGGAGGAGATGAGATAAAAATGATGATGTATAACCAATCTACAGGAAAGTCCCCAGGAATAGGTGGTGTTCTTTTCGAAATTTGGAAGCTAGGAGAAAAAAACTGATAAACAACTTGAAGGGTTTTGTTTAACAGTACTTTAAGAGGAGGGGAAGTACCTATATCCTGGAAGAAAGCGGAGGTAGCTGTAATACCTAAAAAGACCCATCAGATCCAGCTTCATACAGGCCCATTTCAATACTAAACCATGATTATAAAGTGTTTATGCCTATAATGGCTAAATGAATGTCAAAAGTGATTCCAAAATTGATAGATACAGATCAATGTTTATTTACTTATTTATTTGGGGGGGGGGGCAACATTTGACAACATTAACAGAATATTGATGATCCAGAGTAAAGCAAATGTAAGAAAATACTACTCCTTCTGGTGAGTATTGATGCAGAGAAAGAATTTGACAGAATAAGCTGAGACTTTAGTAGTAGGGTAATGCAAGCATTTTCATTCCCTGATAAAATTATAAGGTTGATTAGGAGGATATATGAGGGATCAAAGGCGAACATTAAAGTGGGTAGGTTCCTCTCTGATAATTTCTGCTTAAGTAAAGGAACCAGGCAGGGGTGTCCTCCTTCCCCTTTGTTATTTGCATTATATTTAGAACCACTTGCAATGAAAATAATGAACTCAGACATTCATGGATATAATTGGTATGGTAGTCAAGAAAAGTTAGCTCTATTTGCAGATGATATTTTTGTACCTGGTAAAACCAGAAAATGACATTTCAGTGTCCTGTAAGATTCTGAGACAGTTTCAGATCTTTTTGCGATACAAAATTAATAAAGCTAAAACAAAGGCAATAGCAATAAATGATGTTGCCACACACGAATTGGTTCAACAATATCCATATTTATGGGGACATGATAAAATTAAGTACTTAGGAGTATGGATTAAAAAGGATTCTGGTGTGGCAGATAAGGATATGTGGAAAGAGACTAAACAAAAAAATAATACAAAAGCTGAGGAACTGGAAGCTCTGTTATATGGATACGGATAGTAAGGTACAAGCAGTTAAAATGTTTTTCATCCCTTTAGTCTTATACACAGGTCAGTCATATTTTTCTCAACCAGAGGAGAAGTTGTGCATAGCAATTAATAAAGAGATGAAGGATTTTATCTGGGAAGGAAAGACACCAAGAGTCAAGTGAGATAAGCTGATTCTTTAAATAGAACAAGGCAGATTGGGACTACCAGATCTGAAGGGGTACTTCAGAGCTACAATTTTAAGGCTCTTATACATAGCACAAGCAGAAACCAATAATTCAAAGTGGAAATGGCTGGTGATGAAATGGAGGCAAGCTCAAGACACAAGGAAAGACTGGGATTTTAAGGGGAATAACAATAGCTATACAGAATATTACATTCATAAAGAAGCAGAAAGTATTCTAAGAACTAAGCCAACACAGGAATGGAGAAGAGAGATTTTCCTGATAGGGGTGACTGCAATTAGGGATACAGACAATAGGCAAGAGGGGACTGGAATTTAATGGAGAAAAGTGGCAAAGGATTCAAGGTATTGGGAGTAAATAAAGGTACTACAATGGGAAGATGGCAAGAATTTATTTGGACTACAGGTTAGAGACTGCCTTCCCTATCAAGGATTGATATCAGAGCATAGGCAAAGAGTAAGAAATGGGGAGGGGGGGGGTCGGAGGTCCTAACAGAAGACCAGCACTAGTAGAGTTTTTAGTAGACTCTAGAACAGAAGCGGCTGTTAAAAAAGTAATAATTAGTAGAGGATACAAAATATTGCATGATAACTATTAGAATAAATCAGAAGAGGTTAGAAAAGACTGGGAAGAGAGACAGATAAGCAATACAAAAGAATGGAGGATGTATGTATGTCTCCCAAATATGCAACAGAATCTAGAAGATTTAGGATTTTGATTGGAAATGTTTATATATATATTTTTATATCCCAAGTAGACACTAGAGAAATTTTCCTCAGGTTGACAGCAAATGTTAGAAGTGTGATGGGGAAGAAAGAGGTAAGTGGGAACTTATTTTCTGGAAGTGTAACGAGTTGGCAGACTTTAAAGATTCCCTGCACACAGCTCTTATCAGAGGTGGTGAGCAAATTGGTGTATCTAGGAAAATGATTTTTTAGAGCTATGATACAGAATCAGAATTGCGTAAACATAGTAAGACCTTACTTAGGGCTAATTATGGTGGCTGACAAAAAAAATGACTAGAAAATGGAAATCACAGTCTAACCCAACTGTACTAGAAGTAATGAATATAGCAACACAGATAAAACAACTGGAATTGGGATCTTTAGAAAAAATGGGAATTGTGGTAACAATACATATAGGGAAGGAATGAGGTTTAAAAGAAGGCAGGATTTGAATGAGCTATGTAATGTTGGACTGACAATGACAGGGTAGATTATAAGTGATGTATAATGTCTGCAATTAAAATTATGTCAGTTTGGTTTGTGTAAAATGCTTGCAACTAAGATTATGTCAATACGGATTGTTTTCATTTACATAAATGTACAATTGCCTATGTCATAAGTGACAGTTTAATAGAGATGTTTCTTGCTTAAAAAAGAAAAAGTATGGCTTTGGCACCAATTCTTAGAGACAGACCTTCTTGAAGAATGCTAGATTACGCAGGGGAGTTGATGATAACCCTCAGCTTGCAATCATCTGCTAACGTAGCCAACCATAGACCTTCAGCATTTGCTTCTATGTCAGAGAAATAGATGTCAAAAAAGTAAGCCCAGTACGGAGCCCTGGGGAAATCCGCTATTGACCGTCCTCTTGGTGGAGGTCAACTAACTTATTTTGACATCCTACGTCCTATCAGTGAGTCAGTTTGTTATCCAGTAGGTGATAAAAGGGTTTATACCTAAAATAGTGAGCTTGTCAATAATACATAAGTGGAGTATTGCATCAAAAGCCTTGGCCAGTTTGAAGTAAGCTGTATGCACACTCAAAATCGTCCAACGCTTTGGTGACCTTCTTAAAAAAGTCCCCCAGATTTAATAAGTATGACCTTCCCTTAAAGCCGAACTGTGATGTGTCCAGCATTTGCAGGTTACTCATGCCCTTATTTATCATGTCTATGATGATTCTTTCCATGGCCTTACATATGATGCTAGTCAGACCTATGGGCCTGTAGTTACCCCAATCAGTGGCTGAACCTCCTTTGTGCAGGTGAATGAATGCAGCCATCTTTCATTCCATGGGCACAGATACTGACTGAAGACTCCACCTGAAAAGTGATTCAAGTGGACCAGATAGGTCATGTTTCATGCTATTTATTAAACATCCCGGGATGTTATCAGGTCACATTGATGCAGTGTTTTTGACCTTAGAAAATGCATTGATGACCTGTTCCCTAGTAATGGTTGGAGGGGATTGTGGTATGCGGTATTTCCTATGGATTATTGGAGGGAGAAATATGAGCTGAACCTGTCAACCAAAAGTTTGGCAATGGCCTCTGGTTCAGTGTGGGTGATGCCATTTATAATAAGTTCTCTGCATTGTTGTGCATTTCCCCTGAGGTTATGGGCATAGCTGTAGAAAGCTATGCATTTGTCCTTTGCCTGATAAGCTATTTTTTTCTTCAAATTTAGCCTTTGAGGCATTAATTAACCCTCTTAGCTGCCTGTTTAGATTGGTCAGGGGGGCTTTTCGTATGTATGGTTTGTTCCTCCTAAGCTTGGCCAAGAATTTTTGTTAATGTTGTATGATTGACTGATATTGTGATTCCACCAGAGGGGCTTGCCTTTTGAGTTTGTCATTTTCTTAATATGAATGGGCCCAGCTCACTCTATACACCTATCAATATGGCTGCTCAGTGTTTATTTACGAGTGGGGTGTCATAGGTCCTCTCCTGTTGGGCAAACATCCAACTCAATATCTAAAAAAACAAAAGTTATGCACTTACTTATCAGAATATTACATTTCTCTGGTCTCTGTCGGGCCACCGGAACATTAGGACTGATGCCTTTGGTATCCTCTAATGATGACCAGAAAATAAAGTGTGCTTGCTCAAAACAATCAAAAACCATAAAAAATGTGAAAAAAATGGAGTAACAGGCCAAGAATGACACTTGACCAACATCATAAACACTTTATTAAAGGCAAGAATGTGTTTAGCGCTTTTGACCCAAATCCAATAAAAAAGACCCTTTAGGGAAGGCACCAAACTCCTCACAAACTAAGGCACCTCCCTACCTATAATCCCCCACTTCTGATACATCCTCCAAATCGAGAAGGAAAAAAAATAAGTATGGAACTATGTAAACTACAGAGAGAAACAAGGAATTTTTCAATGAGCTGTCGCTTAGACTTCTCCAAAAGTGACAATTTGGAGGAAAAAGGTGGGCAGTTTGTTCCAGTGCCCAGAGAGAGACCAGGGAAATCCAATATTTCAGCAAGTACACAATTTGCATATTTTTCATGTGCTGCTCAGATATTGGAAAGCCATGGACACAGCTTAAGCCCTGATAAGAGTCGCCCTTTGAAGGGAGAGAAAGCTACCTACCTGCTGATGTGTAATCAAATAAAATGCGATCAGAGATCCATTTTGCCAAGGTAATAGTGGTAATTTTTTGATAAAGTCTAGTTGCCAAAAAACAGAAAAAAAAGTAATTCATCCCTCCTGAAAGCCTCTGTATGAGCCAAATAAAACATTCAGTATCTGCGAACATCCAAGAAATGCAACAAATACTCTCCTTTGACTATTTAGGAAAAAAACACTGGTAAAATGAATGCACTAATTTAGGTTAGGCTGAATGGCTACTTCTGGCAAAAAAGGGATGGCTTTTTCCTAAGGGATACCCAACCCTGATGAAAAACAAAGTAAGGGTACTGAAAAGACAAGGCCTGAAGCTCAGAAACTCTTCTTGCCAAGGTAAGAGACACCAACAAGGCTGTTTATGAACCTAGAGGTTCTAAAGAAGGTCTACTTAGGCTCTTAAGCACAAAGTTAATCTAAGGAAGGCCTAGTTAGGCTCTTAAACACAAAGTTAATCTAAAGAATGTCCAGTTAATCAAACCGTTTTCAGCAGCACATCCCTATATACATTAATACACAGATGTTTATAAGTTTAAAATATGTTATTTATTTATATTTATGAATGGAAAGTCATAGTTTTACCAATGGTTTATTTGCATATATAGTTTTAGGATGATATGTGAATGTATTTAATATATATTTTTGTTTTGTAATGTGTATTTTAAAATGGGTTGATACAGCTGTGATGCAATCAAGTGGGTAATGATTGGTTGAGATGCTTATGCATCACTATTTAAATATATGTCTGTTGAATGCAGTTATCTAAAATCTGATGAAGAGTTGGAAAGTCGTGAAAGTGCTTATTTTATACTGCAGTGATTAAATCGTTTTTATTATACTTGCCATGGTGAGCCTCATCTGTTTTGTGAAAATACTACATGTGGTTCTGAGAAGGCTCTTTATCCAGTACTGTTTTGTTGTTGTTGTTTCTATAAATTAGTTTCTTGATGGTTCTGGGACATGGCTGAGAGAAGAGCAATTATACCTGAAGGTGAAACTAGTGGCACCAGTATGTTACAGGCAGATATTGTGATGCTTGAAAATCCACTCTTAAACTTCACCACAAAGGAATTAACTAACGAAGGACAGTGTGTAGTTAATACACAAAAGAACATTGAGGTAATACAACTCACTCGGAAATTGGAAAACACATTGCAGAAATTAAGGATTACACAGTGGCAGAGACAGCACATGGAAGCATGTCTATCGTTCAAGGTAGTACATAGAGGGTTAAGAGTGCTGAAAATGCCCACATTCGGCACTACTTACCCCGAGCTGTTAACCAAATGGAAAAAAATTGAATTTAGAAACTAGCTATGGCTACATTAATTTATTGATTGAACAATATAAAGAGACTGAGTCACGATTAATACAAGAAATTATGGTGATGGAGAATGATTTTGAACACCTTGTCAATATGGAAGAGAAAGAGGTGTTTGTTATTGACATTATGCTAAGACTATCAGTGTTGGACAACAAACAATTACTAGACAAGAAAAAGAAATTAGAAAGTGTTCTAGGCAATTTTCGAAAAGGTTAAGTCTTTTCTTGGCCCAGGGACAACATGAATAGTAATGTGAATTCTTTGCAACATAATCGGAATGTTCCTAATGGTAATATTCCTTTAAACGCTTCTTCTTCGAATATCACACAAGCAGTTACACCCATTGCAGTGATGTCAACACGTATGTCTCCGCCTACAGAAGTTATATCACATGATGCTACTACTCCAGTTGGTGATACGGAGCCAGTTGTTGAAGAAGGCCCTTCTGGATATAACAACAAGAGATTGTAGTCAGCAATGGTTGGCGCGACGAGAAAGAAAATTGGCGTTAATGTGCACAATACATCACATTCAGTAGATGGTACATCAGTTAACAGCACTTCATTTTCTTTTCCCCTACCAATTCGGCAGATGACTTTGGTGAATTGGTCGCCACAGGGGCGTACAAGGAAACGGAAAAATTCAAGGGACAGGCACGAGTTCCAGAGGAAGGTACTCAGACCGGTACCGAAGACTTAGTGATAAATATATCAAGTTAGAGTTTGACTGAGAGTGAAAGGTCTTTACTCAATCGTGGCCTCTCATTTATACCTTCAAAATCAGCGGATATCACCGATGTAGTTATAGACATTAAGATGTTTACTCGGAAAGTTAATTTGAGTATGGTATTTGGTAATACAGCTATAGGGAATAGAAACGTATTTTGTAAACCCTCTACTTTTATACCTCAAGGGCACCCATTATTGGAGACCTTTGAGAAAGCCTGTGAGCGTGACCTGTTTGAACTTTATAAATTAAAAAGGAAACCAGAGTTTTACAACATGACTTATGATGAGTTTCAATCCATCAAGAAATTGCAGGACAATAATACCATAGTTATTAGGCAGGCCGACAAGGGTGGTGCTATTGTGGTTTTAGATGCTGATATGTATACTAATAGTATGATGAATATATTGGAAGATGTGGATACATATCAAGTACTAAACAGTGTGATGTTGAATAGACTGATTAAGACTGTGCATTCTGAATTGTATGATATGCTTCTATGTCAGACTATTGATTGAGAGTATATAAACATTTGTTGGTAGAAAAACCTCTTGTCCTCACTCTTAGGGGACTTCCTAAAATACACAAAACCCTTAATAATCCACCTATGAGACCTATTGTCTCAGGTGGGGGTTGGCTTATGGAGCCGGCCTCAATATTTATCGAAAAGCAACTTCGACCAATTGTGAATAATACTAGTTCTATACTGAAAGACACGCAAGATTTTTTAGAAAGTTATGGTGAATATATACTTTCAAATGGAAGGGCACAGAATGAGTTATTAGTCACCTTAGATGTATCCAAAAGAATCAAAAGAATCAAAAGGAATCCACCACGAAGATAAAAACGTCTTTTATTCAGCAAACAGGAACAAGCTATGCTTCCTCAGGTTATACTATAGCTCTCAAAATAGCAGGTTTTTATACACAAATTTAAACTAATTAATCATTCAATAGACTAATTAAGACTTTCAATTAAGTAGTTAAAGCAATACTACTAGGACTGTCTTGCAGCACCATTTACTTGCATTTAACATTTACTATATTTCTCCATTAACATAGCAAAAAGCCTTATATAATTAAATAAATAATTATAGAATAATCCATATATGTATAAAACATATATAATACTTGACTTATAGCTATAGAATTTATGGAATTAAGATATAAACAAGACAGAGCTACAAAAGAGAGGGTATTATTTATATAGTCAAAACGCTATTGCATACTTTTTATATGTATGTGTCAATTTAGCATGTGAAAGCATATATAAATCAATTCAATATATACAATTTTCTAAAATATATAACGTCTCTGAGGACAAAAATATATTAATAATAATTAACTTAATATAATATTTAAAAACTACTATTTGAATATATATATAGAAAAATATATATTAGAAAATACAAGATAATAAATATATCTATAGATACTACAATTCATATAGTAGAAATTCTTCTATATATAATATTATAATATTTCATCTAATTGTAGCCTATAAAAAGCCATCTATCTTGCTTAACTAAATATTTTATAAATTTCAAATAGAACAGTTTACTAAATACATGTAAAAAGACAAATATAAAACCACATATAATAAAACTGATGTTAAAATTAATGTTAAAAATCTATAGCCAAATAATCACTTTAAGCAGAAAAACAGCTACCAATATTTTGGTCATATATCTACATAATTTAACAAAATTACTTAGTACCAAAATATTTTATCTACGCGCTGCCAAAACTGGTTTAATACTAATAGTACTATTCAAACCTGACGCTATATGTGCTTTAAGATTAAGAATCCAGTCAAGTTCTATCCTTTCAAGCAGATTCATATTATCACCACCTTTCTTTAATGGTTTAACTATCTGTATGACCCTAAATTTAAAGGAGTGATCATGAAATGTATTAATATGTTTGGCTAGAGCATTTGTAAGATTCTCCTTCCTAATGTCATAAATATGATTATACATGCAGTCTTCAAGTCTTCTTGTAGTAAGACCCACATAATATCCTTCACACTTAGTACATGTAGCCAAATATATTAAATTGGTGGTATTACAAGTAGCATATGTTGTGAAGTTATACATATGATCTGAATCTGGTATTATAAACTGGCTCTCAGTTAAAATTGAACTGCACATATTGCATTTTTTACATGGCCAAGTTCCTCAATGTAGCTCTGGTCTACCATTATTTAGAGAATGTATAACTTTCTTATCTATGCATAGCCAACGTTTTAAGTTCTTACTGTTTTTATATCTAAATTGTGGTTTCATTCCTACAACCTTTCTTAATTCAGGATCTGTTGACAGTATATTCCAATTTCTCTTTATAATTTCCATTATATTATAATTATCATTTGTATATCTAGTTGTGAAAGGCAAAAAATTTCCTTTACTATCAAAATTATGCCTTATAGTAGATGTTAACTCACCATCTTTCTTTTTCATTGCTCCATATCTGTTATTTATAGTTCTATAACTATAGCTCATCACTGATCGAGGTTGATTTTTTCCAGTGGCAGAAACAATAACATCTAGTGGGTAACCTCTATCAAGAAACATCTTATTTAACTGTCTCAATTGCTCATTTCTTTCTATGGGAACCTCACATAGTTTAGAGACCCTATTCATCTGGTTCCCAACTATATTAGAAAAGATATACCTCGGGTGCATATATTATAATGTAAAATAGCATTTTTCCAGCACGATTTTCTAAATAATGATGTAGTTAGAAGCCCTCCTTCATTTTTAGTTATAGAAATGTCTAAAAAATCTATTTTCTCCAATGAAGATTCTAGTGTAAACTTTAAAAAATTGGTAGTGGACTCAAGGTAAACCACTAAATCCTTCAGTTCTGTTAACTCACCCTTCCACAAAATTAGTATATCATCAACGAATCTTCTATACAACAAGATATTATCCATGTATTTACTCCCAAATAAATGCTTACATTGCCAAAAATGCATCAGAAGATTTCCCATATTTGAATGTATACATCCTCTAAATATGAAAACACATTACTATTCAAAATCAAGTCTAATAGTGTACATACTAACAATTGTGTATCAACACTGCGAGTTTTATTTCCATGAAGCAACTCCCTAACTGCTTCCACCCCATAATCATTAGGTATGACGGTAAACAGATTCCTAACGTCTAATGTTGCCAAAATGAAGGAGGGCTGTATACCTTGTTCTCTATTCAGTTGTTTAATATCTTCTAAAAGGGAAAAAGTATCTTTCAGAATTGAGGGTATCTGCCTAACAATAGGTCCCAATTTAGATTCCAGGAAGCAAGATATTCTTTCAGTAGCCCATCCCTCCCCGGCTACTATCGGTCTTAATGGAGGGGGGTGTACACCTTTATGCATCTTGGGAAGTCCTTTTATGGTGGGAATAGTAGGTTTCGGTACTAATAAATAATCGTAGAGCTGTTTCGTTATTTGTCTACACATTAACATATCATATAGACTATCTTGAATCATATAAATAATTCTCTTTAGCCTACTTTCATCTATTTGCTCATATTTAGCAGGATCATCTAACATATTCTCCATTAGCTCATTATAAAAGGAAGTGTCTAACAGGGTTATACCCCCTCCTTTATCAGCCGGTCTGATAGTTAAAGATTGGTTCCTAGAGAAATCAATTAAAGCTTCATATTCATTAGTGCTTAGATTATAGAAAGTTCTACCATTCTTTTTACCTTTTTCCAACTTAGTAAAATAGCTATAAAAGTCAGTTTCACACATGTGAATAAAGCAAATGATAGTAGGTGGCATTTCTGGTACAAAAACACTTTTTCTCTTGAAACATACTTCACTATTGGCTTCCTTATTAACATTGTTATCTTTAAACATCAGTTTTAATGTTGCTGCTCTAGCAAACATACGTAAGTCTATCAAAATCTCTGCCAATTTACTACCTTGTGAAGGTATGAATGAGAGACCCTTATTCAAAAGGTTTCTCTCATCATCTGTAAGTAAATGGCTAGAGAGATTAAACACTAGTTCATTATGTTGCGCTGTCTTCTTTTCCCTTCGATATTCTCTTCCGAAAACTTCCTCTTCCTTCTTCCTCTGCTGTGCGATCTGGTTCTGTTCTGGGTAAAAAGCTGTAGATGTCAGAGCCATGGTTCCTTTAGGTCTCATTCTATTCTTCCCATCGGGATGTTTAAAACCTTCCTAATTGGGTGGTGGGGTAAAAACGTTCTCTGTGGCTTCAGTTAATACTTCACCATTCATAGATCTTGGTTCAGCCGAGGCTGGAATGACAGAATCTGGATTGATCAGGTGAAGTGAAGCAGAAACGTCAGTAGTATTGACTGGAAATATGTTATTGTCGTGCCCACTAAAAGACTGAGCCACTTCTGCATACTGCGGACATTGTTCAGATGTAGGAGAAGGATTTCTCAGCCAAACAAAGACCTGGCCAGAGACAAAGTCATTAAAGTCTCGTGCCAGCTTTTTATGCTTTATTTGTTGCAGTTTCTCACCATGTGCAACCACTTAGATGTAGTTTCTTTGTTTACATCAATCCCCAATAGTACAGGGATGGAATTTGTGAGACTTTTTCTGATAGAGAAAGGGGTATCAAGGAATTTGATCATTAAGACTTTAGCGCTACTTGATTTGGTGTTGAATAATAATGTGTTTTTGTACAATAATGTATACTATTTACAGAACAAAGGGGTTGCCATGGGCACCCCATGTGCTAACTCTTATACCAACCTTGTGTGTTGGCATATTGGGAGAGCAATTATGTTATGGCAGATATATTTTACAGTAAGCACATTAAGTTCTACAAGCGTTTTGTAGACGATGTCATTTTCATGTGGGATGGTACTGAAATAGAACTGACTGAATTCATTGATTATATAAATGGTATCACAGATTTTTTGAGGTTTGAACACAAGAGTTCTGATGTTATGATATAATTTTTGGATGTTCAAATAATAAAGAGAGATGAAGTTATTCAATCTGAAATATATAGGAAGCCATGCTGGAGGAACAACATTCTACATCGCAGTAGTATGCATCCCCAGCATATTTACCATAATATAGTAAAGGGTCAGACACTCGGAATGTCACATCTCACTACCAATGATGAGAGCTATAGTTTGAAACAAAAGATGTTAGCTGATAATTTATCATCTAGGGGATATAATAAACAAGAAGTGGAGGGTATTTACCAGGTGAATAAATCAATGAGAAAAGGAAAAGGTAAGCCCTACTTGTACAAGAATCAGCATAATAATGGAAGTGCTAGTGACATTAATCAACAAATGAATGTCAATAGAATAGTAATTCCTTACTCCACTAAGAATTTGAAAATTAAGGAAGTTATTACTAAATTGGGGTATTTTAACTACTGATGACAGGATTGCTGAGATAGTGGGAATAAGACCTAGTTTTTCCTACAAAAATAAAAAATCACTTAAAAGGTTGTTATGCTATGAGAACAATATGAGGGAATCAATTTAATCTATTAGACAAGGCACCTTCCCTTGTAGAGGGTGCAATCATTGTGTCTATATACCTGGAATTGACTGTTTCATACATCCTGATACAGGTTATGAATATAAGCTTGATTTTTATGCTGATTGTAAATCGAGAGATCTAATATATATAGCTGTCTGTCAGATATGCTTGTGCTTCTATATAGGAAAAACAAATGGAAGCCTCCGGGAGCGAGTCAGAGAGCATACATATGCGATTAATAGGGAGGATGATCATAATGTTTTGGCTCAGCATGTCTTGAATATGGGTATGCTACATAAATTTAAATTTAGTGTCCTAGAATTGATTAGAAAAACTAGCAGATTAGGGGACATTAAGAACTATACAGAGGAACGTGAGAATAGGTGGATAATCAAATTACAGGGTTATAAAGGACATGGTTTAAATGAGAAGGTAACTCTCAAGGTTTTTAGCAGCACGTCCCTATATACATTAATGCATAGATGTTTATATGTTTAATATATGTTATTTATTTATATTTATGTATGGCAATTCATAGTTTTATCAATGGTTTATTTGCATATATAGTTTTAGGATGATATTTGACTGTATTTAATATATATTTTTGTTTTGTAATGTATGTTTTAAAATGGGTTGATACAGCTGTGATGCAATCAAGTGGGTAATGATTGGTTGAGATGTTTATGCATCACTATTTAAATGTATGTCTGTTGAATGCAGTTATCTAAAATCTTATGAAGCGTTGGAAAGACGTGAAAGCGCTTATTTTATACTGCGGTAATTAAATCGTTTTTATTATAATTGCCGTGGTGAGTCTCATCTGTTTTGTGAAAATATTACATGTGGTTCTGAGGAGACTCTTTATCCAGTACTGTTTTGTTGTTGTTTTTTCTAAATCCTACACATAAAAATAAATGTTTGTAAAGGACGCTGCTGGTATTTTGGGTAAATATGTCACATACAAGTTCTAACACCCTCTTCCTTAAGGGTCTTTCAGTCTGCCCAATGTAAAATGAAGGACACTGGGTACATTCTGCTATATAAACCATTCCATTAGTTAAACAGTTCCCCCTTAACAACCTAAGGGTAATGTATCAAATGGTACTATCAAATTTACCAGCCTGGGTTTACTACCTCTCTCAAAAATCTCTGAGGTTTCTGAAAGTTTTGTAAACAAACCGTGGTTTATTTCCCTCCATAACAAGTATAGCTGGATTGGTTTTAAAAATTTCCCCATTCCTAGCAATAACATCTTTGACCTTACTGAACCCTCTCAAAATTTGACTGTGTCTTGTTGTCATCTTTCTTTTCCAATCTTGGTCCCAACAAACGCTTGCAAAAAGTGTCCCACTGTTGCAAAACTTTTTTTATAATTTCTTCTATAAAGTTCTTAGGATATCCCCTATCAAAAAAACATTTTTTCAGGTCTTCCATCTCCTTTAATAAGGAGTCCCTGAAAGAAGTCATCCTAACCAATCTTATAGCTTGTCCTATGACTAGGCTCCTTTTTTGGGCTAATAATTGTGAAGTGGAAAAATGAAAATAACTATTACTGAACATTAGCTTTTTTTCTACAAATGCTTGACTCAAAAACCTACATTAGAATGTTAAATAGTAGTGTCCAAATATTGAACAACATTTTTGTAGTAATGGTACATAAACTTTTAAAAACTCAGTAATGTTGTTCAAAAATTTGATAAAATCATCCATCATTACCATCTAACAAAATAAATATGTTGTCCAAAAACCAAGAGTATAACCCTCATTGTATGAAATATTCTGAAGTAAAAACATGGTATCATCTCTAAGGCACATAAAACTAAACTGGCATATACTGGGGTGCATGCCACTTCCACAGCAACACCCATTACCTGTTTGAAGATCTCACCCTCAAACTAAGTTATTGCACAGAATTATCTCCATACAGTCTTCTATGGGATCGATGTCCTATGTTTTCTAAAATTCACATAGCAACAACCCCTCAGAAGTATTCCAGACCCTCAACCTTGTGAATGCAAGAAAATAGCTTGATAACATCTACTGTTAAAAAAAAAACATGGGTACCACCCCATAGGTCTGTTTTTAATGCCCCAGGAAGTCCCAGGACTCTTTCAGCAAGTGTGTAAACCAATTAAAAATAGGTTTTAATTTCTGGTCTACCATCACTTCTAAATATAAGTCTTGGAACCTTGGGCTGCAACAATGGGTGAAAATGGTGGAGCCTGAATATTTTTATGTACCTTTAGAATACCAAAAGTCAGAATGCTTGGGTTAACATTGGTCAATAATTCATGTGCAGACACAGTAATTCTTTTCTCCAACAAAAACTCATCAATTATAAATCAGTCCTCATATAGGCATTATGCACCTGATTCTGTGACACAGCCAGGTAAGTATCACAATTATGTAGCATCTCCTGCATAGCTCTAGAATAATTTATGGCATCATATATAACACCCCCCCCCCCACTATCCACCAACCCCCGTTTGGTTGCATAAGGCTGATGAACCTATCAGTAGTAATATCGCTTAAAAATGTGTGCCATCCCTAGTTAAATTGCACTACTGATGCCTTTTACTAGTCAAAACTAAATTGTAAATCTCCTCCATACAGGCTTTCTCAAAAATACTGACTAGGGAGTATAACAATGGATTAAAAGTACTTTTTTTTTTTTTTTACTAAGATCCCTTCTGTGTACATCCAAAACAGTGTCCCTATCAGTAAAACCATTATCATAATGTATTGCCAAGTTCAGTTTTCTAGTAAACAGTTTCAAGTCGCCTACAGTATCACCTAGTTCCAAATGGCTATGGGGAATGAATTTAAAGGCCCTTCTCCAAAAGGGAAAAATGATTAAGAGAAATGTCAATCTCACTATAATTAAAAATTCTATAACCATTGTGAACCAACACTAAACCCCCCATGTTCACTCTTGATTATTTCCTTTTGCCTTTCCCTTTTTCGTTTCCCTTCTTATGGTAGGCCATGGGAGACCTGAAGGGGGAATATTTCAACCCCTGGTCCAAAAACCACAACCTCCTTTGGCCCTGTGTCCGTCACCTAGGATGAGCTCATGACCATCTGTTCTGATAGTCTAAGTGGGGGAAATTCCTTAGAGTAACTTTGAAACACACCAGTACTCCTTTCATAATTGTAATCATCTCTACCCAGCTCATAAAAGTCATTGGTGGGGCCAGTTCTACCACTAGGGTGCTTTGCTAAACTACTACTGTTCACATGCATTTTAAAATCATTTTTCTTAATAAAATCAGATTTTTTAAACTTATATTTGTCAGTATCCTTATGATTTTTTCATTTTCGTTTTAATAATATCATTACTTTGCAATCACCTCTTTCAAATACTCTGTTGTACTGACTTAAATATTAATCAAACAAAAATCATTCTGTATAGAATTAAATCTCTCAATGTCCCCGTACAGTTCTTTAATAATCTCATTGTTTCTTTTAATTAGTAGTTCCATCATGTCCATGCCCTATCTGTCACACACACAAAGTTCCAACAGAAAGGGCACTCTACATTCAAACCATTTGGAAATTTTGACACTCAAACCACGGGGGGCAATTTTGCATTTAATTAATCCCATCAAATACAGGTTTTCTATCAGTGAGCTACTAAGCTTGTGTAGTTTGTTTTCAAATAACCCAATGGCTCTCTCTGAGGAATTATAAGTAGGTCCCCCGGGTACAGAATCCATTAGCAACTTTTCCCTGATGTACACCTAAAACAAGAAAAAATGACTTATTAACTCAAGAAGACAAGTTAGCCTTGTTAGTATATGTTGTAGATATTCCTGCATAGGGAGTTGGATGAACAGTACAGGAAATAATAGCTCTAAAATTACCTGTATGGGAACTAGATGAAATGACCAAGTCCTGTGTAATAAAATCCATTCTCATGCTGTGAGAAAATAACAAAGGATGTCCAGAGTACTCTGGTTCAACAATATCAATAACTACTTCTGAATCCACCAGTAAGGAGTTCCAGGCCTTACCAACATGGTATGACTACAGACAATGCTCAGCACATCTTATAGATTTATGGACAGACAGGAGTTTTTGGTCATTAGATTGTAATGACCGACTGGGAACATAGCTGTGTAGAATGTTAGTGCTGGATAAGCAGATGGATTCTGGATAATTGTATAGGTGGTAAGAAGCTGTGTATATGTTAGTTTATAGGGTAGTGCTAACCAATTTTGACTTTTAGTGCTCTACAGTGGTGGGTTCTTAAAGGGATATTTGCAAAAAAGTTAGCTACTCTGTTATAGCACTGTTCAAGTTTTAATTTTTGTGATGCCTGAAAGTTAGTAAGGATGGGGGCACCATAAAGAAGTGTGGGAAGGAGATTAGCGGCAAGAGTAGTTTTAGTTACACTGATGAGAGTTTGAGATGACCGACGATCACAGTTCATAACAAATCCTGGATGCTTCTAAAATATCAGTACTATTTCATTAAGCATACCTCTCAAGTGTACCTCATTACAAGGAACATACCTCATTTGGAGTCTAAAAATTCTTATTTTCCTCGAAGTTCCACACTGAAAGGGCCTGTCACACATTCAGTGTTAAGAGTTTAACTGATATCCAAGGATCGCTGGGACACGCAACCTGTCAACGACAATCAGCAAGTGGAAGGGAGAGAACCTTTGATGGCAATCGGTTCAAAAAATGTGCCCCTCAGCTAACTTTCGGTGATACCACTAGCTTTGGCTTACAGTTTTGCTGTGTCCTTTCTAAAAATTAGCGATTTGGAGAGATGAGTTGGCAGATTACTGTTAATAAGTACTGGCAATAATTAACAGGCTTTTATTTTTCTTCAGAGAGCAAGCAAATTCCATTTTGTACTCACAAAGTCCTAGTGCTACCTGTCTTGGACAACTATCACTTAAATCCACAGAGAAATCCACAGAGCCCAGTCCTCGGCTAACCATATTTTAAAAGAAGCACCTCTATACTGCTTTTGAAGGTTTTGCAGAAAGTCGAGGAATTATATTTCATGTTGAAGTAAGAAGCAGCATTTACATGGTTTTGAAGAACGGATGTTATTCAAGTGTTTGCAGACCAGTCAGGTTTGTGAAGGCTTAAGACTATTGATATCAAAGGTGATATTTATATCTCTCTTTTTTTATGGTGCTGTGTATTTTTGGACTTGTGAGGGAACTACTGGATTCATAGCTTCCTATTACAACAAGTTTATAGTGACTTTTGGGACACTCATGTTTTTATTACAATTAAGTGGGCCTTTTAGCTCACGGATGTAAGTGAGAAGCCCTACCGAAACATTGCGCAGCCGACGGCGGCAGCAGCAGAGTTTATAGGCCTTGGAAGTGGCCAGCCTTTTCATTTTTTGAACTATTTGGGTTCATAAAGTTTAACAGCTTGGTGCGAACAGGAAATATGGACTATGTGTACCATTTAAGGACATTAATGGACATTTGAGTAATTGTATGTTTTAGTATTGTTGTCTAAATTCAACTATTTGGTTGTGAATTTTGTATCAGATGTGGTATTTTTGACCAAGGATAGAGACACTGAGCCATACTGAATTATCAACAGTTGGATGATATAATAAGTGTTCTTGTCAGGCCTTTAGTAACGGCCAAGTAAACTTGGTTTTCATCTGTGTTTTTTTTTTTTTTTTTTTTTATGCATTTGACCTGTTGGAGGTTTATATGAATATCAACTGCGTGGTTTAGATACAAAATAATGCTTTGTTTTGAGTTTTTAACAGGAAATGGACAGTGCACATTACAACTTATGGGACTAAACACTATCCCATACATTGTTTACAGGCAGGCTTTCTAGGGGAATGTGGTGAACTCCCTCATATATGCAAGCTGTGATTCATGATAGAACACTGATTACAACTTAACCTACAGTAGCAACTACGGCTTTTTGAATTGCTATATAGGACACTGCAACTCTGTTTTTGCTTTTTATCAAAGTTATATGTATGCGTCCTGGATTTTATATGATAGGATATAGTTTTTGTTGGGAACACGCATCTTTGGTAAATCAATAATCCTCGGATGCTGCTTTTCCCTCATTTAATAATGGTCATTTAGGAACTGTGTGTTAGTTGGTTTGGGCTTCTCTGCATCATCCATTTTTCTATAGACAGAGGGTTACATTACTTGGATAGTTGCATACACACAAGGGACCTATCTAATTATCTCTGACCTAAATATCTTTTCATTTCTAATCTGACTTCATCTACCATGCTCACTTTTCCTACTATAATCCTTACCCCTACATCTATCCTAATCCTCATTCTACTTCCTTTGTATCATGCCTCCTCTTATACCAACTTCTGCCTATACCCTATACCTCCTCCTCCACACCCCCACCTCACAAATCACTTCCACGATATCTCTGCCACTTTATCTCCCTCTGGCCCCATCCTTCTCTTAAAAGTAAAGCTCTTCCGAATCCCTACTAAATTCTACAAATCCAAACCCACCCCCTAACATCAATTCCTAACCAAACACAATCCTCACAAACTTATTCCCCTTCTCTCTTACATCTGCTTAGTAGGCGACATTCATCACAACCCAGGACCGAACATTTCTCTAACAAACAACGCTAGCTCCAACAACAAATCCACCAGTAAATACCTTAAATTCCTCACCATCAATGCCCAAAGCTTAGCAAATAAGCTTACCCTCTTTCATGTTTGGCTCAATCATAATATACCTGACATTGTAGCCATCTTTGAAACCTGGCTAAAACCATACATAACCGACTCCGAATTCCTTCCTCCGGCTATCAATCTCTCTGATCTGACCGCCTAAGTAAAAGAGGTGGTGGTGTAGCTGTAATCTACTCCAATCATTTGTCCATCACTCCCTACCCTGACCCTATCCCTTCCTTTAATAATGCTGAACCCTACCCTAACCCTATCCCTTCCTTTAATAATGCTGAACTTGTAACTAGCCTTCTAAAATTAAATGACCATAAAAATATCTGCATCATCTCCCTCTATATTCCTCCTGGTAACAACACCAATACCTGGAAGACATCCTGCCCTGGACCTCCTCTAATATTAAACTTGAAACCTATATTACAGGTGATGTAAATATTGACTGGCAAAAAATCATCGACCCTAATCCTGCCATTTCAATCAATCTCTTCAATTTCACTCAACTCACTAACTTCATTACTAGGACCAACAAAACCAAACCCCCAGGCTCCATCCTAGACTGGATCCTGGTATCTCACCCTAACAAAATAAAAAAATCTGGTGTCACACCTGACACATTAGGAGACCACCTCCCTGCCTTCACCCATAGAGATAAACCCTCTTTCTCACATTCCCACCAACTCTTACATACTCGCAACCTCGCTAACTTTAACCCTTCTACCTTTTCTGACTCCCTTAAGTTCACAAACTGGAACCCACTAAAAACCCTACTTTTAGACGATGCCGTTGACTATTTCAGCTCTACATTCTTAACTGTCCTAAACTCCCTAGCTCTAATAAAAACAAAAAGAGTTAAAGCTAAAACCGCCCCATGGCTTACCAAAGAAACCAAAAAAATTATGCTACAAAGAGACAAAACCTGGAAAAGCTATCTCCAGCATAAACAACCTGTATTGTTACTTAAATACAAACAGCTGCGAAACCAAGCTAAAAACAAGTCATTAAAGATAAAAAAATCCTACTACATCAAACTCCAAATAAATCATGTAAAAAACCCCAAACAATTCTGGAGCTCTATTAATTCCCTCCTCAAGCCTGGTACAAAAAACAACCCATGTCCTGATACCAGTAAATCTGAACAAGAAATTGCCGAACTATTGCTCTCCTACACCCCCTACTTTTGAACTTAAACCTGTATCCACCTACCTTATAAAAAAGCTTCTCTCCAAACTTAAACCTTGCACCAATGCCCCCGACAACATTCCTTCCTCCTTCTTAAAAATTGCCTCCGACGGTATTGCTCTCCCTATCAGCATCCTGATAAATAGATCACTACTTGAGTCCTATGTACCCATACTATGGCATTCTGCATTTATTCTACCACTCCACAAGGGTGGTAAAAACTGTAATGTTTCCAATTTCCGCCCTATAGCCATCCTCTCACCAATCTCTAAACTTCTTGAAAAATGCATACACCTGCAGCTCATGCTATTCCTTACTGAACACCAGCTACTCTCTCTTACCCAACACGGCTTCTGCCCTGGACACAGTACCAACACAGCCCTTCTATCCTTCTTACATTCTGTCAATCTAGCTTGAGACTCTGGTAACATAGTTTCAGCTGTTCTACTAGACTTATCTAAAGCTTTTGATACCATCTCCCACACCCATCTATTAAATCATCTATCGAATCTCTGTATCTCCCAAAAAACTTTCCTGGTTCTCCAGCTATCTTTCTGACAGGTCCCAAGCTGTCAAATAGGGCCAGGCCTCCTCCATTTTCCTCCTCACCCCTACAGGAGTACCCCAAGGTTCCATACTAGGCCCATTGCTATTTAACATCTTTATTAATGATTTCTACAAAGCCATACCAAATACCAAAATTGTCCAATATGCAGACGATTCCACTTTAATCTGCTGTGCCTCTAACCTATCTGATCTTCAGTCTCTAACTCAAACTGCCTTCTCAACTACTGAAAACTGGATGCACCAAAACCTCCTCTCACTAAACGCTAACAAAACTAAGATTCTTCTATTCACTCCCTCAAAATCCACTCCTATTGATAAAAACTCACTTCAAACTACCAGCATTAAAAATTCCATTATCGAAGTCGTTCCCTCTGCCAAACTCCTGGGGGTCACCATTGACGAACACTTAAAATTCAATACTCACATCCAACTTAACATCAAGAAAACTCACATAAAACTCGGCCACTTCCTCACTCCCTCCACCAGACAAACTTTGGCCACTACCCATCTCCTTCCCCTCTCTTTTGTACGGTGCTCCTCTGCTTACCAATCTATCTTCCACCCTCACCTCCAAACTGGAAGTATGGTACAACAAAATCTCCAGATTCGCTACCACTGCAAAATCCTCCTCCCATCACTGCACCTCCCTATACTCTTTAAATTGGCTTGAACTCCCTAATCAACTTGACTTCCTCCAAATCGTCACAGCCCACAAATTATTATTCCAACCTACTAGCTGCCCTGCATTAACTAATATCCTACAACCATATACCCCCCTTAGACCCCTTAGATCTACTCTCCAAAACCTTATAATCGTCCAAAAACCCAAGCGCCCAGCTGGTCAGCTTCTACTCTCCTTTTCCCTAGCCAAAAAATGGAATGCCCTGCCCTCTACTCTGAGGACCTGTGACAATCCACACACCTTCAAAACACAACTTCATTCTTACCTGTTTCTTCACAGGAAATGTAACTGCACTCTTCAACTCATACCTCCTAAGCTGTGCTCCTCCTCCTCTCCTGGCTAACCTTCATACCTTCCTAATTTCTCTCGTATACTTAGATAATAAATGTAACTAAACAGTAACATGCAGCCATTATGCTGTATTCCTGTCTTTCTCTTGAAAAAATTTTAATAGTTTTGCTGTCTTTACTGAATGATACCTGTTTTGCCTATAATACTACCTGTTGATTGTTATACCACCTGTTGATTGCAATGGAAATATTTTTCTTGTAATTCTCTATGTAATGTAACTTTGTATTGTGGAGCTTTTCTACCAGGGCCTCCAATGAAAATGGGCTCTCGAGCCCAGTGGACCTCCCCAGTCACCAAACTGGAATAAATATAAATAAATAAATGAGAACGTTTTTGGCTCTATAAAGCATCCCAAGTTTCTGATGAGTTTTTCTTATACAATTTTGTATATGTAAGCATGAGTTGTGAGCCACAAAGCCACATTTCAGTGGCTGCTAAAGATTCTTGGGCAATTTTCTGGAGGTGTGCCATGTTGCCAAATGTGTAAATGAGTGTCGAGTCGTATGCGTACTGTATTAGGGACGCTAGTTGTGCAAATGTGTGGAGAGTGTTGGTGAGAATGTTAAAGAGGAGAGAACCAAGAATAGAGCCTTGTTGTACTACGATGGTGACTGGCAGGTACACAGACATTGTGGAGTGAGTGCCATTTTACTGACTGATACCTACTGGATAGGTAACTTTTGAACCAGAGAATGGTGGGCTGAAAGAGACCAAAACAGGAATTTGAAGTAGACGTTTGCTGTGGCAAACTGTTTCAAAGGCCTTAGATAAGTCTAGAAATAAGGAGGAGACTAGTTTACTGTTATCTCTAGCTTTGACAGTATCTATATAATTTAGAAGTACAGTGATAGTAGAAGCTATGTTGTGTGGGGGACAGGAGTTCTTCCTGCAGGAGATAGTTTAGCAATTATATTTTAATAAAATTTTCAAGTATTTTGGAGAGGAGGGATAAGCTTGATATAGATCTACAGTTAGAAATGTCTACTGAATTACCTCCTTTGTGCAGAGGGATAATGTGTGACTTTTTCCAGAGACAAGGAACGTGGGATTCCTGGACTAACCTATTTATAGGGAATGAGACAGGACAGACAATGCTATCAGCTGCTATTTTAAGGTACTTGCATGGAAGGTCATCAGCTGAAGTAGAGTATGGTTTGAGTTTAAAAGTAGTTTTATATAGGATGCAGGCACAGGTTTGAAGGTAAAAGTGGATGTAGTGATATGTTGCTGTTGGGCATGGTTAGAATTAGATGATGGGGAATCCTTACTTACAGGTGCTATACTATCTATGAAATAAGAGTTGAACTGTACTGTGGTTTCAAATGACGAGTTAGGGTTGAATTTATAATCAGGATGCAAGATTTCTTTAATGGCTGTCCAGAATTTTTTAGGTTTGTATTTACTATTATTCTCTCCGCAGTGGTGGTGCTGCTGTAGCGTTGTCGCCTCACAGTAAGACGCTGTCCGGTTCGATTCTCAGCTAGAGCGTCTTCTGCATGGAGACATGCGTGAATGGGCGTACCTTCGCTGAAGGTTGTGCGTCAGAGCTGGTAACTCGGCGCATAAAAATCAACTACCAATCATTAGTGGGCCGGAGTTCCACTGTGGCGACCCCTAACCGGGAAAAGCCGAAAGACACAACAACATTTACTATTATTCTGAAAGTTATTATAGTACAGTTTTTGTCTTCATTAATTTGCTTTTTAGCATAATTTTAAAGCATTCTGAAGTTTAAGATATTGTGGTATTTTATATTTTGTCATTCTTTCCATGCCTTTTCCTCTATCCTGCATTAGCACTCTTTCTTTTCGGATAGCCAAACTACATTATTTATTTTTAGTCTCTTCCTTCCTGGAGCTGCAAGGCTATTTTGGAAAGTTGTATTGAATTCATTAACAGCATCATACGAGAGGAGGATTTTTAGGAAGTTCCAGTTAATAGATAACAGGATAGTAATGAACATTTCTGGGTTAAACTTGGAAAGGTTGTGTGTTGTTTTATAAACATTCTGTTTAAGTGGCTGTGTGAGATGTCTGGTTGTAGACTGGGAGATGATCACGGAGATTGACATTGTACCTGTGGTGGTGTATTTCCAAGTGTCTGATGCTGAGACCCAGTTTAATAGGGAATTTGATGTCTAGTTATAATGTGTAGGGCTATTAAGTAGTTGTGTGAAACCAAGTAAATTTGTGTGAAATCTAGGGGCGTTAAGAGTTTATGTCCAACCAACTGGTCATATCAACTAGCAGTAGTATTTTTTTTCTTGTGGAATTGTTGTGGATATCCAATTTAGGATATCTTCCTGTATAGCTGTATTGTCAACAGGAGGGAAGTAAGGAACAGTAATGCATATTTGTTTATAATTGTTTAATTTCAGGAAAGTAATAAGAAGCTTTGCTGAACTGAATTATGGTAGTGGTTTGTTGTAAGGGGAAATATGGTAGTTGTTTTTAATGATTTGTCAAACTATAGTACGACGGACTTAAAGTGAAGCTTTTGTACTTTGATTTCTTCTTTTTATTTTTAAGGTACCATCGTCAGTCATACAGAAAGAAGCTGTCTCTTTAAATTTTCATGAATGGTGAGGTTATAAAAGGAAGTGACATAGTTGAATGTTCCACTCTAATTAAGAGCTCGTGTGGAACGAAACCACTTAATACGGCTTTATTAAGAAGTTTTATAGATATTTTTTAATTTTTATTAAAGTTCTGGCTCAAAAGTTTACCAGTTCCTGTCATTTCACACCGAGTTCCGGTTCTAAATATTAAAGCAATACCACTACCCTTCCTCTTTATAGAGTCATTGCTGATATTATGGCCAAGAGGTGTACTTTTGGAGTTGTTTATGCTTGCCTTCCTTTAATCCAACTTTCAATTACAGTGATATCAGGCTTATGTTTGGTAAACCATGCATATATAGTTCAGCAATTTTATTTCTTGTACTTCTAACATTTATGGCAGCAAATGTTGGATTACTACGGTTGGGGGTTGACTGTTGTAAGGTTGGACTACTGTGTGGAAGACAAATGTCTTGATGTTCATAGTGATAGAAGGATTTTTCTATATTGAGAAATCAAGACTTTTTTGGAGAGTACTTTTCCACTTAAGTATGTTTTGGTTGCAAAACAAATGTCATCAATAGGAGCACTGGAAAGCCACAGAGGCAATGACTGATCTTGTAGAATGTGCTTTTGGCTTAAAAGGCAATAACAATCCCTTGGCTCAATAATCAAAAGTAAAGCAATCAGATAGCCACCTGGACAGGATAACTTTAGATACGCTGCAACTCGGTTTTGTCTTAAAAAAGAAAAAACAGGTAGTGGAACACATTTCCAAAAGTCCTTTGTATGGGTGTAAATAAAATCGCAGCTGACTGTGAACATCCAACAAGTAAAGAAAATATTTATCCTTACTGGAGAAAAGTGGGAAGAAAATTGGTAAATGGATAGTCTGGTTTAAAAACATTTCAGAGGCTACTTTGGGAATGAAAGCTGGATTAAAACTACAGGAAACTCTATCCTTATGAATAATAAAATACAGAGGTTTGCATGATAAAGCCTGCAAGTTCTGAAATTCTCCTAGCTAACATAATAGCTAGCAAAAATAATGTTTTCTGAGACATGAATTTTAAGTTGATGGAGGCTACAGGTTTAAATGGTGTCTTAGGAAGACTTTATAAAAAAATAAGTGATGTCCCAAGGCAACACAGGTCCCTCAACAGGGGTCGTAAAAGAAAAGCGCCTCTTAGAAATGTTTTTGAAAACCTGAGGGAAACCATGGAAGTTTGCTTTTCTCCCACATGGAAATTAGAATTGGCCGCTAGTTGGACTTTAATAATAGAATAACTAGCAGCAGAATGAAACAGACCCACCAGAAAATCTAAATCTGAAGACAAAGATGCAGGTAATGGATACAAGTCCTTGGAATTAGCCTAAACAGTAAGCCTCATCTACTAAATCCTGTGGGTTTCCTACTCCAGGCCTTCTGAGAAGAAGTGAGGATATGAATAACCCTTGGAGAGAGACTAGGATTCCTGGCTGTCACTGGAGGTGGGGAGAAAACAAGCAGTCAGACAAAGAAATGTGATGTCCAGGTAAGGCTTACAGGATGGAAGGGAGATCAGATCTGGAAGGGGATGCAGGAACCAGGGTGGGTACACTAAGTGAGGCCAAAGAAAGGGGAACCAAACTTTTTAAGGACAAAAGGGGGCAATAAGAATCACTTTTACCTTGTACCAGGCCACTCTCTGCAGTAACTTGATTAGGAGAGGAGATGGAGGGTAAGCATACAGGAGACCTGGGGGGACAAGTACGGATCAGAGCTTCCCTCAAAAAGTCTTCTTCCCGAGTTATCAAAGTGAAGACGCTGCTGCTTTTGGTACTGGTTGGGGTTGCAAACAAGTTGCAGTAGGGATGGTCCCAGTAGCTGAAAATCCCTGCAATGTGCATTACAATAAGAAAGTGCAGAGAGGATATTACCCACTAACAAACCCTCATGGCTTTCTGACATAACAAGTAAGAATGTGCTTAACTTTGTTTGATTATGTACTGGGCCACAGACATATTGTTTGACAGTACCACAATCGTACCCGTGAGAAAGCAACCATGGAAGGCCTGCAATGTGGAGGACTGCCTACATCTCCAAGACACTGATGTGAAGGTTGACTTCAGTTTGGGACCAGGTACCTTGGACCACCCTCCTTCCTTTGAAATGCCCTGTCATCCCAGGGGAGAGGAGAGGCATCCATAGTCATATCCTGGCCCTGGGGAGGGAATACAAAATGGAGGGAATACAAAATGGTCTACTAGGAAAGTCAGAGACATTAGCCACCATTTTATATGTTGCCTGCAGATCTTGGTGAGTTTAATGGGGTGGTGCATCTGCTGATGCATAATGGACCACTGGATGGATAGAATCCACTGTACTGCTCTCATGTAAAACCATGCACATAGGGCTAGAGTGACAGCTGCTGCCGTGGACCCTAGTAGATGGAAAATCAAGTGAGCCAGTGAATTCCAATTATGCAAAACCTGCAAAGCTTGAAGACATAGAGACAATCACCTGGACAGAGACAGCCTGGCTATCTGAGCAGCAACGTCCATGTAGCAACTTATGAATTCTAGAATCTGAACTGCTTCCAATTTGGATTTTTCAAAGTTTACTGTAATCTCTAAAGACAAGCACTGATAGAATAAAGAGTCTGTTTCATGGACCAGTGAATTTCTTGTGTTGGCCATGATGAGACAGTTGTCTAAAAATGGGAACTCCTGGAACGGGCTGCTGCCACTACTATAGGTTCATAGGTATGTACTAGGCTGTCTGTCCTTGTGGGCCATTTTAAGCCTAGATTATTCCTTTCAAAGGTGAGAATCAAATCCTGTACCTTGTGTGCCTGTGAGGTAAACACCTTATCCATTATACCAACCCCCACCATGTATTTGGTGAACACCCAGACAGCAGTGGTGAGACCAAAGGGCAACACACACACACACACACACACACACACACACACACACACACACACACACACACACACACACACACACACACAGGACACACACAGACTCCCACAGACAAGACAGCGTCATTGTGAAACATTCACTATCCCCCTCCTAACATCTCAGCACAACAATTCAAGACAAAGAAAAAAAAATCACAGAACAAAGGAGTTACATCAGGGTTACTATTAACCACTGCTATTTATAAACTTAAATACTCGAATAACAGGGTTCACATTAGTATGCACTAAAACAATAGTACATTCTGCAGAATTCTCAAAGCCCCTACCCTCCCTCCCAATGTCTCAGCACAACAAATCTGGATAAAGACAAAATAAATGCACAGCAAAAACATTAAAACATCATTGATAATGTTTAAAACAAAACTGATACGCTTATTATAACCTCATAACGATAACAGAACAAGTTTTGCATGTATTACAATAACGCCTGTAGATTCTGCAACGTTCTCAACCACTATCCCCTAGCCTTTCAGAAAAAGAACTGGACAAACCAAGAAAGCACAGGACAAATGCTAAACATCAGAGAAAACTTTTACAAAATGCTTTTATAAAGTTATGAAAATGACAAATGGGGTTTCATACAATTTGGTCTTAGTTTACTTAAATCTTCAAAGTTTTGCTAGTGTTAGAAAAATATGTATTAATGTGTATATTAGTGCTTTTAAAAGCCCAAAAGGGTTAACACATTTATTCTATTTCATACTGCATAAATCCATATAAACTGTGAATGCTTTCTGACCTTGTATTTTGTCAGCACAGCTAAAATCTTGTTTATGCTTTTGGAAATTTACTGAGAAGCAGATGATTTTCTGCTGGGTTAGGAAAATAATGAATTGAACAATACCATTTCTATAATGTTATTAAACTTAGACAATTAGCTCTGTTTGTGCTATGAGAACATACACAGCTGCAGGAAGGATAGATAAGTAGAACAAAGACTGCTTGAAGAATATGAACTATAATCTGTGTTTGCTTTGTGCTTGAATTAGCAGAGTACCTTGAAATGTAACACAGCACTGCAGAAATAATTGTAACTAGCTAGTGGTCTCCAAGGCCATGTTATTTTTCAAAAAGTTTCTCACAAATCTAGTAAAGCAATGTCATGTCAGCAGAAAATCATGAATAATATCTACTGTGAAAAACAATATTGTAGGCTTGTATTATATTACGTCAGCTTTAGAAGGCAATGTCTTGTAAAACAGTATAAGAATGGCTTCACTTCCTGTTACTAATCAGACAAACTCTGTATTTTTGCATGTTTTTGTCTCCTTGCTGCAAGAATTACAGTGCCTTAACCTGAACCTTACGTGTATTGGTCTTTGAAGTTTTTTCCTTTGACAGATTGGTCCTTCGGGCCAGAAACCTTCACTTTGCCTCGGATCAGACAAGCCAGGTGGCTTGAAACCATACGGGGAAGAAACCACATCGGTTCTTCTTACCTGAAAAGACCTCTGACTGAATTGTTGTACAAAAGAGGCCAGCCACTTTCTGATCTGTGACTGAAGGACGGGTTTACCTTGAACCAGGTGATCAATTACGAAGGCTCAGGTAAGGTGAATTTACCTTCTCTTTTTCTGTTTTAGATCAGGGACTTGATTAGCTTTGTTTTGTCAGGAGATTTGTTTTGTACAGATCAGGGACAAAAAGATTGCTGTCTTGTCATAGATCAGGGAAACAGAATAGGTAGGCAGTCACTCTGGAGAGACTATAAAAATCCCCGTGGTACCACGTAAAAGATAAGCAAGGTTACGTAACATTCTAAAGGTTAGAACAAAATGGGAAATAAGTGCACAAAAAGATCCCAAACTCCACTGTTAACCGAAGATGCGAAATATATGCAATCACAACGTGCCGATAATATTAAATACTACTCAAAATGGGTTAATAAGTATGAATTTGATGGTAAATTAGAAAAATCCTTGCTTGTTAAACTTGTCAAACAGCTTAAAACTGATTCTAGAGGTCGGGTAAAGAAGCAACGTCAATTAGGAATTCCTCAGGCACATAGGTGGATTGAGGAAGCAAACCATAGGGAACAAAAGAGTAATAATTCAAAAGCAATGTTTTTAGATAAAGAAGACAATAGCTTAGTAATAGCATCGGCCCCTCGGCTTCCCTTATCAGAATATGAAGCAAGTGGACAAGCTGGTCCACCCCCACGATATCCTGCTATTCCTGCAAAAGCAACACCGTTTGTTAGAGATCCCGTTGAGACCAGGTCTCGAACACGGGCAGGAAACTCGAAAGGGGACATTGAGTTGTATCAAATGGGTAGAAATTCACAATCTTTAAGTGAGGAAGAAATGTGCCCACTAATAGAAGTGCCTAATCCTCGGGCAGGGCAAGAAGGACAGGACCCAACTCTCCTAGTGTATAGACCGTGGACACCGAAGATATATGGAAAGCCACTGAGGGAATTCCCCATCCAAAAGTTAATTTTAGAAAATTCTTAGAAGACTTACAAGGCATGAGGTTAAGTTATAACTTAAATGGAGAAGTAGAAAAAGTAGTCAGACAAATCATGGGACCAGATTGGCACATGATCAGTGGCAACTGGAATCCCTGTGACGCAGAACACAAATCCCTCCCACACAGCAGCACAGAGCTAGACAACAGAGTGAAAGGTCTTACAGACCGAATCTCTGAGAAATGGAACCCTAGGACAGACTGGACTTGCATTAATCAATGCATCCAACAAGAAGATGAAACTGTTTACAGATATTATGCTAGATTATTGGAGTGTTTTAATAACCATTGTGGAATGCAGGTTCCTGAAGATCAAACACGATTCCCCATATGAGCAGCAGTTAAAGAATGCATTTTTAAAAGGCAGTATTGCACCCATAAGCAGCTTTATCACAAAGCACATGGGTAGATCATCGTACAAGTAGACTACAGTCACTACCTGAATATGCTAGACATGCCGAGAGGCATTTTAATAGCAAAAAGAAAAAGAAAGCCCAAGTATTTTCTGTAGAAGATGGAGCAGAAGTTTATGTAGTACAGTCCGGGAAAAGGGGCAAGAAAAATGCCCAGGGAAACAATCTGATCAACGATCAGAGGACTTTGAGGGATGAAAGAAAAGGGGGGAGTGCTTTAAATGCGGTAAAAAAGGGACACTTGGCAAGGGATTGCAAGAAAAACAAGAAAGCAACCACAGAAGATAAAGAGGGTGAGGACTGACTATATGATAGTCAGGAATCACTAGAAAAAAATAGCCGAAAAAAGACAAATGCAAATGTGATAGAGGGAGTAGAGGATGTGACAGAAGAAATAGAGGAAGTGCAGGAAGTCACGGATAGTGAAGAAAAATAAATTTTAGACTTAGCTATATTGAGCTTGGAGTTCTATTTAGCAGACGCAAAACCAGAAGTTACACTCCTGGTAGAAGGGAGGGAAGTTACATTTTTGTGCGACTCAGGGGCCTCACGGATCCTGATACATCCCTCCAAACTGCCAGAGAACTCAGAGTCGCCTGATTACATATCAGTGAAAGCAGCTAATGGACAGCTGTATCGAAAGCCCCTCTCCCATAACATCGCAATAACTGATCCTGTTTCAGGATTAACCCAGAAAAGCAAAATTGTTGTTTCTGCAAAATGCCCAGTAAACCTCTTGGGCAGAGACCTTATGCAGCTATTTGGCATAGCAGTAGTTCCAACTATGAAGGGTATGGAAGCACAGCAACAAATTGATACTTTTGCAGTGCGATCGGAGGGTGAAACATTTTATTGGTACAGCCAGGACTTGGTTACGACTGGTCCAGGGGCAGTAACCGAAGAGCTGATGAACGCAGCCATCAACAAGTTCCCCTCCCTTAACACTGATAAACAACATTTGTTGCACTGTACTCTGTATTACTGTAGCACACCAGGACCTGACAAGGAATATGAGCAAGAGTTGTTTAGAAACCGTGCAAAAAGATTAGTATTACGTAATCTGTACTGGGACATAGAAGGGAACAGTGTAGTTAGCTGTTCGTTGCCCCAGGAATTCTTTGCACTTTACAAATCTAATTGATTACCACGTTAGCTTGACAAAGGACAAAAATGTAAAATGGGCAGACTTAGGAGAAAAAGTCATGAGATGGGAAAAACAGACAGAGTTAGAGCTGTCAGAACAGGGAGTACAAAAGCAGAAGTTAAATTGGATAACACAGACACACCCAGCTGTACACTTGCAGTCTGGCGAGGACAGCTGATCAGCACTCTTATTAAAAGAGGAAGAAGATTCCTTACAAAGCATACCAGAAACTCTCTGGTCAACAGGCAAATCAGATGTAGGACTTATTCGTACAGCAGGACCAGTTACTATCATGCCAAAGTCAGCATTTAGACCACAAAAGAGACAGTATCCCTTGAGAAAAGATGCAGAGGTAGGAATCAAACCTATAATAGCAGCTTTACTTAAGGAAGGAGTACTGGTAGAATCTCCTGATTCACCATGTAACACACCCTTATTTCCTGTTAGGAAAGCAAATGGAGAATGGCGTATGGTCCAAGATTTACAAGCTGTAAATAACACAGTAATACTATGGGCACCTACGGTGCCAGATTAACACACCCTGTTGAATGATTTAAACCTCAACAGAAATATTTTTCTGTGGTAGATATCAGCAATGCGTTCTTTTCGATACCAATACACCCTCACAGCCAACATTGGTTTGCATTCACATTTCAGGGGAAAAGGTACACATACACGCGACTACCACAGGGATATTGTGAAAGTCCGACAATATTCTCACAAGAGATGGCAAGCAACTTGGCGGGATTTACCCCACTGAGAGGCAGTCAGATTTTACTTTATGTTGATGACATTTTGCTGGCAGCCCCCACCCAGCAAGATTGCAAAGAAGATACCGTAACATTATTACAATTTTTAGCCACTCAAGGACATAAAGTAAATAAAAATAAATTACAGCTTTGGAGAAAGCAAGTTAAATACCTAGGATATGTAATGTCCAAAGAGGGCAGAACATTAGATGAAGACAGAAAAATAGCAATTTTACAAGCACCAAAACCTACTACCAAGAAGGAAATGATGTCCTTCCTGGGCACGACCAATTTTTGTCGGAGCTGGATTCCAAACTATGCCTTGGAATCTGCACCTCTGACTAACTTGATATACAAGAAGCCTATGGTAGCACAAGATTTATTACAATGGACACCAGAAGCAGAATCTGCTTTCTGCAAATTGAAAGAGTTGATAGCATCCTCATTAGTTTTAGGATTACCAAACTATCATAAATGATTTTTCCAAACTGTAGATTGTAAGCAAGGTTATATGACATCAGTGCTAACACAACAGCATGGGGACAAGCAATGCCCCATTGCTTACTATTCATCATAACTGGACCCAGTGGCGCGGTCTTTACCCCACTGTGTACAAGCAGTAGTCGCAGCTGCAACGGCAGTGCAGGCTTCGGCCTCAGTAGTGTTGTTCCACCCTCTCACATTGAGAGTGCCTTATGCAGTCGCGATTATTTTACTACAAGAAAAAGTAGCATATCTTTCTCCTGCTAGGCATCTTTCCTGTATGACTATATTGTTGAGCCAACCTCATATGACAACTGAACGATGCATGACTTTGAATCCGTCTACCTTGCTTCCAACTCCTGCAGATGGCACACCGCACAGCTGCCTGCAGGAGATTGAGCAAAAGACACTGCCTAGAAAAGATCTTACGAACGTTCCCTTGGATGATGTCGAGGTGACATACTACGTGGACGGCTCATGCAAAAGGGGTCCCACAGGACAGAACCTAGTAGGATATGCAGTAGTTTCTGATACTGAGATTATAGAAGCAAAATCTTTACCACACAATTTATCTGCACAAGCAGCAGAACTGATTGCCTTGACACGGGCATGTACCTTAGCAAAGGGTAAATGTGTGAACATTTTTACTGATAGCCAGTACGCTTTTTCTACTGTACATGTTTTTGCGCAACAGTGGAAAAATCAATGAATGATAACATCTACTGGCAAACCAATCAATCATGCACAGTTTATTTTAGATATTTTAGAATCTATTCAGTTACCTCAGAAAGTAGCTATTTGTAAATGCATAGCTCATACCAAGCAACAGGACAGAATTTCAAAAGGTAATGCGAGAGCAGATACAGCTGCAAAGCAGGCAACTTCAGAAGTATTTCTTTTGAATGAGGAATTACAACCTTCTAAGATTTTAGACTTAGAAATGTTAAAAACAATGCAGACACTTGCAAGTTGAGAAACAGAGATGGATAAAACAAGGAGCAATTCTCGAGAAAGGGCTGTACATCTCCAAAGAGGGAAAACCGATATTGCCATCTAACTTGTTTAGATATGCAGCTTTGTTGAGCCATGGGCAGTGCCATGTCTCAACAGGGGGGATGGTACAGTTAGTGAACAGAGTTGTTCACAACATATGGATTCATAAACTATACTAAAATTTTTTGTTCGTCATGTCATGTTTGTAATAAACATCATGCACAAGGGGCGTTAAAGCCCAAGCAAGGGAGTTTCCTACACCACCGTATCCGTTCCATACTATCTGTATGGATTTCATAGAACTGAACAAATGCGAAAATAAGAAGTATTGTCTTGTCATTGTAGATATGTTTTCCAAATGGGTGGAAGCTTTTCCGACCAAAAATCCAGACGCAGCTACTGTTGCGAAAACCCTTGTTAAAGAAATTATTCCTAGATTTGGCATACCAGAAAGGATCTACAGTGACAATGGCACACATTTAGTAAACCAAACCATACAACAGCTGAGCAGGTATTTTGGAATTTCTTTAAAAAATCATTGTGCGTATCACCCTCAATCTGCAGGATTGGTAGAGAGACACAATGGAACATTGAAGAATAAGTTAAGGAAGCTTATAGAGGAAACACAGAAATTGGGTGTACTGTCTGCCCCTAGCACTGTTGAGCATGAGAACTGTTCCGAATGCAAAGGGATCGACTCCTTTTGAGAAGTTATTTGGACGAGCGTATTATATACCTCAGTGGAAACCTCTCATGCCTGCACACCAGGAAGCCAACTGTACACTTGCTGAGTATATGAGAAGATTGTTGAATTCTAAACATCTGTTGCAGTTAAATTCTGTTTCAGATAAAGAACAAATCAGACTATTGGAAAAAGCAGTAGTCCCAGGCACGTGGGTCTGGGTGAAGGTCATCAAAAAGAAGAACTGGACAACACCAAAGTGGGAAGACCCATTCTAAGTGCTACTGTCAACACCCACCGCAGTCAAGATTGCAGAGCGATCATCTTGGATTCACCTGACACACTGCAAACTGGTGAAAAACTTTGTACTGGACAAAAATCTTGTTACTGTTAGACAACAAGAATAAAAATGACAAAATCCAGAGCAAACAGGAATGCAGAACAACCACAGAAGTATTGCATGATCATCCTGTTAACTATACTGGTGACACTAATCTTTTTGTTGTGGCCTTTCCTTTTTCCAGGCACACAAGCTGAACTGAATAAACGTGATGCGTTACTCATAGACTGGCACCCAAACTTTAACACTTACCAAGCAATTAAATATGTGTATGCTGAGACTTTTAATGTTTCAAATTGCTGGATCTGTACAGCTTTACTGACAGCATATGGGGGAATACTAATGACTGCAGTTCCCCTAGGGGTCAATGAGACCTGGGAAAACTTAATTTATGACACCACAACCGTTAAATCACAAGATAAAATAGCATTGCACTTGTCTGTTCCACAGAATGGAAAAGTGTACAAAAATGATACTGTTCAGGTGGGTTGCAGCAATTGCAATGTGACAGTTCCTTACAAATGTTACACTAAAGCAAATAATGCAGGTTCTTATTGTAATACAAACTATGATTCATTTCTTGAATTGATGCATAAAACGATTAATGAAGTACAACATAATGATGTTCTTTTTAAGCAACTGTCTATAATTGATAGGAAAATGTTTCATGCAGGGCAAGTATATGTTAATAGCAAGGTTACTACTAAGGTAGAGGATTGTTATTTTGTGTGTGGCAAAAAGGCATACAAATGGTTACCTGAAAATTGGTCCGGCAGTTGTTTTTTGGGTTACCTGGTTCCGGCCATACGACACACTGTAGTTTTGCCTCGAGGTAAAATTCGAAATGCACGAGAGGTCACCAAGAAACCTGTCAAGAAACCTGAGAATCCAGTGGGACAAATCGAAGCGGGCTGGAGAAACCATCATTCCATGGGCGATAAACTGACATATATGGACTTGAGTGATGCTGTTATATCATGGGCAGGCATATTACCAGCATATGGAGCAGTGAAATCGATTTGGGAGCTGAGAAAACTGTTTAAACTCCTCGAAGTAATGAGCAATGCAACTTTTTCCGCTCTCGAATTAGTAACTGATGAACTGAATGCTATGAGAACTGTGGTGCTTCAAAACCGCATGTCTCTTAACTTCACGCGAGAGGTGGTACGTGCACTTTAATCCATGAAGAGTGCTGTTCGTACATTCCTGACAACCAGCACGAGATAGGCAACCATCTTGAGGTGATTCAGCAAGTGTCGGCCATGACCAAACCAGGCCCAAACCCACTGACAGACTTTTTTTAGAAATGGTTTGGGGAGGGGGTACCATCCTAATAAACATCTTGATTACCATTTGTGTAGGTATGAACCTGTTAGGAGTATGTGTTTGTTGTGGCATTCCCTGCATGAAAAGATTGATCAAAGATTTTATAGACATGTCAGTTTCTGAAACCTTATATCAAAGTACTGAGTTTGAAGAACTGTTAAAGACTGAAATGTTTTCATAAGTTAAACTGAATGACTCTCTTAACTGCAAATCCTGAGTGGAAAAGGTTAGGAGAAGAAACAAACTGTTTATGCTTTTGAAAGTAGAATAAAAATATTAATAGGGGGGAAATGTTAGAAAAATATGTATTAATGTGTATATTAGTGCTTTTAAAAGCCCAAAAAGGTTAACACATTTATTCTATTTCATACTGCATAAATCCATATAAACTGTGAATGCTTTCTGACCTTGTATTTTGTCAGCACAGCTAAAATCTTGTTTATGCTTTTGGAAATTTACTGAGAAGCAGATGATTTTCTGCTGGGTTAGGAAAATAATGAATAGAACAATACCGTTTCTATAATGTTATTAAACTTAGACAATTAGCTCTGTTTGTGCTATGAGAACATACACAGCTGCAGGAAGGATAGATAAGTAGAACAAAGACTGCTTGAAGAATATGAACTATAATCTGTGTTTGCTTTGTGCTTGAATTAGCAGAGTACCTTGAAATGTAACACAGCACTGTAGAAATACTTGTAACTAGCTAGTGGTCTCCAAGGCCATGTTATTTTTCAAAAAGTTTCTCACAAATCTAGTAAAGCAATGTTATGTCAGCAGAAAATCATGAACAATATCTACTGTGAAAAACAATATTGTAGGCTTGTATTTGATTATGTCAGCTTTAGAAGGCAATGTCTTGTAAAACAGTATAAGAATGGCTTCACTTCCTGTTACTAATCAGAGAAACTCTGTATTTTTGCATGTTTTTGTCTCCTTGCTGCAAGAATTAAAGTGCCTTAACCTGAACCTTATGTGTATTGGTCTTTGAAGTTTTTTCCTTTGACAGCTAGAAAACCAACTGTTTTGAGGGACAAACCACAAAATTTGAGCAGTCTTCAACGCTCTCAAGGCCCATACTCACCACCACCAACTTCTCAGCAAAGTAATTCTGGACAAAATAAAAATAAAACAACAAGACAAAGGCATAATATTAGGCATTTAAAACAGTGGGCTTATGAACTAAGATGCTAGAATAACAGATTTTGCAGTAACATGCACTGCATGAGCCCCCCTTTTTATGAGGAACAGACCAAAAATACCAGGCAAACATCTGAACATTGCACAATATTCTCACAGCCCCTACCCCCTTCTAACCTCTAAGCACTACAATTCTAGACAAAACCAAAAATTGCAGAACAAATATGCATCAGGGATAGTTTTACAAACATTGCAATCATCAATTAAAAAAAATTATATAACAGGATTTGCATTAAAACCATATCAGTACATTGTGTAACATTCTCACAGTCAGCACTCTCTTCCTAACATCTCAGCACAACAATACATGACAAAGCGAAAAATAACTGCAGAACAAAAGCGTAACTTGCAGGGCTGCTGTTACTGGGTCTGTGCTCAGAAAGCTTGCTTGGCTTAAGGAGCAATCTTTGCCTGATCATGTTAAAGCTAAATTGTTGGATGCTCCCTTAAATCAGGACTGCTTGTTTGGCAACAAGGCTGGGGAAATTCTTAAAAAGATGGAAGATAAAGCTAAATCTATGCAAACTGTTAAAGATTTCTTACAAGTTCAGCCTCCTAGATTTAGTAGGCACTGGCCCTCTAAGAATTGGTCTTTTCCAGCCCCTACCAGGACACACAGGACTAAGCAGTGGGGGGCCTCCACTTTCAAATCTGGGAGTAATAAGACTCCCCCATATGGTAAACTGTCTCAATGACTTCCTTTTAAAATTTCCAAGCACTTATCAACTGACTGCCAATTTGGGGGGAAAGATTGCTCTTCATGCAAAGAATTGGGAACTCATTACCCAGGACAAATGGGTTTTAAATATAGTGTTCCAGGGATACATATTTCACTTCCACACGTTGCCAACACCAAGCGGGTGGCCGGACCTACCCCCAAATCAGTGGGCAGAGGCCCAAAAATAAGTACTTTCTCTCTTAAGCATGGGGGCTATTCAACTGGTTGTTTATTTGGTTTGGTTCGGCCGCGCATCTACCTACCTGCATAGCATCATGTTGGGTTGGCAATTCAACTGGTACCAGAAGAGGAAAAGGGACAAGGTTTCTACTTGAGACTTTTCCTGGTACCCAGAAAAGACAATTCATGGCATCCTATCCTGGACCTGTCGACTTTAAACACCTTTCTGGAGATTCTACAATTCAAGATGCTGACTCTTCACCAATTACTTCATATGCTAGGTAAAGATGCCTGGCTGGCAACACTAGATTTAAAAGAAGCATACCTGCACATCCCAATCAGGGAATCTTGCAGTAGATACATACGCTTCAAAGCAGGCTACACGCACTATCAGTTCTCTGCACTGCCCTTTGGCTTATCTACTGCGCCCAGGGTATTCACAAAGTGCCTAGCTCCAGTCACTGCATTTTGCAGGCAAAAAAATATTCAAATATACCCATACCTGGACGATTGTCTAATTCAGGCAGAAAGCCAGGACATACTTTTGAATCATCTGGCCTTTGTACAAAGGGTTCTAACTTGTCTGGGATACACCATAAACGAAAAGAAATCACACCTGGTACCCTGTCAACAAATTATATTCCTGGGAGCAAGCTTGAATACAACTTCCCAGATGGCTTACCTCACGCCAGAGAAACAAATTCATTTGACAACCTACTTCAAACAAGTGGCCACAAAAACCCTGCTATCTGCAAGACAAATACTGCAAGCCTTGGGGTTCATGGCCTCCTGCATTCTTCTAATTCCACATGCAAGACTGCATATGAGGAAACTACAGTGGTATCTAAAAAGCCTATGGTGTCAACATTCTCAGGATCTAGAAGCAATGATTCCTATCACAACTTGCCTACACCTAAAGTTCCTTTGGTGGGCAGAAGCCTGCTACCAAAATGAGGGACTACCTTTCACACCACCCCCTGCCACCCAAACCCTAACAACAGATGCATCAGACTATGCATGGGGGGCTAACTTGGCAGGGAAGTGCATTCAGAGCAAATGGAACCCAAGTCAAATGCGCCTGCATATCAATCAAAAAGAAATGTTAGCTGTACAGAATGCTCTGACAGCCTTCAAGGACCACATTCTTCCAGGACAACTAATGGTAAAGACGGACAACGCCACTGTTATGTGGTACATAAGCAGGGGGGGTACACATTCTTACCCCCTCTGCAGACTAGCCATGGCATTGTGGAACACAGCCTTGATCTACCAAGTGCACCTACAAGCTCAATTCCTGCCAGGAAAACAAAATACACTGGCAGACGGACCAAGCAGAAACCTCATGGACCCACATGAGTGGAAACTGGAACCAAGGATTTTCAACATGTTGACAAGCAAATAGGGGAGCCCAGATATAGACCTGTTTGCCTCTCCCCCGAACTACCAATTGGACAAATTTTGCACAAGGACTCCTCATAAACAAGCCTGGAAAGTGGATGCTCTGTCCTTCAGTTGGAAAAACCTATCAGTCTATGCCTTCCCCCCTCTGCCCTCCAAAGTACTATTAAAAATCAAGCAGGATAAACAAAGGATGATTTTGACTGCTCCAGACTGGCCGTGCCAACACTGGTACCCCTTCCTGCGCAGTGTGTCATGTTTACCCCCATGGCACTGCCTCAGACTCCTTCTCTGTTGTCTCAGCAGGAGAACCAGATTCTGCACCCTCAGCTTCTAACACTGAACCTTGCAGCCTGGCTAATTACATAATCTCTCCTTTACCATCCCTCAGTAAACCTGTGATGGATATCATTTTAGAGGCAAGGAGGCCTAGTACTAGAAAATCTTATGCTGAAAAATGGAAAAGATTCTGTGCCTGGAACCAGCCTCAAGGGATGAGCACAGCAGCGCCCAATTTACCTCAGATTTTACAATACTTAACTGAGATGCTTCACAAGGGCCTGTCTTTTTCTCTCCATTAAAATCCACGCCTCAGCCATTTCAGCTCATTATAGCACAGAACCTCCCATTCTTCTCTCATCCACTGCTCAAGCAGTTCCTCAGAGGGGCCAAAAATTTGAGACCACCCAGGAGAGCTCCAACCCCAACCTGGGACCTTAACTTTGTTTTGGAGAAACTCACTCTACCTCTTTTCGAGCCAGCTGCTACTACAGACTTAAAATGTCTTTCTTGGAAAACAGCTTTCCTTTTAGCAATCACTTCAGCTAGAAGGGTATCTGAATAACAGGCCCTTATGGCAGTGGAGCCTTTCATCATCTTTCATGTAGACAGGGTGTCCCTCAGAACCAATCCATCCTTCATGCCCAAGGTGGTATCCAGTGTGGCTGTTAATCAGTCCATTCATTTGCCAACCTTCTTTCCCAGTCCACAGAACAAAGGGGAATGGATACTGCATTCCTTAGATGTGCACAGACAACTTAGATTCTACTTGGACAGGACTAAACCTCAAAGGAAATCTGAACAACTGCTGGTGGCATTTGCTGCAGGGGCAGAGGGGAAGGCTATTTCAAAGCAAACCATTTCTAAATGGATAGACCATTGCATTAATTTCTGCTATAAGCACCCTGGAAAAACTATCCCCCAGGAGATCAGACCTCACTCCACAAGGACTGCATCTACTTCTAGAGTCTTTCTCAGAGGCGTCCCTACCACAGACATCCTAGAAGCTGCTACCTGGAGTTCTGTACATACTTTCACCAAGCATCATCATTTGCCAATTTTCTCTAAATCCAGAGCTGGCTTTGCCACTGCAGTCTTGCAGGGCCTTATAGCTGGTCCTAATGCTATCTAAATTCCTCCTCCCAACTATAGCTTTGGGAATCTACCCAAATGTAATGACTGCAACAGTGAAAGATGAAGAATATAGTACAGTTGTGTACACTTACCATAAATGTAGTTCAAGTGTATTCACTGTTGCAGTCCTGGTTACCCTCCTTCCAGCCCCCGCTTCTTTTGGCTATACCTCTACTTTCCTTTACTATGCTTAAAAGCCTTTTTGGTGTATTTGATTTTTTGTTCTAGGTATATCATTGTACCTTTATATTTAATTGCTTCCCATTATGGGGGCACCTGACATCTGGGGCAAGAAAAACTGATGTAATGGCGTCGGCTGCATATTTTATACCCCTGATTACCTGACATCATGGAAAAAGGGACAGCAACCGACACAGGACCCAAGACTTTGTTAATCAGGCCGGCTGAGGGATACCTGCAAGCAGATAACCCAAATGAAATGACTGCAACAGTGAAACACGAAGAACATCTGTACTATGTTCTTCATGTTTCACTGTTGCAGTCATGACACTTGGGTTGATTCCCAAAGCTGAAGAAATGGGTGGAGGCAGTCAATACGACTGGGGGCTGACTAGGATGCCCTGCAAGACTGCGGTTGCAAAGCCTGCCCTGGATTTGGAGAAGACAGACAGGTGGTAATGTTTGGTGAAGGCATGAACAGAAGTCCATGTTGCAGCCTCCAGGATGTCCCTGGAAGGGACCCCTCTGAGAAAAGCTGCAGAGGTGAAGGTTGCCCTGGTGAATGTGTCCTGACCCCCTTAGGGGGTGGTTTCCCGTGGTGTTTGTAGAAGAAATGGATGCAGTGTGCTATCCATTTGGAGATTGTTTGTTTGGATATGGCCTTGCCCTCTGCCCCTGCTGCAAAGCTGGCTAGCAATTGGTCAGTTTTCCTACAAGATTTAGTCCTATCCAGGTAGGATCTGAGGTGTCTGTGCACATCTAGAGAATGCAGAATTCTTTCCCCCTTGTTTTGTGGGTTAGGGAAAAAGATGGGCAAATTAATTGATTAGTTGAGAGCCACACTGGACACCACTTTAGGCATGAAAGTTGGGTTAGCCCTGAGGGAGACCGTGTCAGCATGGAACATGATGAAGGGCTCTACAGCCATGAGTGCTTGTAACTCTGAAACTCTTCTAGCTGAAGTGATGGCCAGAAGCAAGGCTGTTTTCTAAGAGAGGAATTTTAACTCTGCAGGTTCAAAGGGGAGGTAGGGTGAGCTTTTCCAACACAAAGTTAAGGTCCCAAGCTGGGGTAGGAGCTCTTCTGTGTGGCCTTAAATTGTTAGCCCCTCTTAGGAACTGTTTGATGAGAGGGTGAGAGAAGAGAGGTGGCTCTGTGCTGTAATGAGCAGAGATGGCAGGGCATGAATTTTAATAGAAGAGAAGGAAAAGCCCCTGGGTCGTAGGTCTGCTAGGTAATCCAGGATGAGAGGTAGGGAGGGCTGTGCTGTTTTAGCTCCTTTAGCCTGGATCCAGGTGCAATACCTTTTCCACTTCTCAGCATAGGATTTTCTAGTGCTGGGGCATCTGGCCTCATGTATAACATGCAGGACTTGTTTGCTTAGGCTGGCAGCTGGAGGAGAGGTCAGGGAATAAGCCAGGCTGCCAGGTTCAGGGTCTGCAATTGTGGAAGCATGAATTCTCCATTCTTCTGGGTTAGGATTGTTGAGATCTGAGGTAGGTGCCATGGTGACAGGCTGTGCAGCAGTGGGTACCAGTGCTGGCGTGGCCAGTCTGGAGCAATCAAAACTACCCTTGGGTTTTCCTCCCTTATTTTGAGCAGTACCCTTGAAATTAGTGGCAGAGGGGGGAATGCATACATCGAGAGGTTTACCCATTGGAAGGATAGAGCATGCTGTGAGGTTCCCTGGTGCAGAATTTGCTGAGCTGGTGATTGTTGTGGGAGACAAAGAGGTCCACCTTCAGGGTGCCCCACTTCTGGGTTACAAGGTTGAAGGTTATGTGGTCTAGCTGCCACTCAGAGAGATTTGGGAGCCTGGCAGGAATTGTGCTAACAGGTGAATTTGCATGGCTAAAGCCATGTGCCAAAGGGTCATGGCGAGCCTGCAGAGAGGATAAGATTGAGTTCCTCCCTGCTTGTTGATATACCACATCACTGTGGTGTTGTCTGTCTTAATCACTAGATGCCCTGGGGAGAGTAGGGGTCTGAAAGCTGTCAGAGCATGCTGAACAGCTAGCATCTCTTTTTGGTGGATATGCAGATGTATTTGATTTGGGCTCCAATGGCCTTGAATGCACCTGCCGTCCAGGTGTGCACCCCAGGTATAATCTGATGAGTCTGTGGTTAGGGTCTGGGCGGTGTGGGGTTGTAAGAAGGGGAGATCCCTGTTGTGGTTGCATGCTGCTTCCCACCAAAGAAAATCTTTCCTTACACAAGATATCATAGGTATGATGGTTTCCAGGTCCTGAGAGTGTTAACACCAAAGGCCTTTTAGGTACCATTGTAGTTTCTTCATATGCAGTCTGGCATATGAAATTAGTAGAATGCAGGATGCTATGAACCCTAGAGCTTGCAGGATTTTCCTTGTGGATAACAGTGTTCTGGTGGCTAGCTGACAGAAGTAGCCTGTTAGGTAGGCTTGTTTTTCTGGAGTAAGGAATGCCATCTGGGATGCTGTGTCCAGGCTTGCTCCCAGGAATACAATTTTTTTGAGTGGGGACTAGTTTGAACTTATTTTCATTTATAGTATACCCCAGGGAGGTCAGTAGGTCCTTTACAAAGGTCAGGTGCTGTAACAGCTTTTCCTGTCTGCCTGAATCAGGCAGTCGTCTAAGTAGGGGTAAATTTGAATATTCCTTTGTCTGCAAAAAGCAATGGCTAGAGCCAGGCATTTTGTGAAAACTCTAGGATAAGGCAAAGGGAAGCACAGAGAACTAAAAGTGCATAGATCCTGCCCTGAAACGTAGATATTTCCTGCAAGAATCCCTGATTGGGATGTGTAGATAGGCCTCTTTAAGGTCTAAGGTGGCTAACCAAGATTCCTTGGAAAGCATAGGAAGAAGCTGCTGGAGGGTGAGCATTTTGAATTTTGGTATCACCAGGAAGGTGTTTAGAATTGATGGATCAAGGATTGGGCACCAGGTGCCCTTTTTTCTGGGTACCAGGAAAAGTCTGGAATAGAAACCTTGACCTATCTGGTCTGCAGGAATAGGCTGCATTGCCCTCATAGAGAGCAGAGAATGGACTTACTTTTTGGCCTCTGCCCACTGGTTTGGAGAAAGAAATGGGAACCCTTTTGGGGTTGGCAGAGTGTGGAAATAAAATTTGTATCCCTGGGACACTATGTTGAGGACCCATCGGTCATTGATAATAGAGGCCCAGTTTTTTTGCATGGGAGGAGAGTTTTCCTCCTAGGGGCACAAGCAGGTGGGCAGAGGCAAGGGGTGGAAGTGTAAAGTCATTGTGAGTTCTTTCCATAAGGGGGTGGCTTAGCACTCCCTGTTTCTGAAGTGGAGGAACTCCACTGCTTAGATCTCTGCATTCCCTGGGACTGCTGTCTGTGGAGTCTGCTTCCCCTAGGTCTTGTCTGAGCTGTCCTGAAGGGGGCTGGAAAGGACTAGTGCTTTGAGGGGAAATGCCTACTGAACCTCTGAGTCTGGACCTGTAAGAAGTCTTTAACTGTCTGCGTAGATTTAGATTTTTCTTCCATCTTTAAGACCTTTTCTACCTTGGTGCCAAACAAATTGTCTTTGTTCAATGGCGTGTCCAATAGTTTTGATTTGACATGGTCTGGCAATGTCTGTTCCCTTAAGCCAAGCATGTCTTCTAAGTACAGAACCTGTGACTGCTGCCCTGCCAGATGCTTCTAGGGTGTCAAAGCCACATTGCAAGGTGTGTTTAGTAACTTGGCTTGAAGAATGTATAAGCTCCTGTAATTCTTTATTTTCTGCACAAGCAGGAAAGGTAGATATTATTTGTTTCAGGAATTCCAGGATATGTTGCTGGTATTTCACCATGTGGAACTGACAATTTAGTGCTCTAAAGGCAAGAGATACAGAGGTGCATACTTTTCTACCCCATCTGTCTAAAGCTCGGGAATCCCTGTCCGAGAGGGTGGGGTTCTTAGCTGTGGTTGCTTTTATTCCTTTAGGTCCTTGGGAGATGACCTCTGGGTCAGCAGTAGGATTTTTGAAAGGCAATTTGTGAGAGTCAGGGACTCTGTAATACCAGTCAGGCTTCCTGGGAGCAGGAGGATGGGTGTCAAGAGTGAAAATGGATTCCATAAAGACATCATCCCCAACATTCAAGACAGGAGGAATGGCTAAAGGTTTGTGCTGTGGTAAATCTAAGAATTCACTGAATCTCTTTTTGGACTGAGGATAGTCCTGACATTCCCATTGGAAATGCTTCCTTAAAATATGTAGGGTTTCACCAAATGAAAATCCTCTGGAGGAGAGGCTGAAGGAATGGATTCCTCAGCATCTGAATCCTCATAAGCAGATAGGAGTTGCATGTCTTCATATTCAGAAACCTCAGAGTCTTCGGACTCCTGGTCAGATAAAACTGCTGGGGACAAATCTCTTTCTTTTTGAAGGGGTAGACTGGCTTCCCCTAATAAGCATGATAAGGTCTTCCGACATTTTAAGCATTTGAGATTAAGGCATGGAAGCAGGTGCCTGAGCTTGGGTTGTCGGTTTTTTAGGCGTAGTTCATACCCTGGGCCTTAGTAACTCAGTAGTTTTAGAAATAACAGAAGACGCAAAAGAAGTCATCGGTTTGTGTCAAGTATCAGTAGTGCGAAGAACTTCCTTGGAAGCCAGTGCCTGCTCAACGGCTCCGGACCCATCCAAGGTAGAGACATCCGCAGGATCCTTAGTCAAAGAAGAGTCTGACGGCATACCGGACTCCGAACGGGTCTGGGTAGCGGCCTGGGAATCCACAGAAGCAGGCATCAGGGGCTGCGAAAGCACCTCACTGAGGACCGGCTAACTGGCAACTAGCTTAACGGAAGCATCGTCGGCAGTTTTGGACCTGTGCGGTCTCTTTCTTTATCCTTACATTTTTTCGGAAGATCGATAGTCGGATGGCTTACTGAAGCCATTTTGGAATACGGAGATCGAGAGCAAAAATATTTAGCTACAATAAGGGCCCGACAACTTGTAGTTCTGGCGTTGAACAAAGCACAAAAGCAACAGCGAAGGATGTTGTGGTCTGGGTCTAAACAGGTGATGCAGTAAGAATGGAAGCCTCGGTGTGGTATTTGCTTTACACAAGCGAGACAATTACTAACTTTTTCTGACATTGGTTAGAGCAAGAAAAAAGGATCCCCAACGGGGTACTTAGCTTTAGAAGACTTCAACTCCAATTCAGAAATGAAACTCGGGTAGCGTCCGACCCGCACTCGTGCAAACTGCTTCTGCTTTGGGCTCTTTGGCAAGAAAAACTGATGTAATGGCATCGGCTACCTGATTTTATACCACTGACGGCCTGACATCAGTCCTGGAGCGACAGCAACCGATGCAGAAATACTAAGCCTCTAGTATTTGGGCCGACTGAAGGCTACTCCTGGCAGGATAACCCTAGTGTGATGACTGCAGCAGTGAAACACGAAGAACATCAATATATGTACACTCTGCAACATTCTCAAAGCCCTCGTCCCCCCCTACATCCAACCTTTCAACACAATTTTGGATGAAGTATGGATGAGGGAATGAAAAAAAAAAAAAAGAATATTATTATGCAGAACTGACTAAAAGACCAAAATGAAGCTAGACATTATCACAGACAAGCTCCCTTCCCATCAATTTCTTAGCACAAGAATTCTTGACAAATCTAAAATAAAGCTGTTTCAACCACAGCCCCTTTCCACCACCATCACACCACCCAATCCTCCAGGATACTATACAGAAATTACTACAATCCTCATATCAATATGTTTCATCATCCCTCCCCCAAAAAAGCGTACCTTTTCTGCAGTGGAGGACTGTTACTAATCCTCTGCTCACTCTTCTTGATTGTAGGCTGACCCCTTGCTTACTTCCACACATATCAGTTCAGCACTTTCAATTTGCCCTTAAAGGGACAGTTTTTCAGACCTTTAAATATTGCCCTTACAAGGGCAGTTGAAAATGCCAGTGATCACGTCTTCCTTCCAAAGTCCCTGTCCACCTTGGTCTTCTCCTCATGATGCCAGTAATCTGAAAAAGTAGCCAAGCAAACTAGTCTCTTGAAAAACAAGGACTGCTTGCTACACACATGCAACTGACACAGGGAGTGCTTTACAAGGACTAGCAGGTCTTTGCTTTGTCACTTCCTAGAAAGAAAAAAAAACAACCTACTTACATGGCTGTTGATTGCTGCATCCAATCAGGTTCTTGCTTCTTTTTACCTTTGTGCCCATCATGACGTCCATCCACACCAGAATCTGTAAGCAGAGATGATCCCTGACTGCCTCCAGAGGGGAACAGTCAGGCAAACCTTCAGAGATTGTATGAATGGAAACCCTAAAAGGATCCCGAACCTCTGTGGTTAAGATCACCTCTTCCTCGGGGGCAGCATTCAGATGGAAATTCCCCTCTGTCGCAGGAACCTCTGTTCTGTTGCTGTCTATGCTGGGATTGCTGGGATTTGCAAAACCATAAGTTTCTCATCCTTTTCTGAGTTCCTTTGTGGTGTGGTTCATAGGCAAGTACTAGGCTAACAACCCTGGAGCCAATGCAAGCCTAGCCCAATGGTGTTCACAGTCAGCTGGCTTACCAGACGTTCGTTCCCTGTGCCCCTATCTAGCAATGCGATTGATGTGATCCCCGGGGTGAATTTCCTATTTCCCATCCACTCATCAAGATTTCTCTTGAAGAGGGCCAGTGAGGTGTGCTCTGCTTGGCGTGAATGGGGAGTCTGTTCTAGAGTACTGGATGTCTCTGGGTTAGGAACCTATCCCTCCAGCAGGTTCTGTTTAATGTGGTGATAAGGTTGAGGTCTTTGAAACGAGTATCACAGAGAGATTGGGATTATTTTCAGATGAAGCATGTCTAGCAAAACTGAGTCAAACATGGCTCTGTATGTCAAGCAGAGATCGCCTCTAAGTAGGCAATATGAGATGGAATAAACTTTACGTTTTTTTTAGGTCTATCTGCATAAGGCACTTGTTTGAGTCCTAAGATCCTCTTTGTGAGGAACTTCTGTGGCATTTCCAGTTGTTGGAGGTGTCTAGTGAGGTACATGCCAAATGGGGCATTGTACTCTATAATGGGTTTGATCAGGGACGAGTAGAGAGAGATAATGACTTCTTTTTTTCCTGAATGAGAACCCTTTTGTGATGAGATGTGCCACGTAGAAGGATTTCCTAACTACAGTGGTGACGTGGTTGTCGAAGGAGGTAAACTTAATTCCCCCTGCAGTGAGCATCTTACCCTCTTGCTCACAGGTAGACAGCATTTCTCTTTCACTTGTTGCCCAAACAGCATACTGCTGTCGAAAGGGGAGCTGGCAAAAACAGCTTTGAAATGGTCCAGAAAATCCATGAGCTGTATCCAGGCCTATTTCCTCACAGTCAAGATGGAACCTGCTCACCTAGCTGTCCCAACCATCGCATTATGTATGAGATGCATAGTCAGAAAAGGGCTAGAACTCATGGCTGCTACCTGGGTCACCAGCTGGGACTGGAGATACTCGGTTTGCAGCCATTTCAGATTCTCAGCTGCTTTTTGCGTGAACTCTCTCTGAAAATTAACTATATGGAATAAGTGGTTCACTGCTCTGACAGAGAACTTACTGAATGCATAGACTTGCATCCCTAATCTAACCATCATCCTAGAATCCTAACTGGGGAGGACAGACAGCCTGAGCATCTTTCAGAACATCATTTTTGGTGGCTGCAGCTGCTATAGAGTCAACAAGATAACTGGCAAAGAGTCTTTCACATCGCTGTTGAGGAATTTTGGCCCACTCTTCTTTGCAGAATTGTTTTAATTCAGCCATATTGGAGGGTTTCTGAGCATGAACCGCCTTTTTAAGGTCATGCCACAGCATCTCAATTGGATTCAAGTCCAGACTTTGACTAGGCCATTCCAAAACCTTCATTTTGTTTTTTAAGCCATTCAGAGGTGGACTTGCTGGTGTGTTCTGGATCATTGTCCTGCTGCAGAACCCAAGTGCACTTCAGCTTGAGGTCACGAACTGATGACCGGACATTCTCCTTCAGGACATACCTCTCAACCGTACCAAATCTCTCGGTTATTACTGGTTTTGAGGTCCAAATAATGGGGTGCCATGAATCCAGAGTGGCACCCCTTCATTTCCAAATTTCCTGGCTTTTTTTTTTTTTGGACTGACATCGCGTGGAGGTGTGCACAGTGATGTCAGCTCCGTGAGCAGCCTGCCAGCCTACTGGAATTTGGCTGAGGGCTGCTCTGGGCTGAATTTACTTTGTTTATATTTAGCACATGCTGGACAGCCTGGACTAGACGCTCACGTCTCGCACGCTGCAATCCTGTAAGTGTAACAGGGTAGAGATACGATCTGAAGAGAGAGGGGTGACCCAGGATGCCAGGACAGGAGAGTCAGAAGCCTGAGCAGCTGATATAACGAAGCACACACAAGGCCAGACCAGACAGTGAAGTGTGTTTTTTTTTTAATTTAAAATAAGTGTTGGATACTTGCAACTCGCATAATTTATTTACTTAGAAGGCGAGAGCCACAGGACAGGAGTCAGGACTTGGCATGCACAGCCAGGTAAGAAAAAAAAAAAAAAAGCCCAGGCTGATCCATTTATTGCGTGTGTTCTGTATTTATTTTATGTAAGCAGAAAGCAGATGACCACTCGTACTCGATGTATCGTTCTAATTCAAATGTGCTAACTGGTAAGCTGGTTTGTTATTGGCATATGGGCTCCGTCAGCCTCCCAGGTAAGAAAAAAAAAAGAGGCCACTCTGTTTCAAATGTGCTATCTAATACACTAGTTTACTCTCGGTGTGTGTGTGGTTCATTATTGGCAGCAGCTGGCAGACACCATGTATTTGTTTTATTGTGTGTGTGTAGTGCATTTATTTTATTTAAGCAGATGATGACTGCTCAGTGTTTCATTCTATTCAAATGTGCTAAGCTATGTCTGATGCACACTACTAGTTTTAAGCTGTATGATACACTAGGTTATGCTCAGTGTTATGTGGTTATTTTATTTAAGCAGTTAAGCAGATGGCTGGCCAGTTCGTTATTGGCAGCAGCTATTATTTAAGCAGATGGCCGGTTCGTTATTGGTAGCAGCTGCATTTTATTTAAGCGAGCAGGGTGCTCGATTTAAGCAGATGTATTTTATTTACACAAGCAGGGTGTTTGCAGATGTATTTTATTTAAGCAAGCAGGGGGTGTTCAGATGCATTTTATCAGATGGCTGGTAAGCCGGTTCATTATTGGCAGCAGTTCTTTTATTACTTAAGCAGGCAGGATGCTATTTTATTTAAGCAGTTGAAGGTTCATTATTAGCAGCAGCTATTTTATTTAAGCAGTTGAAGGTTCTTTATTGGCAGCAGCTATTTAAGTGTGTGGTTAGCAACAGCTATTTTATTTAAGCAGTTGAAGATTCATTATTGGCAGTAGCTATTATTTAAGTGTGTGTGTTTGTGGTCTGTTCCTCTTAAAATTTGTGGTTTTCTGGCAAATCATGAGGACTGAATTCACTAAATAATTATAGCCATTTAAGTTTCAGTCTTCCTATCTTTCAGGAAAGGCATGGTAACACAAAACATTTAATTCTAACAACTTTTCTAAGATTATACAACTACAAGCAATGTTTAAAATGGGTCCCTAGTTTTGAGCCTTTGACCCCCCATAAATTTTGGCTTTTTCCAGATTTCTTGTGCTGCATAGTTCTTCTGGGAGACAGAAGTTTAATGCTGCTTGTACTACTGACACAAACAGACTTGGCATAACAGGTAAAATACTTGCTCTTGATACAGAAGGATGTTGGTTCTACTCCCACAGTATATCGATGAATTGCTGATACTGTATTGTGTTGTACTTTTAAAGGGGGTGAATGCTGCAGTCCTGAGAATCTCCTCCTTGGCAGAGGTAACTAGTAACTATGAACCTGTTTTCAGTTTACCATCCATTCCTTATTGCAATATTCCTAGCTTATCGTTTTTGTTATGTAACATAGGGAATTTATTCCTTAAGGGCAATAGGCACTTTATTTGTAGATGAAACAATGAAATATAAAGTTGCTTGCTAGCAGCAACCTCTTCATTAGTTACAGATCACTTTAATGTGGAATTATTTATATGACTTTCACTTCTGCAGAGATTGTGCATATTTACTGATACTGGTGGATTGTAGAAGATTGAGTGGACATCTATGACGGAAATGTTCTGAAATGGTCTGTTTTGTCATTATTGGTTCATGCATTTTGTTTCATTGCTTACTAGAAAAATGTTCAAAAGAACAAATTTAAAACACGCTCTAACAAAGTGTGATGTATTCTACAAGGAATACAATTTAATACAATCAGGAAGGTGTGTCAAAGAACATGTGTGTTTCTTGTGCAAGGGGACTATGATTTAAAAAACAGCCCAAAGGTAATCTTTATCCACCACTGGCCAGATACATTTGTCTTGAATGTGGGTTTCAATAAATGTGAGTTTCAAGGGCAGAGAAGTTTTAATGCCAAGTCTATTTTCATTGTGAGACTCTATTTCTTTGTTTAGCAGATGTCTATTAGTGTTTGTGCTGTAAAATGTAAAATAGAAGTTTTAAATTAAATCCAAATAATCAATGTAGAAATAAAGCAGTATGCACATTGTGTTTATGGTAAATGGGGTGAATTAGCCAATGGCTGCAGGTGGGAGGGCTGTGGAGGCCATGGAGAATGACTTTTGGAGGTCCTAGCAAACTATAATACTCTTTTGCTAAGATTAGAATATTGCCTACCATTAAATGCCTTTTTATCACAAACCCCACATACTGCAGGTTACCAAAAACAAAATCCTAAAGTTCATAATCTTCTCCCTTCCCAGTCAACATCATTGCTACACAATTTAAAAAAATGGTTACCATTTACTACAGGGTCTGGGGACCATATTTTTGTTGTTTGTGTTTGAAAATTGACATCCCACAATTCCATTGGAGTGGGTGGGGTTACATAATTATGTATGCAAATTTTATGCCAACTAGCAAACAGATTTGTACCTATTTTCTTGGGGCTTTGTCCAGATTTTTCATATTTCCAGGTTGAGATGTATGCTTCAGGATTTTTTGGTAGAGAGCAGAATTCATGGTTCCATCAATCACAGCAAGTCGTTCAGGTCCAGAAGCAGCAAAGCAGCCCCAGACCATCACACTACCACCACCATGTTTGACTGTTGGCATATTGTTCTTTTTCTGAAATACTGTGTTAATTTTACACCAGATGTAACAGGACGCACACCTCTCAAACAGTTCAACTTTTGTTTCATCAGTCCACAGAATATTTTCCCAGAAGTCTTGGGGATCATTCGAATGTTTTTTGGTAAAAGTGAGATAAGCCTTATGTTCTTTTTGGTAAGCAGTGGTTTTCGCCTTGGAACTCTGCCATGCATGCCATTTTTGCCCAGTCTCTTTCTTATGGTTGAGTCATGAACACTGACCTTAACTGAGGCAAGTGAGGCCTACAGTTCTCTAGATGTTGTTCTGGGTTCTTTTGTGACCTCTTGGATGAATCGTTGCTGCACTCTTGGGATAATTTTTGTAGGCCAGCCACTCCTGGGAAGGTTCACCACTGTTTCATGTTGTCTCCATTTGTGGATAATGGCTCTCACCATGGTTCACTGGAGTCCCAAAGCTTTAGAAATGGCTTTGTAACCTTTTTCAGACTGACAGATGTCAATTACTTTGTTTCTCATCTGTTACGGAATTTCTTTAGATCACGCCATGATGTCTTCTTTTTTGCAATCTTTTGGCCTACTTCACTTTGACTGACAGGTTCTATTTAAGTGATCTCCTGATTCAACAGGTCTGGTAGTAATCAGGCTTGGGTGTGGCTAGTGAAACTGAACTCAGCTTTCCCAAAAATATAATTAACCACAGTTACTTCATGATTTAACAAGGGGGGCAATTACTTTTCACATAGGACTATGTAGGTTTGGTTAGTTGTTTTCCTTAACAAATAAAATCATCACTTAAAAACTGCGTTTTGTGTTTACTTGGGTTATCTTTGTCTAATATTTAAATTTATTTGATGATCTGAAACATGTAAGTGTGACAAATCTGCAAAGAAATAAAAAATTAGAAAGGGGCAAATACTTTTTCATTGCACTGTAGTTGTTTAAAGCCACTGGTCTATGTTCATTCATATTTTTTAACATTCCAGCATAGAACTTCTAGCTTATTTCAACTGTTCTTCAACTTGTGCTCCACTTACTATTTTTCACTTCTGTAAATCCCTTACTCTTTGTCCAGCCATGGTGGTGCAGCAGTTAGCGTAGTCACCTCACAGCAAGAGGTTCTTCAGTTTGAGTCTCGGCTGGAGTGCCTTCTGTACGGAGTCTGCATGTTCTCCCTGAAGTCCAGTGAGTTTTAAAGACATGCAGGTAGGAGGTGCATGTGTGTCCCTTCTGTGAAGGCTGGGTGCTGGGCTGGCAACTCAACACCGTAAAACCACTGCTGCCAATCAAACTACAGACTGGTGATCTGCTGTGGCAACCCCTAACTGGGAACAGCCAAAAAAACAAAGCAAATCCATTACTCATTTTAAACCCTCTAGAAACCTATTGAGACTATTGTTCCATATTTTAATTTGTTTTCATTACAACCACATTTCTAATTTTAATTTACAATTATCCCAATCCTTCTCTAGATCTTTACTGATTACATTCAATTCTAGTACCATTTGCACTTGAAATTTGATCTACCTAATTATTAAACATCTTTTTCAAACAAAATACTGGAAAATGAATGAGCATTCAATATTCCTCATTAAATCATTTTTAGTGAAAGTGGGGATTGGGTGACTGCGAGGCTGATGTCCCCACGACTGACTTCAGTCTGTGAGTTACAGATTAGCACCCCTGCAGCTTTTGTGGCTACTGTTTATAAACCACAGTACAAATTGATACTTTCATCGTGTTTCCAATTATATGATGAATAAGGTTGGATACCTGCAAGAGGAGATCATGTTTCAGTAGCAGGTGCCAGCTTCTCATCCCCTGCAGATGTTTGGGGACTAGCATCTGGATGCAAGACAACATCAAACAATAACAAGGGCAGGCTGTGCTTAAAGACGAAGATTCCACTGTTGACCATGAGATGGGCTTCAACAGTCAAGGGTTGCAAATACAGTGAAGAACCAGGAAAGGACGTAAACAATAATATGCCTTATCAGAGTACTCTTCAGGCCCTTCCAAGACTGGCAGAGTTGCAATGGCTAAGAGCTCTCTGACCACAGAATGTTTCACCACAACCTTCTTTGGTTTCTCTATTTTTTCTGTGTCATTTGCCCTGATATTAGTTCCCTGTCTGACTAATAACAGTCTCTTGCTGGGAGACAGGCAGATTTTATATATATATATATATATATATATATATATATATATATATATATATATATATATGTGTGTGTGTGTGTGTGTGTGTATATGTGTGTATACTTCTATGCTTTCCATAAATCCTCCTTCAATGTGCCTCAGTTCCATGTGTTCCCCTATATGGAGATTCTGCAATACAGGAGAAAGACAAACAACCAAAAAAAGAGAATTTCTGTTAAGGCTTTAACCCTGCCCCTCATGAGTGACATAAGCATTCACATTCCTTCCCTTTGCATGTGCAGGCTTCTGCCCACGCATTATGAGAGATACAGCCAACAGTTTGGAATCAGCAAACACACATCCCTGGATTTGGTCATTGTGACAAATGGCAAATGAGAACTCCCCCTTTCAAGATGGGTGAGCCAGTGCCAGCCCACTCATTCCCATCTCCCTCTTCCAGTCTCTTCCTGCACCCAAGATGCCATACGAACTTAAGTCATCTTGCCTGCAGCTGGGGCTTTACCTCTCCATGCCACAATTACAGACGGGAAGATAGATAAGTTTTTTAAATTTCAGGGAAGGTCCAAAACATGGCAGACCCTGTAGTGGATGTTTTTTTATTGAAAAAAGTATAATATTTAAAGAACAAAAAAAATGGTGGTTCTTTACTAAGCAAATCAACTCTAAGAGAAGCTCCTTCAAGGGACTTTGTCTCCATTAGGCAGACCTACTGCTGCTATTTTCCAGGGACATCATCAGCCTCATACAGACACCCAAAAATACTACTAATTGCAAACATTAGCTAATATGAACTGGTGATGGTGTGGGCTGCTTTCCTTTTTGCATTAACCATCCAGTTGTTGTCCTTGGCATGGGGGCAACACCGATGGCGCACTGGCAATATCCAAGGTTGTAGAAGATAGGCCAGATGGGTAGGAATCGACCTGCAGCAAATTTCAGAGCGAACTTAATGGCAGCACCCTCATAATGAATACCTAAAGTTATGGTTATAAATAGGAGTCCAAACAATTAAAGCTGTTTGGGACTTTGTCTCATATACTGGCTACTACTCAATTCATCTGTGAGAAGCCAATATCAATCAAAGCAAACCAAGATTCAGAGAAACTAGACTAGTCTGTAATCCCACAAAAGACATGCAAGTTTCAATAAGCAGCACAGAAGTTCCCATATGACTGCTACCAGACATATCCTACACCTATTAAGCTGTAGCTGAGGAAACCTGCACCAGTGTCCCTTCTAACCAACAAATGAAGAACCCTTACTTGTTTCTGTTGTAACAGAAGAAAAGGGTTCTTCAGAATCTATATTTGTCTTCTGTCGTCCTACATAGGAAAATTCTACTTGGAAAATATGTCCCCCTATTCATCTAAATGATCATGCTAGGTCACAGTGATGAAACTGGAGTAAAAATGCACTCTGGTTTCACTAAAGGCCTAGTATAGTTTCCTATTAGTCTGTATAGGCTTTCTTAGTTGCAAACTGGCACCAACAACCTGAAATCATTAACTACTGCTTTAATGTTTATGCAATGTGTAAAATTAACAATTTAGAACATTTCTCACTTTCTAAGGGAAAACTAAGGAGCACAATATTTTCCTGTAGTGGACATCACAATTTATACAGGGACTTTTGAGTATAAGAAAGAGGGGGTAGTGTACTATCTTGGTCATTCATGAGCGCTTTCTAACTGGTACACTATTCTTCAGAGCTCTGTGAAGTATATATAAAATGGCACTTAGTCCAATCTTGTTCTCCACCCTCCTCAACCTGCTACCTCTATTGTACTTGCAGTGTAGGTAGAAGCTTCCCAGCTATTCAGCTATGGACACCATTTTAGCCACTGATCCAATTCTCTTAAAGTTGTTGAAGGTGGTTGGACTTTTATTTCAAGTTATTTATAATACTGTTTTATGATGAGTGGTCTGCAATTTAGTAGTCTCATATATCTGAAATCAAATTGCATAAATCTAGCCACCAGATCAGTGAGGTGTCCTATCAGCTCATCTTGTTGGAATGGTTGTTCTACACAAACACTAAAAAATTAATCAATATAAACTTGGTTCAATGACAGATGGATGACATTCCCAAAAAAGTGGAAGTAGATATACCAGATGTACATAGTAAAATATACTCCTAGGGTGATCTAATGAAAAACATTTCCTCAGATTTTGTCCTTGGGCTGGCCCACATGAAGAAGTTTCATGGCACAAAGACCAATTTTCCTATGTTCTAGTTGCTTCCCTTATGAAATCTAGGACACCTCACTGATCTTCCATACTTTTAAAAGAAAAATAAAGAAAACATGCCGGTTACGTAGACTGACTGCAACTATACTGTGCATCCTGTGGTACACAAGTATACAGGAAAATTATTCTACTTAAAACAAAAATAATCATTTTATTGCTCATAAGAGTGTACATGTTAAGTACAGTCAATGCATCACAATGGCTTACTGATCAAACTTCCATATCTCGGATACTAACTCTCAGTATGCGATCAGTAATTAAAATATGGTTCAGAGAAGCAGCTGGATAAACAGTAACATCAGCATCAGATTCACCATATTAAGACTCTCTTAAGCCTTGCCCAGCATTCTGGGAAGCATTTTTACACAGAGAAAGTGGTGGCGCTTTTTCTAGCTCAGTGTTTTAAGTTAACACACTACCATTCTAATAGATGAACAACTGTACTTTTCCATACCAGACTTCTTAATGAAATGCTTTCCATATATCTGCATATCTGAACATTTTTTAAATATAACCTAGGTTATTACACAACTAACTGCTGTAGCACATACATTGCTTTTCTATGAAGTCCAAGGTCACCACTCATCCTCACTCCTTCTCTTTTTTTTAATTACTGGGATTCTTAAAGGATTTATAAGAGTAAAAATTCTCTCTACCCTGCCTTTCTTTTAGTATCTCATATGCATTTCTGTCACCTTCAAGGATTAGGAAGGCCTTTTAGCATCAAGATATCTCTCTCCATTAAAAACTATGGTGGGGAACTCATACATAATGCAAAGGCATATTTCTGTACTCCAGAAGTGAAAGAAAGCAATGTTTAGAGCTGTCACAGTTAAGACGCTTCACAGTTTGGACAACATTTTCTACTTGCCCAGATCTAATCCATCACCTATAGCAAAGATAGGTTCCACTATTGCAAAATCACTACAACTGTTAAGTCTTGCAGTGTTAAAGTCAGCAAAAGCATTTTACAAATGTATGTTATACAATACAGAGCAATGTGAGCCAGGTGATTGTTACTAGAAGATATTACATAATGTTCAAGGAGAAAGATACACACATTAAAGTTTTCCAGCAATTACTTGACAGACAGTATATAAAACACAGTAAATATTGAAAATGATGTCACAGTAAGTGAACTGTGGATAGCAAGCAGCTACCTAACAAGTTAGAAGGTAGCTATCTAATCTATATGATCTACCTATTATAGTTTTATTATGTGAACTAAAGAGAAGGCAGCAAGTAACTATTCAAATTACTTGGTTGCAGTAACAGTTCTGTTAAGTATCTAAATATGTAATCTACCATTATCATCTATACAAACAAAATTGTCATTTTACAATGCAAGGCAGAAGTAGCACTATTTATCAACTATCTATTAAAATAATATGTGCACATATTTACAATTTAAATTACTCACTAGATTTATTGTAGAAATTGTAAAGAAGCCTAAGCACAGGAAGAGTGTTGGATAACAGATTTACCCTTTGTCTGTAAAGTACACACATTTGTTGGTTACTTAAGGTGTAACAAAAGTTGTTCTTAAATTCAGTGCATCTAGTGATTTGTCAGAGTTCAAACATTAAACCATTGTAATGTCCAGATGAGCATAATTACTATTGTCTGTTCATTCATTCATAACTATATCACATAAAAATCCTTTCTTTATTCTTCTATCTCCTAAGTAGACAACTGCAATCATGAGCTATTCCACAGAACTTCTAGGTCTTTCTCTAGCAAGTCGCCTTTGCACTCATGAAAACATACCTGCTCACTTTATCAGTTATATGCATCAGTTTACATGGTTTGCATTGAAAGTGAAGAACACAGTTTTGGAAACGCAGCAACATTCTTTAAGGAGGAAAAAAAAGAGCAAAAGGTTCCCACAACAGATGCAAATAGGATCAAGCCAGAGACAATCTGGCAATTCAGACTAACATCTATGCAAAATAAAAAAATGCAGCCCCCTGTTAATCGGTGCATTACGTGAGATAAGCAAATAATCCATAAATGATAAACATGTTCCAGTTTACTAGCTTTTGAGTGCACAATGAGACAAAAATTTGCATCAATGTACTCAGTTCAACAAGTCACACAAACAAGTTTGTGTTATTTGGGCTCACCAGTACAGTACAAGTTAAGAGTCTATATGTGCTCTGAACTACTTGAACTTATAAAATAAAACTCGGAGATGGGGTACCAAATAAGGTTCAAAAAAGGGCATAAACTTCCCAAAACAGAGGCATATATAACCCAACCAGAGATCTTGAGAAAAGACTTTAACATTTGTGTAAAAAAAATCTGCAAACCTCTCCCGATTATGAAAGTTATGAAAATTACCTCTGAGGACATAAAAGTGTTCCAAGCACACAGCTGCTTGAATGCACAATGACACAAAAGTCTTTTAAAATGGAAGCCTTATGAAGATATTTTATGAATATACTCTTCAGTGGCTTAGACTCCACAGTGCCTTGGTTTACCATCACTATAACAATGAAACTTGTGACAATAAAAAAACATGGCTAACATCTCTTTTTCTATTTCAGCATTGTGTGTGTCAGCATCAGTGAAAGTTCATGACACATACACACTACTGGTCTACTTTATTCGCTGGCAAGATCTATTTGAAATGTAACTGTTTGTGGCACATCGCAGAACACCACAGTAAGTACCTCAGTAACTAGCTTTTTTTAGCATTTCAGAACTCATTTTTCCTGTATCTACAATTAGGAACCATCACATTCTAGCATTTACATAAATGGTGCTATTTTGTCTCACAAGTTTCAAATGAACTTGGAAAGATGCTGTTAATACGTCAAAGAATCACACACATGATGACACACAGGGTTTTTGCGTCCTCAATAAAGCACCAATCTCAAGTCTGGTAAGAGACCTTCGGAATTCAAAAAAATGTACCACTTATTTGTCAGTTGATACACATTTCTGGCACTTACTTTCACTTTCAAGCCTTTGTCATTTAACCTACTCGGCAACTTGATAAAGTTACGTTCCTGCTTATTAGCTCTCCAAACTGATTAAAATGAGTATGTGTTTTAGTCCATCAATCACTTTGGGTAATGCTCTTTGAAATACTTCTAGGGTGGATGATTCCCAAGACAAAGTTATATGAATCTGTATATATCCAGTGTGTTGAATGTGCAAAGCTTCAAACTAGCTTCTTCACTCCTGACTTGCCAAAGCCTTTAATTAACATAAGGCACATAGAAGAACTTAGAAACAGTCATTGTTGTAACAGTATCTTTGCTTGTTTGAAGCATAAATCTTGAGTGTACGAAAATCTTAAGCTTGTCTCTTTTTACAGCTGTTATCATGTTATTAATCCATTCAATCAATCTGTTTAATTATTCTTATGCCTTCCTTCCATGCAGTTCAATTCATGTTCAGTTTGGCCTTTAAGGAAGACATCTCAATGGTACACAGGGGGAAAAAAGCCTCAATTATGCTGTACATGACCCAAGTTACTTTAGCTTCAGGTGCCTATTGGAATTGAATGGGAGTGAATAGCCAGTGCAAGGTTACCCATCTTGGGGAAAGGAAGCAGATCTGGCTTGTTAGACAACTGACACCTAGAGGCGGAGCACTAGATGCTCACCTACAGTAGATCTGAGCCAGCTGAGCCCACGCTGCCATACTTCATTTGCACTATTCAGCCAAGAAGAAACTGTCATGCAGAAGCACACTTACCTGTGGGAGACAGCTTGAAAGAGTCACTGGGGAAATTCCTAATGGAGGAGGATAGGCCACCCACACCCCGGACCAGCAAGCTAGCCTGCTCCCTACTATAGGACTCTTGCTGGGGAATGCGAGTAACTGAGAATTCCCTGGAAAGAATAAATGGGCCACATAAGTCTCTTACCTAACATGGAAATACTAGGGTTAGAAGGGCCAGCAGTGAAAACAGACAAGCCATTAAGCAAGGTCTGGGTGGAAGCAAAATTCTCTTTCCAAGGGCAGTGGGAAATCTTGGTGCATATATAGCTAGCACAGTCTTGGGCAAGATTTTAATGTGATACTTTCCTTATAAACAGACTAAACCAGTGCATACGTCAAACAAATTTTTGCAAGTTATCATTAAAATCTTGAACATGGTTTCCTGTCCCTACATGAAGCACATATAAGTGAATTCCTGTTACATTTGCTAGCAGTATCAATGCTACCACCATATCTTTTCCAAATTATTTTTTTTTTCATAATAAATCTTTATTGTTATATTATTTTCAAACACAAGTAAGATCAACAATAACATATATTCACAAATCAAACATTAACTAATATCACTAATAACCACACTCTATATACAATATTTACAAGAATGCTTCCATGTAATACATTTAAATATAAAAAAGCATAAGAGTAAATGCAAGTAATCGACAGTTGATTACTAAATTCTCTCCACACACATAAATAATAATTAATATTTCCAAGTTGAAAATACTATGCTAGTATAATATTAAAAATCTGTTCCCAAATGTTTGGATTATTAACATTTTTATTTTGTGGGTTTAATAGTAATTTATGAGCCAATATATGTTTTGTTGCTAGAACTCTAAAGTTCTGCCATGAAGTTTTAGATGGGTCTAACCAATTTGAAGCTATATAAAGCTTCATTAACAGAAAAATATTAATATATATAATAATTTGTGATTTAGGGATCTCTTTCGGGGGAATATGCAGAATCATACATTTCCATGATAACGTTGTACTTTGGTAATTTTTTCCAAATTATTTTGTTATAAAAACATGCATACTGGCATTTGACATTACCTCTAGCTTTTTTAAGCCCTCAGTGACTAATCTTCATTATGACTAATCACATGCTCACAGCTATTTGCACACATGTTGGACCTCATAAACATACACTCTGTACTTGTGACTATTTTGTGTACTCTCATTAACAACTTCTTGAATACCAATAGACATGTTTGTATACATCTGTATATCATTCTGTACCCAAGCAGTATAAATCCTTTTATGTGTTCCAGCTGTCATGCAAGCATTACAGTCAAATGCACTTGAATGCTTTAATTGCTCTTCAAAGACACTACCTGGAACAACAACTTGGATTTTCTACAGGTCTGTACTGACTTGTCAGGCAAAATATGGCCCTATGTCTTCATTCAGATCCTTAGCATACATTAAAAGATTTCTCAAAGATCTGTATACATTAGTCAGATTAAATGACATAGTTCTTGATGGTAAACTGCTTTCTGTAAGACTGTAGAGCTTAAATACTCTGGTCTCTAATCATAAGTTTTTCTGACAAAAATCATCATTATTGCAGCTTATGGTCTGGACTTCATGTACATTATGCATTCTCTGCCTTTATCACATGATATGCTGCTGCAAAACTCTATCTTGATTTTTATACAACATTATGAAATGGTAACAGCCACCAGAAAATCTACAGACACAATTGATTGTTCTGCAATGAGCTTTCTCATGCATGTAGCCACTGCTTGCAATGGCTACAGTCTCTAAACATTTCTGCCATCTTAGGTATCCTTAAAGCATTCTCAATATTTATTGCTTTACTTTTTACTCGTTTTGAGCTCCATTTTTCTTGCACTTAATTCATAGCCTTTGTTTTGCAAACTTCCAGATCTTGTCATGCTTTTAATCTGAACATGTGAAAGTTCATTCAGTCTAATCATATCCAGTGCTTTATCAAGGGTCAAAACCCATTTCTCTTAATATGTCTCTGACTTGATCATTTCAGATATCACACAAAATTCTGTTTTGTATCACTGAATCACACAGCTCACCACACTTGTGGTCTTTCACCCTCTTTCATAGGTTCATAGGTAGGTACTAGGCTATCGGCCCAAGGGCCTACGTAAGCCTAGCCAGCAAGGTACCATAGCTTACGCCACCCAAGAAAGTTATTTTCCTGTGCCACTGTCCAGCAGAGACACAGAAGTGATCCCCGGGGTGTATTTCCTATTTCCCATCCACTCATCAAGATTTTTCTTGAAGAGTGCTAATGAAGAACTTTGCTTGACATAGATGGGTGGCTTGTTCCAGAGTATAGGAAGTCTCCGGAACAGGAATCTATCCCTCCAGCGTGTCCTGTTTATTGTGGTGACAAGGTTTAGGTGTCTAGAGCATGTAGCTTGGAGGGATTGGGATTTCTTTAGGTGTAGCATGCCCAACAGCTCTGGGTTTGACATAGCTTTACATGTTAGGCAGAGATCACCTCGGAGTAGGCGATATGCTACTGAGTAAAGCTGGAGTTTTTTGAGCCGGTCAGTGTAAGGCATTTGTTTGAGGCCAGTAATCCTCTTTGTGAGGTACACCTGTGGCCTTTCCAGCTGCTGCAGATGTCTTGTGAGGTACATTCCAAAATGGGCGTTGTACTCTATAATGGGTCTAATGAGTGATGAGTAGAGGGGAACAATGACCTCTTTTTTCCTGGATGAGAACCCTTTTATGATGAGGTGTGCCATGTAGAAGGACTTCCTGACTACTGTGGCAATGTGACTATCAAAGGAGAGACTACTGTCCACCTGGGTCCCAAGGTCTCTTATCACACAATCGGTGTTAAGTAGATTGCTGCCTATGTGGTGGTTCATGGGTACAGAGTTTTTACCAAAGGGGATGACACTGCACTTTTTGGCACTGAGCTTGAGGCCATGGCTCTGACACCAGGCATCTGTCTCAGTGAGGCCCTTCTGTAGGATGTCCACATCATTTGGGGACTTGACTATGGCTCCTATTTTGCAGTCATCTGTGAATTTCATCAGCCAGAGGCCTTCTGTGTTAGCCTGTACTTCAGAGAAGTAGATACCAAACAGGAGAGGTCCCAGGACGGAACCCTGTGGCTCTCCACTCGTCACTGCCTTGAGGTCAGATTTGGAGTCTGCAACTTTTACAGTGTGGGTTCTTGTCAGTGAGCCAGTTGGCAACCCATCTTGTGACATAGGGATTTATACATAGGTTAGTGAGTTTAGCTATAATTCCAGAATGGGGGATGGTGTTGAAAGCCTTGGCAAGGTCAAGATAGGCTGTGTGAACCACCTTACCCTCATCCACGGCTTTGGTGACTGCCTCAAAGAAGTCAATCAGGTTCAGGAGGCATGATCTGCCTTTCACAAACCTGAAATGGGTGGGATCCAGAGTTTGGAGGTTACCAATGTCTTTGTTTATGAGTTCCATGATGATACGTTCCATGGCCTTGCAGACCAGGCTCGTCAGGCTAATAGGACTATAGTTCCCGGGATCAGTTCATTTACAATCATCCATTGACACCTGAACCTCTTGATTTCTATTTTATTTATTTTACATTTGTTGACCGGGCTAGTCTAACTGGATACATGTCCATTTTCAGTAGAGGCCCAGGGAGAAAAGCTCCAAGACACATACAAAATTCAATATAGAAAGTAGTAGCAGACCAAACTTAAGAAAAAATGCTATTGTTACATAAAAAAAATAGTTATTAAAAAATACAATACTCATAATGAGCATAACATAAGCAGAAAACAGCAAATGGTAATGTACTAGAGAGGGTACTATATACATATATACATAAATTTGATTTGCAATAACATGGTATATTGATTCTTTAAGGATAAGACTATAAAGATGTAGAGTGATTACTAGGTGAAGGAAGAAAGTTAGTCAGGGTTAGTACAAGAGCATAACCAGTGTATATTGAGAAATAGTTTTAGATTCTTTTTAAAAAGTGAAAGAGAAGTCTGAGTTATGAGTTCAGTGGGTAGTAGATTCCATAGTTTTCCAACACTATTAGAGAACAGGGAGTCAACTGCTGAGTTGTTGGATCTGCAAGTATTGATCAGCAGTTTGTTTGAGGAGCGTAAATTCTTGAGATTATTGTAAGGGGTAATGAGGTTAGTGAGTATTGGAGTGTTGGTGGGTTGATACAGGGTCTTGTGGGCTACAGCAAGCTGGTGAAATTGAAGCTGGCTTAGAAACTCTAGCCAATCTAGTTGTTTTAGATTAAGACAGTGATGAGTTCTGAAAGGAGAGCCTGTAGCAAATCTAGCAATATTATTATAGAATGTTGCCAGTTTGTTGAGGTTGTTTTTAGAAAGATTAGTGTATATAGGTGAAGCATAGAGTAGAGTGGAGATTACGTGAGTTCTGGCTATAGCGGTGCGAGCTACTGGTGTAAGAAAAGGTTTGATTCTATAAAGGGATCCCAGTTTTTTGTTGACTGATTTTATTGTGCTGTTTATATGAGTATCAAAGTTGAGGTTATCTATTGTTATTCCTAAGAGTTTAGTGGTTATGTCGGGAGAAATAAGAGTACCATTATTAGATGCGAGTGTGAAATGTATAGGGGGTGGACTTTTGGGTTGGTGTGAACAGTAACAGTTTAGTTTTTTGGGGGTTTAGGAGGAGGCAGTGATTTGAGAACCATTGTTCTACAGTATGAATGCTTTTTGGGTAAGAGACTGTAGTTCAGTTCGAGAAGTGGCTGAACAGATTATAGTAGAGTCATCTGCATATTGAATACAGATGGTGTGTGGAATTGCTGATTGAAGGTCATTAATATAAATGGAAAATAGGAGTGGGCCTAATATGGAGCCCTGCGGAACACCAAGGGAAATAGGAAGGTGATTAGATAGTTTATTTTGCCAGAGTACAGCCTGCTGTCTTTTTTCTAGGTAAGATTTGAACCAATTTATGGCTAGAGGATTGAGTGAAAGGGATTTCAGTATGTATAAAAGGAGTTGGTGATTAACCATATCAAAAGCTTTAGATAAATCAATGAAGACTGCAGAGGAAAGAATATTTTTGTTACGGTTTTTGTTAATGCAGTCTGTGAAGGATAGCAGGGCAGTGGTGGTACTGTGGAAAGGTCTGAATCCATGTTGGCAGTTGGCAAGTAAGTTGTTATGGAGAAGGTGGTTAAGTAGTTGCTTATGGATGCACTTCTCAATTATTTTTGCAAGAGGAGATAGCAGAACTATAGGATGAAAGTTAGAGAAGTCATTGGAGTTCCCACCTTTATGTAGTGGGATGATATGAGAAATTTTCCAGATGGATGAGATAGTTCCTTCACTTATGGTTCTGTTGATCAGAATGGAAATGGGATAGGCAATGTGGCTTTAGCTCCTTTTTGCAGGAAGTCTGCCGGGAGTTGGTCGGCTGAGGGGGTGGTAGGTTTCAATTTTTGGAGAAGGGAACAAATAAAGGAAGTAGACACTGGTTGTAAATGAAATGATGAGGATGGATTTGTAGTAGAAGTAAGCAGATTTGAGGTATCAGGAGATAGATGGTTAGCAAAAGTTTGGATGGCGTCTGTGAAGAAAGAATTGAAGGCATCAGCAGTATGTGTGGGACTCTCAGGGTTGGAGCCTAGTGGGTTAGGAGTGATAGATTGACCTGGGTATAGAAGTTTGTTAATGCTAGTCCAAAACTTTTTGTTTGCTGTAATTGGAGGTAAAAGTTCTTTTTGTCTAACAGGATTTTTTTTTGTATTATTTCTATGTTGCCTAAAGGTTTGGTGATCTGTAGGATTCTTAGTAGTATGCCATTTTGCCCAGGATTTGTTTCCGAGAAGGATTTTTTGCCTAGTAGTATTTGAGAGCCAAGGGGCTGGTTTAGCTTTATTTCTAACAGAGCGTGTTGGGGTGTGGTGGTCCAGGATGGCTAAGAATGTGGAAATGAAGTATTCTACTGCTTCATTGAGTGGGAGAGATTTTAGTGGTGACCAATTACTATTGAAAATATTTACATATAGGAAACTCTTCTTTGACTGACAGTATGCCTATACTTTTTCTTAAAGCACTGTCAATTTATCTCTAGTGTCTCTCCTCATTAAAGTGTTAAATACACTATTCACTTTCTCGGCAAACTATTAATAATGCATACAAAAATACCAAAACACCCTCATTGAGGTTTCAGGCAAATTCATTAGGGAAAAAACTTCCTGGTGCCTTGGCTGTGCATTATAGGAAATATAAAACATACAAAAAACAAGCCTTTTTTTTAAATAAATCCATTTAGAAGAACCAATAAGACTTCAATAATTAAAGCGAAATATCTTCAATGATAAATTTAAAATCTCTGGGTTTTATAATACCATCTTAAAAATTTAAATATTTCCCTTATAAAGCATATTTGACCAAGATGTCCTCCCGAAAATTCACATTAAGTTCTTTTAATACTTTAGCTGTTAAGATTTTAACTGGTCCAGAATGTACTGCTACAAACAGGTCAGTTATGGGGCTCTTGGAAACACAAGAACATAATTTTCTTGCCTTTGACATTAATGAACAATAAACATCAATTTTTTATGGCACTTGTGCAATCCTACTTACAGTAAGTCACAGTTCAAATTGTTGAATCTAGTTTCTAATTTTCAGATAAGTTAACTTGCACCCACTAAGATACTGGTGGTTATGGTGAAGACATTATGAGCAAAACATTAAAGAAATGCAGCTAAAAGATGATTACTGGAAATAAGAGCAACATACTAAAAACAAAACACTGTGAAACTGACTGTCAAGACAGAAAATGGTAATCTTGACTATAACTACTTGCTTAAACATTAAAATATATAAATGGAACTGGAAACATTAAATTCAGTACTGAAATTTAACACACAAGTTGGCTTGCCAGGCACAATAACGTGATACAGCATACATATACTCAATGAGAAGAACATACAGACGGACTAAAACAGCTTCAGAAGTCTCAAAACTTGGTTCAGTATGAAAAATGTAGAGTTTCTTGCCAAAGTTACTTTAATTCTGACACTATGAACTATTGTCTACACAGTTCAGATGATCAAATGTAGTGATATTACAAATTAAGTGCATTCAACACTAACATTTACTGAAATGGCCATAATGAAGAAATAACAAGGCAAACTTACCCATATCAAATGTGCACTACAGCTGTTCATATATGGTACAGTAGGGTAGCTATAGCAAAGCCTTTCAGGTTTCATACAGCCTTTTCTAACAGGATAAGTGATAGTAATCGCACCCTGATGTCTGGTCTTCCAGAGAACATCACATGACAGCAGACTCCCTTCAGAGGAACAACCTGATATTTGCAACGCAGTCAAAAATAAAATTACTTCAACTTTTGCCAGGCAATGAATCCAACTCCTCCTGAGTAACAGAACTGGAGAATGAGATTACATTATGAAGCTATGCAATCCTGGAGCCAAGCAGTAAGAAAATTCCAGAAGTAGGGGCTGCAAAACTTTCTGTCCTTCTTAGGTCTCAAATCCTAAGCTGTCTGATAACAGATGGAGGAAACTTTCTTGCTGGAATGTGAGGAGCCTACTTTATAGAACAGTACAGACCCTCAGGAAACTACAGTCAAAAGACAGGGAGTGTCACAGCTAGTGACAGTTGAATCCTGACCAATCATTTTATTAGCAAGGGTATAGCCAAAAATGCACCATGTTCAAAGCATAAAAGCACATAATTTTTATGTTCACTTTTTTAAATTAAATATAAAATGTTGTTGATGTCTGGTTCTTGTTGCTGCAGACTGAAGCAATGTCACATTCCTTGTGGTAATACTACCTATTTCTGTACTGCAGATGGAACTAAATCAGCTCACCAATCAGTCAACTGCTCAGCTTGTGTTGTGTTGTGTGTGTCAGTGTTTATGGCTGGGTGCGAGACTAGCTGCTGCTGAGGGTGAAAGTCCTTTTGTGTGCTCCAACAATCCAATTGTGACCATAGCAGTCAGTAACATAAACCTCTCATCAATGCTGCAACACAAAGTCTGTCTGACATAAAAATATTCTCAGATCTGGCATCTTGTATACTGAGTCACGTCTGTGACTTCTTTCATGCTGAAGTTTGAGCTATGTGCCTAATCTATACACTGTCATCAACACCCCATGTTGCTGAGTGCCGTTTACCACAATAAATACCTTGTCTTTTCTTTCAACGTGATCCAGCAATCAATCTTTAAAACTAGTCTAAACAGTTGAAAGGGAGACTACAAGTTAATGCCCACAGTATATGTGGTAATAATATTCTTATCCAGGGAAATTAGTGCGCTATATTTTATACATGACTGTTGTGACTAAACCTGTCAGTTGTCCATAGGCTATAAGCTTAGGTTCTGAATATGACTCAATAAATACACATGAGTAGGCCAATCAAATAATTAAAATCACCTACATCTTGGAGACTCTTCAGCAGAAAGCTGACTTATCTAAGCAAAAAGGGAACATCAGCATTTACACTTCTTTCTTTCTTTCTTACAGATCACCCTGCTCCCAAGATACAGATAATGAACACACATTACATTCTGAAAGCTGGCATACAACTCAAAAAATCTTCTCTACAGCACTGCTTACTAAGATTTATTGTCTTTCAACAGTTTTTGAATGACGCAACCTACCTTAAACCCAATAAATGTAATAAAATATGGTAATACAGGGTGCCGCTAAATGTGAAAATAATCTTTTATTTTTCAGTAGCATTTAATAATTTTAGCTGCACCTTTTGTTTAACAACACACTACATATGCTGCAACTTCTCCAAAATGCACAGCCTATTATGTATTAAAACAAAAATACATACTCCTCATGAAGTGTGTTTTCACTCCCTGGCATCTTAAAAGTATATGCAGTGGTCCATACTGCCAGCCAGGCAATCTCCAGGTTCATGACTCCAATCATCAGAATATGCTGCCTCTCCGCAGAGTTTACAGTATAATTTTTAACAAGTGAACTTCACAGATATAGAGTATAAACAAAGCACTAGAGTTACCAAGTATGCCAAAAACATATGGCTGTGGAAAACTACTGCCTACATAATTGACTCAATGGACACATAAATATGCACTTTTAACAGTAGACTTATGTGGCAACAAAACTATTAAGTAAGAAGTTCTAACACAAGCAACACACATTTTCTGAGAGAAAAGAAGCCATGTTGCTCTGGTAGAACTGTCTTATTCCTATGGCATAAGATGCAAGGAAATAAATGAAATGTGAAGGAAATAACATGGGCCTAACACTAGCAAAGTGATGCCTGGCTACTGTGTGAGCTAAATAAACAGTTTGGCCTAGAATTACAACATATATCTTAAATGAAGCTATGAACGTCTATGAAGTAAAATGGGTCTCATGAAAACATATACACTAGGTTTATATAAATGCATAAATGACAAAGGCACTTATGCACATCAGTCTACATATGAAATGTCAACATACTTTACAGATACATATCTCAGTACTGAACTAGATATTAAATTGCACTGTTAGATGTAGGTATTAGTTGCTAGGTATTAAAAATGCAATGTTACACGCAGCATTTCAATGAAGAGTTAGGCACTTATTTGTATGAGAATAAAGTTTCATGGTTCACTATAATATGTAGTGGTAAACAGAAGTCTGATAACACTTCACAGCACAACACCTTCAAGGTCACTTTGGTCTTAATCACACAACAGGTGTCAGAAAATGGACTATACTCTTATGGGAAGTTTCAGCTAAAACTTCTGACTCATAAAATGGCAGTAGTCTGTAAAACTGGGTCTGTCTGATCTAGACAGAATGAAACATAATTACAAGAACAAGACAAAGTAATATTCTGTTGAGACCATAGAAATGAACCATTATTTACCCAAACAGGCAAATAAATACTGAATTGGTTAAGTAAATCATAATTTCTGCTGGATATAACTGAATTACCCCATGTGAACATGCCCTGACTTTTGGTAATAAACATTAATATTTTTCATTCTTGTGTGCAACTTTCTGAACTTCTGCCTGACACCGTCATAGTTAGCTCCTTGAAATGAATGGCCAAAGCTTTGTAATAGTGTTTATACGTTCATGTAAATCTAAGGAGTTGGAAGGATTTTTTCATGAACACTTCCAATATTCAACTATGACTTTCTTCTTACAGCATTCTTATTTCATTTTTGGGCCCCCGTCTCCAAATCTCCTCTCAAAGAATATCGAGCTTCCTTCTCATATTGCTCCATTCACTCTCCCCAACAACCTAGGACATCAGGAGGTTAAAAAAAAGTTCAGTATCACAGTCAGCACTAAGCAGGAGTTTGAGTTTTTTGGGGTTATTTCTTTTTTATGAAGCTTCTACTGCCTCTATTGGCCAGACTGTGGCAAAATGTCTGTTCATTTGAGCAAGTTATGAAAAATCCAAGACACAGATGAAGTGTTGTACAGTCCTTGGGGGCTTTAACTTCCAAAGTGTACAATGCAAGCTGCAATCCCAGATCTTCTTCAAACGGCACTCCTGCAGCAGAAGGAATCCAAGTCCCTTTGTTCAGTATGGTTAAGCAAACACTGGCCCACTCACTCAAATCCATCCCAGCACGCTTTTCTGGTGCTTGGGCCATATGCTGAACTCATGGTTACTTAATTATCATTGGCAGTCTCCTATCAGGCTTTGCCAAGTTGCCAATTTTCTACTCCATGGGAGTCTTAGTCCTTGTTAGCAACAGAATACCAGCTAGCAACAGCAAACTACTTCCACGAGTGCCCTGGGAACTTAACTGTGTGAACATGTTTGTCAGACTCTCAATGAATGCACGTCAAGTTTATGGGAATCAAATCCACATTAACAGCATACAGCTCACTAACTTAATACACTAAAATCACATGCAAAATTACCAGAAGAAAATAAAATAAGAAAGGGAATATACATTTTTTTACACTTTTATTTTACCATTTTCTTGGCAGGAAGCGACTATGTTTGTCAAAACCGTAACTCCATGCACAGCAATTGCACGATTACTGTGGTAGCAGCACTCCTGGGCCAATTTTACCAGTTCAGCAGATCTAGCAGAGGCAGCTGCACTTCCTAGTCACAAAGACAAAATGTATATAAGATAGCTGTATTTTTATCAATCACCATTTACATTAACAACACTATGACTAATTCTGCATATTATTATATTTATTTTTTAAACAATACAGCAAGTAATAAAAAATAAAACATTGTAATCAGACAACACTGTAAACATCTACCCTTTTTTGTCATGCTTTGCCTCTGATGTCTGTTGATCATCAACCCCCTACCAGCCAATCTGCCTATTCACTTCTCATCACTGCGGCAGGGGGATGGCCAGAACACGCAATCATTAAGGCAGCCATAAGGGATGGCTTGTAGATTTTCTGCTTGGCCTCATGCCCCAGTGCACATTCAGCTATGCAGAAGAAGGGTGCATGCAAGAGGCTGACAGCAAAAGACATACCCTCACTTCTGCAAGAGGCACTGGCTTCTAATAGTCATGGCCATCAATCCCAAACAAATACAGGCGGTAGATTCCCTGGTCTCTACCAGGGAATATCAAAATCTGCCCAGTGTACCCATAATTGCATGCAGCCCCCAGGAGCGGCCTTTGGTCAACTGGTGCCCTAGGCAAAAGGGCTCCTTGGTGCCCCCTACCACACCATCTGGTGCCCCCATCCTGGTCTACCTACACCAAATAAATACTGGAAAAGTGCCCCTGCTGCAGCGGCACCCTAGGCAGCCGCCTAGTTGGCCTATGCCTAAGGCCGGCTACGTAGCCCTCCAACTCCCTGTAGCAGAAGTGAGTGGGCCACACTCCTTCACTTCCCTCCTTTCCTGCATAGTTCCCCAAGTGCAGACACTGTTAAACTAAAATCCAGTTGCCTGGGTCACAGTTGCATTCCTGTGTACCACACAGCTAGACTGTAGACAACCACTTTTCTTAGCACCCCTCTGTAGCTTATTAATGAACCTCATCTAAAATACAAACTTATTTTACAACAAATAAATCAAGTTTGACTACACTTGTATGCAGAATTCGCAGCTGTGCTTGTGTGTGTACTCTTTCCATTTATAAATATGAAACAAAATCATAAAGTATGAGCTCCTTTGTCCTAGCAGAGGGTCATCAGACAAAAGGTTTCATACGCTCACAGCAACGAGTTGCAACAAGGGTGATTTATATTACATATATCGGGGTCTGGTAAAACAGTACCAAATGTTTTTTTAACGATGAATCGTTGAAATGCAATGTTTTCTTTTCTGAGGACAGAAAATGCTGGTACACTACATTACCATAAAGTTAAATTCGGAACTCCAAGTCAATATGTGCCTAAGCTTTAAACTAGCTCTAGAAAAATATATAACAGATATGAGATTACAAGTTGAAGTCTGAAGTTGACCAGCTCAAAAGTCTGCTCACACTCATTTTACCTAGACTCTAGTGTAGAACCCCACCTTCCCAAAAAATATGCGAAAGCAAGAGAGATATTAAAAGCGTAAAGCAAGTTTCTCTTGTGGAGGAATATCTTACGAACTTCAATGGTTTCCAAACAAGTTGTGCTGGCAAACTTACAAAACAGAAAAGAAATTACGCAAACACAACAAAATGTTTCCTAATGTAACACTTATTTTTAGCAAGAGCTCTGGTGCCACAGACCTGAATAACAAATCATGGACTTTTACACTGAGATGTTCAAATGCTTGTGGCAAAATAAGAAATGAATATGGAGTGAGTCAATCTCCCTTTTATGGGACACTGTAGTGTCTGTGTGGATGGACATTAGCTGCACCCTAATGAATACAGAAGTCAAATGGACATCAGCCTTCAGCTGCTTCCTATAATGTTAAGAATACTACTGTAACAGCAACCTTATAATGAACATTCACAGCTGTCAGGGCCAAGATGGAACTATATATCTGGCTTTGCACTGCTTCACTTCAAGAAGTATTTATTGGATGAAAGAGGATGGAGGAAAAACAAAATAAAGTTTGAACCCATGGGAATGTGGAAAGTGTATATTCTCCTAATAGCATTCTGAGAACACAAAAAGTAAAATGTTTGGAGATGACTGCTGAGATAAGTGGCAAACAGGTCCACATCAGGCATGCCCCACACAGCTACAATGTCCTTAAAACATCTGCAGATCCACCCTTCATTCATAAGCCAAAAGTTGCATCAGTTTTGTTTAATCAATGCACTCACTTGCATTGATACAAATCATTCCTTGTTTTATATATTACTGCTTACTGTAGCCTATGCATTCTATTACATTACACCTTTCATTCTTTGTGTGATAAGCTTTCTGCCTGGACTAACACTGAAAATAGGCCACAGCCAGCTAGGCAACTGCTTAAACAAAGCAAAAAGTATATAAACCTGCCTAATGATGGAATCTGCAAACTGATTCTGTAGTCCTACGATATATACTGCAGAGGTGAAGATTATGCTGAATGGCTTAATACCAGATCAGAAGTGTTCTTTTAGAGTTAGAAAACTTTGGTTTACCCCTCACTTGTTGCTATACCATGTCAATGTGATGCTGTTTATGTTAGGCTTAAGGACACATACTCTCTAGCAGTCTGACACCTAGTTCCAGACATTACTGACAGTCCACAATGAAGACCTCATGAGAAGCCTTGCATGTAACACTAGCAAAATGCATAACAAATACAATAGGCCACTTACAGCATTACCTTGCAGTAAACGACTGCTGCTGCTGGGAGAATTCTCTCTCTAGATTCTGAATTTCTTATTTCCTAATGCTTATCTTGCTGAATAAATACCCCATTTGGGCAAAGCTATGATAGCCAACAGCATGGTCAGTGATGCTGCAAGATTCACATATATTCCTTTTGCAATTCACTCTCTGCGTCAATGAAACTGTCAGAATGATGCATTACCATAGCAGTTACTGTGAATGACTGTCAGTGACTGAGCTACCAAAATGACTGAGCTATGAAAATGCAATTATCCAAATAAAGAAAGAAGCAAAGTTATATTCCTTGACATGCGCAAGCACTAGAGCTAAATATGTGGTAAATACTCACAGATGTGGATAGCCCAAATGGCAGATCTGAAACCGAAAATAATGAACTGTCTGAAATCTGGGAAAGTCACAATGGGATGCATAGGTAGGCATCTTCTAATCCACATTGCCAAATAGGATCCCTCATCTATGCAAGATTGCAATGCTTTCAGTGTTACCATCCTCTACATATTTGCTTGCAGAAACATGTTCAAGTCTGTAAAGTCTATTACTGGTCTCAAAATTCTGTCTCACTGTAGGGCTAAAAACAGTCTGGAAGAGAGACATCAAAAGATTGCCAGTGTCACCAAATGTGAATTAAAGCAAGGAATGTAAAGAATTAGATTCTGAAGAATTCTAATGTACAGAGGTTTTGGAAGAAAGTCTACTATGTAAGCTTGGTCTACTGTTTGTTACACCTGCCTAGCTGTGTTTATTTGGTGTCAAGAGGACAGATGACACTACAGTTTTCTTCTAGGGGTAATGGGAAAGGGGCATGAAACAGCAGGCAGGCACCTTGATGACTTATTTGTCTACCTCCTGAACCTAAGGCAGATGGGGACAGCTTCCCTTAGTGTTTGCATGTGTTCATGAGTTTGCTGGGCATGTGTATTTTTTCTATAAAAAAGGCTTTTTTTTAGTGCAGTACTTCCTTTGAAGCCGATTTGTTAGAATGGATACATTTCCATAAAAGACTATCAAATGTATCTTTTTTCAAGGCCAGCAATAATTTCATTAGCTGGCCAACCAAAAGGCAAGTCTCTAGTTAAGTACCTGGAGCATCTAACAACTGACACTTCAGATCATGAAGATAAATTTCATTTCTCTACAAGTCTGCACCCAGGGTTGCCAGACGTCCCTATTTGGGCGGGACTGTCCTGAGATCAGCAGCCAGATCCCGAGTCCCGCACTGCCAGTTTAAATGCCGGGCAGCCTCTGTTTTTTTTTTTTTTTTGATTGGCTCGTATGCCAATCAAAAATCGCTAAACACGGAGCTTCTTGTGTTTAATGCAGAAGTTCCGCATTAAACACAAGAAGCTCCGTGGTTAGCGATTTTTGATTGGCCCATATGCCGGTATACAGGCCAATCAAAGCATCGCAAAACAGAGCTACTTCTGCTTAATGCAGAACTGCGATGTTCCGCATTAAACAGAAGTAGCTCAGTGTTTAGCGATTTTTGATTGGCCTGTATACCGGTATATGGGCCAATCAAAACATCTCAAAACAGAGCTACTTCTGCTTAACTTCTGCTTAATGCGGAACTGCGATCTTCCGCATTAAACAGAAGTAACTCTGTGTTTAGCGATTTTTGATTGGCCCGTATACTGGTATACGGGCCAATCAAAACATTGCAAAACAGAGCTACTTCTGTTTAATGCGGAACTGTGATGTTCCGCATTAAACAGAAGTAGCTCTGTGTTTATTTATAAAAATAAACACTTCTGTTTAATGCGGAACTGTGATGACATGGAAGACCTTTTTTTCTTAGTCTTCAATTACAGTGAAAGACCTCTTTTTTTTTTTTTTTTTTTTTTTTAACTTTGTCCCTACCTGGCCAGTCGGAAATCTGGCAACCCTGTCTGCACCCCTATTACAATTACTCGCACTATTCATCTCAAAAAGAATTCACAAAGTCATTATACATGGACGCCAATTTAAAAAGCTGCAACAGCAAGCTTTTCAACCTTCTCTTTGTTCTTCACTGTAAAGCACATTTTTCACACTTTCTTGGAAATGATCTAGAAGCAAGCTCTAACAGGAAACTAGTTAGGCTAAGTAATTAAGAATTATCAGGGCTAGGGAAGTGTGTGTGTGTGTGTGTGTGTGTATTTCCTGTACTTGTCCAACAACCTCAATTCCCTATCAAAAGATAATGTAGCTTTCTGATCATTGTAGAGATCCTGGGGTGGATTCAATAAAGCCTACATGACAGTGCACAATTTTGTATTCAGTAAGCAGCTCTAAATTGCATGTAGAGCTGCGCAAACATGGTAATCATTGTTGCATGCTAATTGCAGCATGAGCAACTGAACTGTATGCTAATTAACCAATGCAAGACAGAGGAGCTATTCAACAAGCTATAAAGCAATTGTGTAGACTCATTGTAGGTTTTCCCTCCAAATTCCAAAAGTCTCTGGAATACAGCCACAGAAACTTCTGTACACAGAAAAAATGTTAGGAGCTGTAGTTGCTCTTATACATGTACATGTGCAACAGGCCCAAGTCTATGCTGCTGCTGCTAATAGACTTCGGCCAAGAAGAAGAAGGGTGTTTAGACTCCATTAACTTTCCATGGTTTGCACGATGTGGAAACTTAAGAGCACTACAGGGTGGATAGAGACACACTACTGGAAGTCTGCAACTTCTGGCATCCACAACGGACAGCAAGGGCAAACCGAGGGGAACCAATACCAGTGGAGACTAAGGTATGTGTAGCACTTTGAATATTGGCTGAAGGAACCTTTAAGATGCCAACAGGGGTTATGCTGTGCATGCCACAGGCATCAGCATCCAGGATCTTACATTAACTCTTGAATGTTATGCTAAACATGCCATGTACATACAGTTTCCCCATACATCCAAGGACAGAGCTACAACTATGCAAGATTTCTACCCTGTACCACATCTCCATGAAGTCCTAGGTGTGACAGACTGCATGCATATTGAAATCAAAGCACAACCCCGGGAACAGGGAAGGGTGTACATAAACAGAATAGGTTTCCAACTCCATTAACTGCCAGGTCATGTGTAATGGCAAGGGAATCATCCTGAATGTGTGCGCTTGCAACCCTAGCAGTTACCATGATTCACATGTCTGGAATAACTTCCAACGTTATCACAGATCTTCCAGAGTGATATCCCACACGATCATTTACTGGGGGATCCAGGGGATACACCGGAGCTGTGACTGATGACACCCATCAGAAGTGCACATCCACCCACCAAAGAGTGCTATAATGAGGCACATGCTCAAACAAAAATATCATAGAGCTTGTGCTTGGACTGCTGATGTCAAGGTTCTGATGCCTAGACTTGCGCTGAACTTTTCACTGTCTGTGCCATCTTTCACAATATTATTCAGAGAAAACAGCTGTAACTGTAACACCAAGGGGAAAGGGCACATATCCCACCACCACTGGCAAGGTCACCACAGCCATACACAGGTGAGGAGTCAGAGGGGGAATCATCAGCCACTGTGGATATAGACAGACGTAGGTGTGCACAATATGCCCTCACCCTGGCCAAGGGGCAAAGGATAGCACACATGCTCACCACCTAAGGGGGTAAAACCTGCATTATATACACATACTTGCAGAAACATTGATGCCAAACAACACTCTCAACCATTACTAACACATATAATGGCTGTGTACTGCTAGCACCACACAGACTCAGCCTCAAAGTAAAACACTTGTAACTGCTGGAATATCAAGGCAAGTACTGAATATGACAATAAATGTCTAAGAACTCAAATGAATAGCATATCCTTGTATACTATTACCTACTGATGTAACTAAGTATAAGGTGTGTGATTTAAAGTTGTGTTCGTAACATATCATACTCATACACATACCAATGTTTAGTCCAAAACAAAGAATATCAATGGAATACCGTATTGTTAACCATGGAAATACCAGGAAGACTACACAACTGCAAGAGCAAAACTCTTGAAACCCAAGTTTTACTTTGGCAACACACAACTAGTAGTTGGCTCTCCCACACCCAAAACAACGGGAAAATGACAGTTTATACAATCCAATAAATAACACATAATGCACTTCTTATGAATGCTTTCCACACAACCGTCCCAAAATATGTACACAGTTACAACACAAACGTCGATTGTATACAATTGCTACTCACCTCTCACTGTGCATAACACTCCCCTGGTGGTGTCTATGGGCCATCTTAGAAGCATAACACCCCTGTGTCATTGACAATACAAGTACTTTACATTTCCATGGAATACAATAGAAGACTGTAAGGTAACCCGTTTTAACATTACCAATTATAATGACAGTTAATAAGGCTGTGTATATGTGAAAGTCACTGCATGCCAAAAATGCCTATGCCAAGAGTGAGCTACAAGAATGTATACATATAACATATTAATCTCCTATTGCATATATATAAAAGTTTTCTGTGTAACATGTTAACAAATCTAGCATGTACTTGAAAAATACAAGTACATCTTAGCAACATCAGAAGCCTTCTGTGCAGGTAAATCAAAATAAATATCATTCTTCTGTGTTCTACAAATACACAACTCCCCCTCACCTTCAAGTTCCCTAACTATACGGTTACCTTCTTATGATCAACTGAGTGTGTACAAGTATTATATGTCTTTATAATACTGTGGCAGAAATGGGACGTGACAATTTAATAAAGATATCCAACAAGAGAAGCCAGGAACCCAACAAGAAAAACTGATGGATGTCCAGGGAGCAACACAAATCCCAATATAAACCACACAGCTATTAGCAACCACCAAAGATTTATTAAGCGCTTTTGTCTTACATCAAGACTTCATCAGAACTGCAGTAATGACACAAACCACACAATATAAAGGAACATCCTGCGGTCATGTGGTTAAAACCAACCAATACAAATAATGCTTAAAATTAATTAATTAATTCATTCATTCATTCGTTCATTAATTAATTAATTAAAAACTAGAAATGTACTGACAATTTGACATATTGCCAAACATGTTACAACAATGTAAATACAACAAATTATAATGATGACTGATGAACTACCCCCTCCATGCTTTTCAGTTTTAAGATTGGGGTTATGGAACAGCAGTCATTAACTCAGAAAAAGCTGCCTGCTTAATTCCACCATAGGAACAACAGTGCAGCCTGAGCTCATTTTCAGAAAATCAATTTGTAATACCATACAGAAAACAAATGTTCATAACTCTTAACTATAAGAGCTAGACTAAAAATGTAAACACGAAAGTTGTTCAGTAGACACTCACCTTTCCAACAGTGTAAATGTTGATAGTGCATATCAAAGTAGTCATTAAATATTTGGCAAGGAATGTTGATATTGTGCATATTTTTTACCTTTTTGGAAAAGCAAAGCACAATATCTTGGTCAATGTACCATGCAGACCCATACAATTTAAATTTAATTTGTTAGTATGAATGTCGGCTTTAAAATGAGACCTTAACCATTACTGTGTGATGCTCCTTTCTTGAGATATTCACAAAAATATGAATAATATATTATTTCTCATAATTTATAAATAAACAAAGCATAATACCTCATCACCTGTAACAAACAGAGCCTACATATCAGTGTAGAAGTGCAACTGAATGTCTGCTTCAAAATGATGCATCATTTGTGTGATCGCCATGCTCCGATGCAAAGATATGGGCATAATAATGAAAAGTATTGTAAATGTATAATTTTCATAATTGTACAAGACTAAACCTGTGATATCTGTAAATGTGTACAGTGCACATACACAGTTCTTTTACCATGTGGTAAGGAGTAACACTGTCTTCGAAATGAGGTATTACTTGGCACACTGACATGCTCCCTTGCAAAGTTATTTACCAAAATATGAAAAAAAATTATAATTCCCATAACCTAAGTCCGAAACAAACATTGATATCTGCACACGAGTACAACATACAGGCACCATTCTTTTATCATGTTAGAACTATCAGTACTGTCTTCAAAATTAGGTATTACTTAGCACATTCAGATGTTCCCTTGCAAAGTTATTTACCAAAATATGAAAAAAATCATAATTTCCATAACCTAAGTCCAAAACAAACAATGATATCTGCCCATGTGTACAACATACAGGCCCAATTATTTTACCATGTTGGAACTATCAATACTATACATATACACATACAATACATATTTGATTGTACGTGCTAGCACTCTCCTGAAACAGTTGCTCTTTCTCAGCATCTTCACCAGCTTCTTACCACAGTTATTTGCCAAACTCATAAAAATATATTTTACACAACATAGGTACATAGGTAGGTACTAGGCTATTGGCCCTGGGGCCTATACAAGCCCAGCCAAAAAGGTACCCTGGGTTTTGCCACCCAAGAAAATTATTTTCCTGTGCCACTGTCGAGCAGAGCCACAGAGGTGATCCCTGGAGTGAATTTCCTATTTCCCATCCAATCATCAAGATTCTTCTTGAAGAGTGCTAATGAGGAGCTTTGTTTGATATAGATAGGCAGTTTATTCCAGAGTATGGGAAGTCTCTGGGACAGGAATCTATCCCTCTGGCATGTTCTGTTTATTGTGGTGACAAGGTTTAGGTCCCTAGAGCGTGTAGCTTGGAGGGATTGGGATTTCTTTAAGTGGAGCATGTCCAACAGCTCTGGGTTTGACATAGCTTTGTATGTTAGGTAGAGATCACCTCTGAGCAGGCGATATGCAACGGAGTAAAGTTGGAGTTTTTTGAGACGGTCAGCGTAGGGCAATTGTTTGAGGCCAGTAATCCTCTTTGTGAGGTATTTCTACGGCCTTTCCAGTTGTTGAAGATGTCTTGTGAGGTACATACCAAAAGGGGTGTTGTACTCTATAATGGGTCTAATGAGTGATGAGTAGAGGGGAACAATGACCTCTATTTTTCTGGATGAGAAACCTTTTGTGATGAGATGTGCCACATAGAAGGATTTCCTCACTACTGTGGCGATGTGATTATCAAAGGAGAGACTACTGTCCACCTGTGTCCCAAGGTCTCTTATCACACTTTTGGTGTTAAGTATACTACTGCCTATGCTGTAGTTCATGGGTACAGAGTTTTTACCAAAGGGGATGACAATGCACTTTTTGGCATTGAGCTTGACGCCATGGCTTTGACACCAGGCATCTGTCTCAGTGAGGCCCTTTTGTAGGATGTCTACATCGTTAGGAGTTTCGATTATGGCTCCTAGTTTGCAGTCATCTGCGAACTTTGTTAGCCAAAGACCTTCTGTGTTAGCCTGTACTTCAGAGAAGTAGATACCAAACAGGAGAGGACCCAGGACTGAACCCTGTGGTACTCCACTTGTCTCTGGTCTGAAGTCGGATTTGGAGTCTGCTACTTTCACAGTGTCAGTGAGCCAGTTGGCAACTTATCTTGTGACATAGGGATTTATACCTAGTTTAGTGAGTTTATCTATAATTCCAGAGTGGGGGATGGTATCAAAGGCCTTGGCAAGATCTAGATAGACTGCGTGAACCACCTTACCCTTGTCTATGGCTTTGGTGACTGCTTCAAAGAAGTCTATCAGGTTTAGGAGACATGATCTGCCTTTTACAAACCCAAACTGGGTGGGATCCAGAGTTTGGAGATTACCAATGTCTTTGTTTATAAGTTCCATGATGATACGTTCCATGGCCTTGCAGACCAGGCTCGTCAGGTCACAATAGAGGTTTTACTTACCATACTTGTCCCTACTTGGTCATGGGTGTTTTACATTCTTCTCACAAGCTGCATATTGCCAATCCTGCATAGCTCTCCTCACGCCAATGCGGAGGTCAGTCAAGAACAAGGCAATGCTTTCCTCAGTTAGGTGAACGCCATCCCTTCTGAACAGGTGAACATCTTCTGTGGTGATGCTGTCAAGACAGATTGTAGATCCACCAACCATGTGTATCAAGTCATGCATGAACCCATTCTGTAAACATCTGGCCTTGTGCACTGCCCATTGACAGTTTGCTGTTTTCCACATCTGTCGAGGAATTATGTCAGACCACACAATAAGACAATGTGGCCACCATGACTGCAGGTATTCAATAACTGCTCTGATTTGAAACCGTAGCCTTCCGAGTGGTTGACTGATGACATCATTCCCTCCAATGTGCAGCACAAGGATGTTGGGCTCAGGGTAGATGGAACACTTCTCTTCCAACAACTGCAGTACTCTGCTCCAATGCATACCTCTTCTTGTAATCCAGTATACCTTCAGACTGGATATGGAGAAGCTCAAGTTGTACTTTTTTTCAGTTATGGAGGCATGGCTGGCAGCCCAGTGAATGTAGGAATGGCCACATACCCACACTCTCACTTGTCATTCTCCTGCTCATGAAGCCATGTCAGTGTCAGAAGGTGGACGAACCTGCACAGGAAAGAAAATGCAAACAGATTACTACTGATGTTTGACAGATCTATTGGAAAAGTACATATATATGTATATCATAATGCATTACCTGGTTAGACCATCCATATCTTCACTCCTAGCCACAGGAGCATTATTCTTTTCATAAGGTACATAAGTGATGATGACGCTGTGGAGGTACATACCTACTACCCGTGAAAACACAAAATTACACACAGTGACTGACAAGGGGGCACAAAAAGGGCACATGTAAAGATAAAAAGCAGGGTAAGGACTGCCACTCCACTAATATGCCTAAGACAGGCACGGGACTTCAGACCGTGGGTGTCTGAAGTGTCCCATACCTGTGCTGGCTACCCACTCAGACTGCTGGTAGCAGCAATGACTCCTGATTGCATGCAGTGCCAGCACTCTGCCTTACCTCTGCCTTTTCCATTTACATGTGTCCTTTCAGCAAGGGTCATAAGGACTCAAGGGGGGAGCTAATGTAAGGGTCATAAGGACTCAAAGGGGGGAGCTAATGTAAAGGGTCTTGCCCTGACCTACATAATTTACTACACCTGAAGGGAGTGGAGAGCTCAACCAAGACAACATGTGAAAAGACTAAGACTGCCCCAGGCTTTGTCTTTTTGCATGTCTCCTTTTCCAGAGGGAAATGCTGCATCACAGTGGCAGCCCTGAGGCCATTTTTACCTGGGACAGCAGCACTATGGGACTGAACTGAAGAGTCTCCAAGTTCCCAACTGCAATCCAGGTCGATCACAAGATCCATGGATGGCTGGGTATGCCCCCCGTGATGCACCCACCAACACAAGAGAAGTTGGCATAAATCTCTGAAGAGGAACCTTCCTGACCTTGGTGCATAAGGGCTTGGCCAGTACCTGACAAGGGGGCACAGAAAGGGCACATGTAAATCCCCTCTAAATGAACTACAGACAATGTATGCACAGAAAGGACACATGTAAATCCCCTCTAAATGAGCTACAGACAATGTATGCAGATGCATCACCCTATCTCCCAAGAGAGGCCACTGCCATACTGATATTCATGTGTATATGTGTATATGTGCAATTACATTATGTACATACATACATATATATATATATATATATATATATATATATATATCGATACACACACAGACACAGATATATATATATATATATATATATATATGTGTATATATATATATATATATATATAGAGAGAGAGAGAGGAAAAAACATCAGAGGTTTTGGAGGATAGCTAGTTGATGAAGAATGGAGGGGGTGGCTTGCAATGACTACAAATAGAGAAAAAACACAATCTGGCTTGTGCATTCATCAAAGTGATAACGACTTCTACTTATGTGAGTAACAGTGACAGCAGCTGAGACTTTTACCAGAAAAGTGATAATAACTCACTGCTGTATTGTAACGGCACTTATTGCTAATGTGATAATGACCTTCCTTTCAGTACTGCAAAGTTATGCATGCTCAGACAAAGGTGATAATTGCTGCACATAACCTGTTGACTAGGCATTCACTATATTACCTTGTGCAGCTGTTGTGCAACACAGACTCTTCATCAGTAAGGAGAACACCCGAGTAATTCAGTAAAATAGTATAACACTTACATATTACTGAGCCCTTCCTCCCACCTAAATTCCACACATGTCTGTCAAAGCCAGGAAAAATGCACAAAAAATATGGTAGCTCCACGCTGGCAGTTGTCAACAAGTGATAACCTTTATCTCACTCATGCAACTACTAATCACAAATAGAATACTACAAGCAGAAGTGATTTTTTGTCTGCTTATTTTACATTACACTATTAATTAGTCAATGGTGTATCTGATGTCTTATATGCTGGAATATTACACTATAATTACATTTCTGTGCTGTATTCTAAGTAATGTAACCATATGTAATTTTCAGACTTAATTTCTATGTTTCCCCAGTAACCGATCCAGTTGTTTGCATTGTGTATGCACAAGCACCAAAATGGCACAAACTATTTTGCCCAGCGGTCACTTCAGCAGTCAGACCATGTACGCACAAGCACTTCCCTGATACACAGTGAATTATTTTCCCAAGCAACATCCTCATTAGGATGTCCAGGTATACATGCACCTAAATAAAATGTTTCATCAAACACGCCTTCAGTAACATTTCCTAGTATGTACTACTACCAGCATGAACACTTCACCCAAGCAACCCCTTCAGTAGAATGTTGAGGTATGCACAATAACCAAACTTAAAAACGCTTACCCAAACAAAATGCATGTAACATTTCCTAATATATACAACCACCAAAATGAAGCATTCACCCAAGTGAGCCCTTCAATACAATGGATGCACAGGCACCAGAATGAAAGATTTCCCCTAAACAACCATTCAGTAACATTTCCTCCTCTGTACAAGCACCAACAGGAAAATCATCAACTAAAAAATATAATTTCTCTTGGACGGTTGAAAGGTATGTGCAGTCATCAGTAAAATTATAAAAAATGGACGTAGGACATGTACCCTTCCTTTCTTCAAAATTTTAAGTCACCCCAATTCAGATCTCATTTATGACAGATTTGCTGTAGTAATCACTACTGGTGCAAAAAGAACTTTTGGTGGGGTCGCTGCCCGTCACCTGACTGCACAACATATTCACATTCACAACAGCAACATGGATTTCTCACTCTGTCCAGTGACCAGCCCAAAATGCACCACTTTCCCTTCCAGTTATCTGTCAAATGCCCATAGGACAGTGAGCCTTGAAAGCTGTACTGCAAAGCTTTTAGCTAAGCCACTTCTATTCTACCCTAAACTACTCAATATTCATGAATCTGACGGAACAAATGAAGTCGGTCTCTCAGTTGTGGAAATCACGGTGTACATAGTTCTACAGACTATGTGCAAACAGTTCGGTCACTCAGTATACCCACAAACTATGAAGAACGTTCAGCTGACGAACAGGAAGGAAAATATAGGTTCATAGGTGTATACTAGGCTAACGGCCCTGAAGCCTATATAAGCCTAGCCCAAGAAGATTCCCTGGCATCATGCCGCCCAAAGTTGTAAAGAAAGTCCTTCTCCGTGACTTCTCCAAACTCACCACAAAGCAGACTATCCAAGGGGCATATACCTGCAGTACCACCTGGATAACTACACAATCTTCCAACATCAAGCTTACAGCTTGGTGTAATCTGCGACCTCTTTCTTATTAATTCATCACTGCAGCATTAACAACACAGTAATGTTGTACACGAGTCACTCGGTAGCATACAGAATAGCAGGAGACCCAAATTAACCAAGACTGTTTCAAGGGAATCCTGGCATCTATATGTCAGTCTGACCCTTAGCCCCAGTAGTATTTCATTGTCGATCATTCTGACTTTCTACACTATAGGTCCGAAGAGAAGCTTTTAAATTAATGAAGCTTTGAAAGGTTTAGAATGGTCATCCCTTGTACAGGAAGCTTATTTTCCCTTTAATTCTACAAATTAGCACTTCCTGCTTTATAGCCTCTGCTAGAGGGCAGTGAACTGTTAAAAAGAAACATGCTGTCCCTTTGAATTAGACCAGCTGACCATTGGGTACTCAAGCCTATTCTCCCCTCCAAGCCTAACCTGCCAGTTTTCAATTGTATATTTATCCTGAGTTACATCATTTTAGCAACAGCTTAGCATTTCAGCCTTCTGATAAAAACAGGTGAAGGGGTTTGTGTCACTGATCTGGTGACTTTAACTGCATCCTCCTTTAGGGGTATGTCTGTCAATAGCCGAGGACATTTAGAGTGCAAGAATGTTGCCTGCCATTTGTAGTATATAGACACATGTTTATTATATGTGTGTGTGTGTGTGTGTGTGTGTGTGTGTGTGTGTGTGTGTGTGTGTGTGTGTGTGTGTGTATGTGTGTATGTATGTATGTATGTATGTATGTATGTGTGTGTGTGTGTATATATATATATATATATATATATATATATATATATATATATATATATGTATATCTGTGTGTGTGTGTGTGTGTGCCTTACATTTTTCAACCTTGTACACTGACACAGTGTACTGATTTCATCTTTGTGTGACTCCCTCACTTCATTTGCACAACGGGCCTTGTTTGTGTGTTCACCAAAAGCCAAGTCTTATCTTAAAACAAAGATTTTTTTTTAATCTTCAAAATCAATACGCTGGTGAGAAAGGCTTGGAGCTTCCTTGAATAAAGATTTGCCCTGGTTTGCTTTCTTGAATGCACTGTATCCTGCCTTCACCACATATAAATTTGTTTATGGCTGTAGGTACAGCTCATACTTGTATCAAAAATTTAGTTTTTGGTACAAGAGAAAAAGGGTTACTTTCTCACGGCATGAATTAAATTCAAACATAAAAGTAACGACATGCATTTTTTTCTTAATTCATTACTGCGCAGTTATCACAACCTTTTCTTATATTACAGATCAAAGAATCTTAAGTCACTGAAAAATAAGGATATAAACTGGAAGCCTGTACACCTGCCTTTGAATTCTACATATAGAATGTAGAGACAGCATATTGGCTCAGTATTGCTGGTGTGGTCCACATGTCTCCTTTATGTCAGTGTGGGGTTTCTTCAGGTACTCTGCTTTCCTTCCCTCCTCTGAAAAAAAAAGTACAGCTTGGCTGGCAACTACAAACTGTCTATGTACATTGCATTTTCCCTTGTAGCCGTTCAGTGGCCAAGAAAGATTAGTTTATTTACCTGGTTAACAAAGCCCAAAGGTATGGATGTGGTTCGCAAATAAGTTAAACAAAAGATGATCCTGAGCAACTCTCATTTATTCAGTAAGATTCTGGCTTCTCCGAAGAAATAAACCTTAGGAATGTGACATATTATTCTGGTCAATAAAACAAAATAAAATCCAAAATGTAGCTAAATTAATGAATGCTCTTTACAGAATGCATGATTTGAATTACCTGGCATACCTCTTAGCAAAAAAAATCTATACAAAGCCAAAAATAATGGGGGGGGGGGCAAAGCCCCAGAAATAGGGACACATTTTAAATATTGCTCTCATAAGCTTAGAATGTGACTATAGTAAAAGGTATTGTGTTAGCCTGCATTTTCTGAAGGATATAAATATCGAAGCTCAAATGCTGTTGTTGTCTTTCGGCTTTTTCCGGTTAGGGGTCGCCACAGTGGAACTTCGCTCCGCTAATGATTGGCAGTAGATTTTCACAAAAGCCGAGGTGCCAGCTTGACGTTCAACCTTCCACAAAGGCACGCCCATTTACGCATGTCTTTCGAACGCCCATGCAACAGCGGGGACAATATGCAGAATCCACACAGAAGGAACTCCCCGCACTCCAGCCGGGAATCGAACGGGAGAACCTCTTGCTGTGAGGCAACAACGCTACCGCTGCACCACCACGGATGTCGAAGCTCAAATGCCTGTCATTATTTAGTGACTTCAGTCCTCACCGATTTGCCACAAAAATCCAGAAACCCACACATTTTATGAGGAACAGACTAAAACTAAGAGGCAAAAATCAGGACATTCTGTGAAAGTCTGGACAGTTGAGAGGTATGACTGATTTGCTGCAAGGTCTCTATTGTTAACAAGCTTCCTGAAGTATGCTTTTGGCTGTAAAATGCAATATCTCGAATATGTGAGAAAAAAACTAACTGTTGCTGTTGGATCTGAACAGAAATGGCAGGAGCTAGAAGGGTAGGAGCCCAATTTAGGTCTCAAAGATGGGGTGTGGAGGAGTCCAGAATTTTCACTGCACTCCTCAGGATGCACCACAGCCATAGGCTACTGTAGGGAGACTACAACAGGTCTCAATACAAATCTGAGGCTTGGAATAGTCAGGCCAGGGCTGTCTCCAGTGCGACCGGCATTCCAAGCTCTGGAGAGTAATGCAAGTATCACTATAACGACCTTATAAAAAGCAAGCAGGAACAACTCAACCAGTGGTTGGATGAGTTTAGGACTGCTGACATCCCACAGTTGTGTAAGTATACAGACAATAATACTTAAAATTGGACAGAAAGATGGATATACCCAAGACTGGTATGCATAATTTTTTCTCTTTTTCTCTTACAGCCATCCAGAGATGGCAGCGTGCAGAGATGTCCATGCTGAGCATTTGAAAAGACTAATAGAAGCAAGGGGTATGCATGCAGCACAAAAGAATAACATTATTTTAGCTAAAGTATCGATCTTGAATACATTATTAGCAAATAAGGCATGCATATCTTAACTATATTTTAAATGTAAAATCAAGCATACATGCTTCAGTCTGTAGCTCAAGCCAATTGTAAGAGTCAAATGTAAACTTGTATTCAGATGTTGTAGGTTCAAATCCCACCAGTAACAAATATATTATGCAATAGCTTTAATTTACTAGAATTTAAAAATTGGTATAAATGCTATGCTGTTAATTTAACCTGTATTATTTGATCAAGCATATCTGCAATACATGTATATTCTAAGGATTACTTGGAACAATTATCAGTCATAGTTTGCAGTTGTTAGAAAGTATAACTAATGTAAAAGTAACATTTTTTATTAATATTGTAGTAATTTATTGTATGTCACATATGTTGGTCCTATTATCTTCTTTTTTTTTCTCTTACCACACCCCTTATCTCCCTTTTTTCATTTTTATATGCATGGTCACAACTTTCTGATGTCATCTATTTTTGCCAACTCAAAAATGATTTACAGCACAGGTAGTTAGGCCAACCACTGCGGCTCAGCTGCCCCCCCCCCTCCATGGCTCTTGCACTTAGCATATCTGGGACCCAACCTGGAAGTCTGGCCTCTGCAGCCCCTGCACTATCTGGGCCCTCCACATCAGGTAGCATAATCGCAGCAGCTGGTGCAGTGGTACTCTATGGCAGAGGTGGTGATTTTGTCATCTGCCAGGAGATGCCAAGCATGGTGCATGAGGTTGGTGGAAGCACCACTGATGAACATCTCAGCCAGATGGAGAAGATGCTCACCAGAATGCTCGACAAACAAAAACATCAAGCACTCAAATAGCAAGCTGAGGCGGAGGGATGATGATGATGATGACAATTTTGAGGGTGAGGACTAGATTATCACTGTCCCCACATTTAGGTTCATAGGTAGGTACTAGGCTATCGACCCTGGGGCTTATATAAGCCTGGCCAAAAAAGTTCCCTGGCTTTCACCACCCAAGAAAGTTATTTTCCTGCGCCCATGTCTAGCAGAGCCACAGAAGTGATCCCCAGGGTGAATTTCCTATGTCCCATCCAACTGTCAAGATTTTTCTTAAAAAGGGCTAATGAGATGCTTTGCTTGACATGAATGGGTAGTCTGTTCCAGAGCATGGGAAGTCTCTGGGACAGGAATCTATCCCTCCAGCATGTTCTGTTTAATGTGGTGGCAAGGTTTAGGTCCCTGGAGCGTGTGGCTCGGAGGGATTGGGGTTTCTTTAAGTGTGGCATGTCCAACAGATCTGAGTTTGACATGGCTTTATAGGTTAGGCAGAGGTCACCTCTGAGAAGGCAATAAGTGGTGGAGTAGAGCTGGAGTTTTTTGAGACGGTCTGTGTATGGCATCTGTTTGAGGTATTTCTTAGTGAGGTATTTCTGTGGCCTTTCTAGTTGTGAAATCTTGTGAGGTACATGCCAAACAGGGCATTGTACTCTACAATGGGTCTGATGAGGGATGAGTAGAGAGGAACAATGACCTCTTTTTTTTTCTGAAGGTGAACCCCTTTGTGATGAGGTGTGTCACATAGAAGGACTTCCTGACTACTGTGGTGATGTGATTATAAAAGAAGAGACTACTATCCACCTGTGTCCTCAGGTCACATCACACTTTTGGTGTTTAGTAGGCTACCGCCTATGTGATAGTTCATGGGTACAGTGTTTTTCCCAAAGGGGATGACTATGTACTTCTTGGCATTGAGCTTGAGGCAATGACTTTGACACCAAGCATTAGTCTCAGTGAGGCCCCTTTGTAGAATGTCTCCTTCATTAGACGATTCTATTATGGCACCTAGTTTGCAGTCATCTGCAAATTTCGTTAGTCAAAGACTTGCTGTATTAGCCTGGACTTCTGAGAAGTAGATGTCAAATAGGAGAGGACCCAAGACTGAGCCCTGTGATACTCCACTTGTCACTGGTCTGAAGTTGGATTTGGAGTCGGCTACTTTCACTGTGTGGGTTCTGTCAGTGAGCCAGTTGGCCACCCATCTTGTGACGTAGGGATTTATGCCCAGTCTAGTGAGTTTATCTATAATTCCAGAGTGGGGATGGTGTCGAAAGCCTTGGCGAGGTCAAGATAGGCTGTGTGCACCACTTTACCCTCGTCCACGGCTCTGGTGACTGCTTCAAAGAAGTCAGTCAGGTATAGGAGACATGACCTACCTTTCACAAACCCAAACTGTGCAGGGTCCAGAGTTTGGAGGTTACCTATGTCCTTGTTTATAAGCTCCAAGATGATACATTCCATGGCCTTGCAGACCAGGCTCGTCAGGCTAATGGGGCGGTAGTTCCTGGGGTCCACAGTGGTGCCCCTTTTGTGGAGTGAGATAACCATCGCTGTGTGCCATTCAGTAGGCACAAAGCCTGAAGTGAGGCTATGACGGAACATGGTAATTAAGTGGGGTGCCAGTTTTTTCTGTAGTTCATGCATAATGCAGCCTGGGATGTTGTCAGGTCCCATGGATGCTGTGTTCTTGGCTTTGGAGAGTGCGGTCTTTACTTGTGCAGCCATGATCACAGGGGCTTTGCATTCTTCTGGTATAGTGATGGGCCCTTTGTGTGGTGAGGGGGCAGGGGGTGAAGTCTGCACTGAACCTATCTGCCAGGATGTTGACAATATCAGTTGGTTCTGTATATCTAGTGCCATTGTGCTGTAGCTCAGAGCAGATTTGAATCTGCCATTGACATTCTTGACATAGCTGTAGAGTGCTTTGTAGTTGTCTTTAGAATCAGTGGCGATTTTATTTGCATAACTAGCTTTGGAGGATTTTATGAGGGATGGCAGCTTCTTACTGAGGCTGACCAGGGAGTTCCTGCAATCAGGTGATTTTATTCATTTTTGCAACAGCTTCTTCCTTCTTGGGCATGGACATACGATGCCACCTCCCTATCCCCAATATGTCTCCCCCCCCCAATCTGTTGTGTCCCTCACCATCCCTGCCTCCTGTCTTGTTTGTCTGCATCCACTTCCTCACCTCCTGACTTACCTGAACCTGCAATACATTGGTCCTTTACCCAACATTCCTCTGTTACTGAAATAAAAACTCAAAAATGGGCACCTGTCCCCAAATAAAAATGTACCCTGCATAGATCTCCACTTCGTACATGGGTTTTTCTCAACACACTTGATTCGGTCCAATTGACTATACAACATGATTGCATTGTTGTCACTCATCTTCGTTGAAGTGACAGTCCAAATTCAGACAATATTCTATACATATTTATTTTACACTGTTCCTAACTCCCTCCTGCACATTCCTATATTGCTTTCCCTTTGTTCTTCCTCCTGCTTGCTCCCCATTTCACTACTTTCCTATCTGCCCCATTTTCACACCTTTAATCTGGTCAAAAAAATAGAATCGCACACCACACACACAAATAAGAAATCCCCAATGAAGCTCCTCACTTTTTGTCCTCAGCATTTGGGCGGCACTTGGCATTGCTCACCAATGCTGAGCAACAGTGAATGGTTCTTCACATCTTAAGGCATGGTACGGTTACCTCTGCACAATGCTGCTTAAACCCGCTGTGCTACAGAAACACACAGTTAAAGTAGAATAAAGGCACTCATATTAAAATATTCATATATATTTAGACTAATGACTGTATAAATATGCAACTCCATCTGTGTACTGTTGACATAAATCATTTGAGTACTGTGTTTTTATATAGTACTTCACTGTACTCATTCCCTCTCAGATTTCTAACAATCATATATAATTATTTAATGACATCATGAATACATATGTAAAAATAGAAGATAGAACTGGATTTGAACCATGCATCATCTGTGCACAAAATAATAACTCAGTGTTCTTATACCTGCTGCCACTGAGTCAGCTAGGCAGCAGTTGTGTTTCTTCCACTCAGTACTGTCCAAAGTGCTGACTGCATCGCCTCTCCACTTAATGCATTTGCGCAGAAGAAAGTGGGGTTAGCATTGGGGTGATCTGTACCGTAGATGGAGTCGGTGCCAAAAAGGCAGTCGGTACCGTAGAAGGCAAGGATGGCTCAGTCACTAGAGGAGTCGAAGTTACAGGAACCGAAGACGTGCTCGGACCTGTAGCAGCACTCGGTGCCAAAGAGGAGGGAGCAGTTATCAGAGCATCAAATGTCGATGCCGTGGACAAAGTTGGTGCCGAAACAGGCGCCAAAGGTGATATAACAGTTAATGGAACCAAGGACGGTGCCGTGGCGATAGGCTTAGGTTCCGGAGACATTTTAGGTATTTTTGACTCAGTAGGTTTACCCAGGTCACGAGAGGGTGAAGAGGGTAAAGAATGTGGTCTTTTCCTGTCTTTTCTGGGAGGGGGGGGAGCCCTCCATCTCAGAAAGAACCTCTGAAAAGGGTGTCTTTAGGAGGCCCTTCAGGATCAACTTGTTTTTCTGTTCATTTAATGTGCGCTTACAAACAGAACATGGGGGCTGCACTGAGAGATGGGGCACCCTCAAACAATATAAACAATCATCATGTAATTCACTGTTAGGTATTTTCCTTCTACAAATATGACATTGTTTGAAACCAGAAGTAATTTTCTTCTCAGACATAATGAAGCACACAGAGTTTTTTTTTTTAATGTAAAGATAGGAGAGAAAGAAAGAAATACCAGCGATGGTATTAAAGAAATACCCCAAGGGGTAGGGAGAAAAGCCATACCACCAATGGTACCAAGACTACCAACAGGTATTAAGAAAAAGGGTTAAAAGGTTTAGCAGTAGGGCTCAAACACTAAGGGTATGTAGAAAGGTAGGGAGAAAAAGAATAAAACACTCACTAAAGTACAAATGACAGTAAAAAGTCAAAACAGTTAAACTTAGCTTGAGAGCTGGCTTGAACGCTGCTTTACGGCGATCCAGCAAACAAGATCTGAGGTAACAGGGAGAAGGGTATCATGGGTGAAAGCTTAGCTTGAGAGTTTTTGGCTGGTGTGAGCTTGATATATGGCCGGCACGGTTCTGAGGATGGAACCGATTCCCATCAGTGATGAATGGGATGAAGATTAACAACATCAGATGTTCATCTTCTTGGAAGGTACATAAAAGACTCGTGGTGTTCAGCAGTTTGGGCATCTTATTTTTAGTCATGCAGATAGAATGATTAATATTTTATTAGTGATCAAAGTGTAATACTAGTAACCAAAGGACTAACAGCAATGCCTTAATGTAAACATTTCTTCATTACAACAAGGTTGTGCTCAATAGTGCTGTCGTTTTAAGAGATCAGCTTGGAGTTAATGCAGACAACATGATGCTCGCATACACCAGTTCCAACTATTTATTGTTATATGATGAACAAATTACTTTTTCCTTTTTATCTTCTTTCTTTACTCCTTGTAAGCTAGAACACAGTTCTGTATAGGGTACTATCTGCTCAACTACAGACCTATTTCTTTTAACCTTCTTAGTCAAGATGACAAGACTGCCCTGTTCACTTACACCCACACGTCAATGTGCAGTCATCCACAGATTCTGAACTATCATCTTATTTCTTTGGCAGCCCCAGCTACTTATAACACAACAGTAAAACTTGGCTATTTCTTTTAATCAAAACATCTACATTGTACAGATTTCATACTAACACTAACAAATTAGGACCTTGTTTTAATTCTCTGTTTCTAACTAATTTTTCAGCATATTTGTATTTACTGTGATTCATTTTGCCAGTAAATATCACACCAGGTGGTTTTAAACACTGCAAAAAATGTCAAAATATTTAGGTGGCAATTTTTTTCTCTCTCCTACATGAATACTTGTTTTAATACATCATGTGAAAGAACATTCATTTGTGTTAGGATATAAATTATGCCTTCTCATATACCTATAGAAAGACACATATATACCGCCACTCTCAATGGTCATAAGTAAGTATTCAAGCTGCACACAAACTTTCTTTTTAAAATGTCGCTTTTTGCCAAAAGGAAGTACATTGTGTATTCTGCTCACTCTTGCCAGGCAGAAGTGGGTATTAAAGCATTATAAACTACTATTACTAATAAATCAGCTAATGAGAAAGGACTCGTGTAGTCTGAAAGCTCAAGTAGCAGGATTAGTAAATCTATGCTAGGCCAATGAAAAGTATTATCTCACCCCCATGCTCTAATATGGTATAAGAAAGAAGTCTGTCCACTAATTTTTTTTCTTTCTTTGGCAGTTTCCAGGAACCTATGGCTGATCCACGGCACTAAATCATAAGGACAAGGGAAGAAGGAGTGCCCCCATTTTTAATAATCTAATATAACTCCCCCCCCCCAAAAGCTGACTTTCCAAGTTCTAAGTCAATCTGAAGAGGGAGTATTCCTTGTGGTGACAGCAGACTGGGAAGAAGGAAAGCAGAAGGGTGACTGCAAACCTACCCCAGCTCCTACATGCCCACAGGATAGGAAGAAGAGGGCTGAAGGGAAGAAGATAAGTACTGCAACAGTGAACATACTCTAGCATCTATAACTATGGTTCACTTCCTAATACAGATGTATTTTATTCACTGTAAGACTCAGTATTGCTTTAGTCTTCGCATCTGTGAAGATTCCTAAAACCCACCAACCACTTGGTGGCTTGCCCTGAGGATTTGTTGGATGAAATAACCCTTAAGGCAAATGCTGCACTATCTCTACAGGCAGACGTCCAGGTTGTAATACTTACAGAATGTATGGACTGAGGACTAGGCAGCTACTACTAAAACAGATGAAGTGCTGACCCCCCTCCAAAGAAGGTAGTAGTTGCTGTAGCTGTAAGAATTTATGCTCATCTGCCCTGCTACACTTTTGGCAGGTTTTCCCTCCACATCCTTGGCAAAGGATAAAAATAACAATGATCATCACCATCTTGTCCTGTCAAAGTATAATCTCAACTGCCTATGCACATCCAAAAATATACAGAATTCTCTCTCACTATGTTCTGCAAAGGAGTAGGAAAAACACTGGGAGGTTAATGTCTTGATCCAATGACAACTGTATTACTACTCCTGGCATGAAAAAAGGGTTGCGTCCCTGTGGAAGATTAGAAAATGGCCTTTGCACATAATGGCCTGTAGTCTCAATGTTTCTGGATGAAACAACAGCCACGAAAAAATGCATTTATCTATGTATGTATGTATATTTTGCTGACCAGATTAGACCCACTAAGCCTGTGGCCTGCTTTCAGATGAAAGTCAAGGAGGTATATGCACTAACTAGGGAAAATTTGGCCAGATCACTATGAGAATTCCCCTATTCTTCTCTAAGGGGTATAGAAGGGCTGCTGCTTAGCTAAACAAAGGGTAGAGAGTAATGGAGAGATCCTTACTGATGATGGCATCCAGGAGGAACATAAATTATATCTTTACAGCATGCCTAGAAGGTGGTCACTGTACATGAAAGAACTGTGGTTGACAATTCTTTGACTAACCTGATGAAAGATGAACCTGCAGATGACAGCACTTTAACCCTGGGAGATGTTGTGGAAACGCACGATTCTGTATTGGAAGAAACTGCAAAGCAGGAAACTGTTTGGGGCAGACTACCTTTGTGAATACAAGAGAGGAAGAAATGGCAGTCAGGAGAAACTCAATGCAATACCATCAAAAACTCTTACAGAGAATGCTGCAGGCAGGCAGTCAGCCTGCTCGAAGGACTTACAGTGACAACTGAAAGGGAAAAAAGGACATTTCTGTAAATAGACACTTTGGAACAACTTCATGGACCCCTTAGATTTTGAAGCTCATGAAATATGCTCATTAATTCACCCAAGCACAAAGTTTTAATTATGTGATTTAGAATTATTCCATTGTTGGAAGGATTTTTGTTTTTGATGGACAAGATAACACAATGTTTTCTTGTGGAATGAATATGTGTTTCTTATTTCAAGTATGCAAAGTGAGAAAACAGTGACTGCAACTCAGAACTGAAGATGTGAATGAAACTTACATTAAGGCTTTTGTCCACCAAAGGACTGTATTCAAATACTAACAGCTGCAAGAATGAAGAATAAGGCACATTTTATGGACTGGAGCATGGTAACTGGGTGAACACTAAATTTTGTAGAAAACAACTCCCAGCATATACCCTCTGTAGTTAAGACAAATGGAAATAGGAAGGTTGTACAATATGCTGTTACTTTCAAAGAAGTGAAATGCGTTTTATTAGTGACAGTGGTAACAGAAGATCTAATCAATGGGGAAAGAGGGCATGCTGTAAAAATTGTAAGGTGAAAATGTACAGAATGCATGAGGTCATCTTTGATTTGACCATGAAGAGGGGGAAAGGAAAGGTAATACTAAAGTAATAAAAGAAGGGAATTACAGCCTGTTTCAGAAAATTAAGGTGTCAGAAGATGGGTACAATTTTTTCACAGGATGAATGTACAGAAATTCAAATGAGTGATATTTAGCAAGTGAAAAAAAAAGCAGAACACAGAAGGGATGGTATTTGTAATGGAATACTGGTACAAATTGATTTACAGAGGAAAATAAAATGAAGAAACTAAATATAATGAACAGGAAAGATATCTCAATTTTTCCAGTATTGTTTTGTGATTGCCTCTGCAACTGCTTGGTGGTATGTGAACCTTTATTTTTATTTATATTTTATTTTTTACTTCAATTTTTAATGTTTGTTACAAGAAAGTGAAAGAGTAGGTAGGCACACTCAACCATACCTCTCAACTATCCAGATTTTCACAGAACGTCCAGACTTTTGCCTCATATTTTTGGTCTGTTCCTCATAAAATGTACGGTTTTCAGACAAATCATTGAGGACTTAAGTCACTAAATAATGACACATTTGAGTTTCAGACTTTATATCCTTCAGAAAATGCATGCTTACACAAAACCTATTATCCCATCTTCTTTTTGAGTTTATAAAAGCAACATTTAAAATCGGTCCCTATTTTGGGCCTTTGTCCCACCATTGCATTAGGCTTTTGTCCAGATTTCCTGTGCTAAGAGGTTGAGAGGTATGACTCTAACCCTACCAAGGGGCATTGTTTGTTATAAATTTGTTCAGACTGCTAGAATACCCTAGGTATTATTCCACACTATAAATTATTGTTTTGTGATTTCCTGTGCAATTGCCTGGTAGGAGAAGCTTTATTTTGATTTTATTTTTTTCACCTCTGACTTTGTTTGAATAAAAGGATAGACTGTATGCATACACACACTAGCCCTCCCACAGGGCCTAACCATAACTTGAGCCGTGATTGTGAGGGATAGCAAACATCTAGCATCTTAGTGTGATTTGTGTGACTGGCACAGAAGGTCACAAAAACTACTTAATGAAGTACCTCCCTTTGTACAGAGATATTTAAGTGTACTTAATATTGGTTTGCATCTTGTAATTTCTTCATGCAGTCTGACTTACATTACTAGTTTTCATTTCTGTGAATTATGTGATTACTGTCTTTATTTTAATTGCTTGTCACTGAGAATGGATTCTTTAAACAAGTATGCCATTAACAATTTGTTGAATCCTGACTGGAATCCTTCACCTTGAACAATGCCTAGATACAAAGAAAAGATACTTGGCTTCAGTAATTGGTTTACTAACTGGTTTCATTCCAGGGGTATCCAGTGTGAGTCAGCACTGGATGAGATGCCCAACAGTCCAGCTTTCTTCCCTAAGGATGGACTAAACTTCTCCTTGCAGGGCTTTCACATACTGGTTAAAGCCTTTGCTGTCCCTCTACTGTCTTTTTTAGACAAAGTCCATCTGATGGACATTCCAATGCAACATGTCAGTCACAAAATCAGACTGCACTAATGGGGATCTCGCCTTAATACCAGAAGTTTAAACAATAAGTTACCTGTTCTTGAGACATTCCAGCATTTGGAAAACATCCATGATTGTGTTGTTACTGAAACTTGGTTTAAATATAAAAAGAGCGCTGACTCTATAACAGGGTTTTGTGCTTTACATTCTTACAAGCCCATTAGCTACTGTGGTGGAGTCTCATATTTGTTGATGTACATATTAGCTTTATGCAGATCCCTAGAGGCTCGCAAACTGAACTCAATTAACTAGATCCCTCTAAGTAGGATTAACTACCAACTAATAACTTGTTACAGAACACCTTCTTTGTCTACTGATAATCATATAAGATTCCTCAGTGTTTTAAATGATCTCTCAGTTAGCAAAAACTACCCTATTTTGGGGTGACTACCTTTCAGTAAACTATGACACTTGTACCTCCACTGCAGGATATGCTCGAAAATTCCAAGACATAAGATACAATTTACAAAAGCTCCTTTTAGTAGCTGTCAAAAAATCTACAAGAGAGTACAATATTCTTGATCCATTTCTTACAAATATGGCTGCCTCTTGCACTACTCCTCTGGTATCTCCTTTCCCGCTGAAGTCTGACCATAAACCTGTGACCTTTTCCTTTAAACTCCCAAAAGGCCTTATGGCAAACCCCTCCTGAGTCTAAGGACTACAAACATGCCAACCTCAACTCACCATGTGATGACATATCAAAATTCACTAAGAATTTCTGCACTCATTTACAAAAATCCATACCGCTAGCAGTCCCTACCAGAACCAAGTACCATGGGAAATTCCAAAACAAACTATATGGTGGTCCATTACCATAAATCAATTATAAAACAAAAGAAAGCAACTCTAAATTATTTGGTAAATTCAAAACCTACATTCTCAAGGATAATATAAAAAACTGAAGAACACTATCAAATCCAATAAAGAAGCCCATGGACTTAGGCTGTCCTCTGAAGCCAAAGATGACCTTAAATCCTTCTTTAGCAATGTTAGAAAACTAAAAGACAATGCCCTAAATTGCTGTAAACCTATTCATGATGGGGCTTACTATTCTGAGCCAAACAGTATTACCAATATACCTGCAAACAAATCTAGTGTCAACACCATCCAAGAGACTTCTGTTTAATCCCCCAAAATATCTAAATCCCTTACTCCCCCAATTATCTCTTTTCATTTACTGAAAAGTGCTATCCAGGACCAAAAGTATTTGCTCCATTGGGCCTGATAATATTTTGTTGTTTAATAGTGTTAAACATGCCCTTGCAGATGCCCTCCTCAAACTGCATAACTTATGTTTAGCTACCTACTTTATCCCTGATGAGTGATAAACAGCAATGGTGATGCCCTCCATAATGGTAGCCTTACAATCAACATGAATAATTACACACCTATAAGCCTTATAAGCCTCATCTGCAAAGCAATGAAATGTATTACAATTAACCTCCAACTATGATATCAAGAATCATTTAGACTTGACACTCAACAGTTAATTTTGTTAAGGGTAGTTCCTGTCTATTTAATTACATACATTTATTTGAAAGGATTACCAAGGCTGTGGATGGTGGCCATACAGGACATGGCATGTATCTTGAATTATACAAGGCTTTTGACACCTTTCCCCATGCTGACATCATTCAAAAGTACTTTAAAAATCAACCCATATATGGCAAGATGCATGGCAAACTGGTTGAAAGACCCCATACAGTGCTAGTTGCAGGTGCTTCATCAAAAAGCATGAAAGTGACCAGTGGTGGCCCTTAGGGCATAGCGCTGGAACTTCTCCTTTTAAATATTTACTTCTGAGCCTATTGCTCACCTAAATGGATCTGCCCACCCCATTCGCCAACATAAATTCCACGTCATCATCTACCCCTCCACCCTCTGCAAAAACTAATTTGTTCAACCACCCCATTATACTCTAATTAGAACAATCAGCTACTGCACCTAGATGCCCCTCTCAAATTAGTGTCCTTCCTTTAAAAAAAAATAATTAATTCACAAGTACTTCTCATTTTGTCTGTATTCAAAAATGTGTTAATTTCATTTTCTGTTATTGTAGAATGTAGCCCTTTGTGAACTTACTGTATTGTATGCTCTCTAAATGTTTCATTGTATTCATATAGTTTCTCTGTAACTAATTTTGTAGCTTTGTTTCATATTGTTTAACTATTTTCAGAGCTTTTCTCCCTGGGCCTCCACTGAAAATGGGCTCTTCGTGGCCCAGTAGACTTCCCCGGTTATCAAACTAAAATCAATAAATCTCCAAGCAGACAGCCAAGACCTCTGGTTTACAAAATTTGAAGGCAATTGCAAACTGTAGGTTATTATGTCACTCTGACACCCAAACCCTCAGAATGAATTCAACCCAGTAAACTCTTAGTGTACTAAAAATGGACTCAAATTAAATGCTAAAAAGTGTAGTATCATCAGCTCCCCCCATAATACTGTCTAGACAACACATCTGTACAAAAATGAAAATGCAGTTAGGGACCTAGGTACTTTAGTTAATAGCTTCCTCTTTTTTGGCACCATGTAACAATGGATGTCAGGAAAACAGCAGTTATGTACTTTACCATAATGCTAGATCTTGTGTACCAAGCTGCTCTTCGGATCCATTCTGGCCATTAGCTAGTGTTCTACTGCATTGTGCTCCCTCAAACTTTCAAATAATCCCTGTGAGCCTAGCCCCCAGATCGAGTTTGCTGCTTAAGGACAGCCTGTACTAGAATAATTTTTATTTTATTTATTTTATTTTACATTTGTTGACCGGGCTAGTCTATCTGGATATATGTCCATTTTCAGTAGAGGCCCGGGGAGATAAGCTCCAACTAAAAATGATTACTATAATAAATGTTTAACATGACATGTAGAATGCATATACAGAAGTTGTTTTACAGATAATTACATAACATTTCAACAGTTGAATACACTAAAATATTACAGAACATTAGATAAGTTTGTTGGAAACTCTATTCCCAAGGAAATATATATATTTTTTATGTGCTCATTTAGGATAGAATAGGAACTGATATGTACCATTCCTTGATAGTACAAGTAGTAGATAAGAAGAAGCAGATCATCAGAGGATAATAACAATGATATTTTGGATTAGTCTGGGTTTGTACAGGGGCACAACCAGTGTATATTCAGGTAAAGTTTCAATTTTTGTTTGAATAGTGGTAAAGAGGGCAGTGATGTCAGTTCTTTTGGAAGTTGGTTCCAGTTTTTCCAACAGCATTAGAGAACAGAGAGCTGCCAGCAGCATTGTTAGCTTTACTTGTGGATACTAGTAATTTATTAGATGAGCGTAATGTTTTAAGGTTTTTATATGGGGTAAAAAGGCTTGAAAGTATTGGAGTTTTAGTCAGCTGGAAGAGGGTTTTTGTGGGAAATGGTGAGTTGGTTATAATGGAGCTGATTTTGTAGCTCTAACCAGCCTAGTTGTTCCAGATTATGACAGTGGTGGGTCCTGAAAGAGGAGGCTGTGGCAAATCTGGCAATGCTATTATAAGTGTCTGACAGCTTGTTAAGGTTGCTTTTTGTCAGATTTGTGTATATGGATGAAGCATAGAGAAGTGTGGAAATTAAATGGGTGTAGGCAATAGAAGTTCTGGCTTGTGGAGTAAGGAATGGTTTAATCCTATAAAGGGAGCCCAGTTTCCTATTAACAGTTTTTATAGTGTTGTTAACGTGAGTTTCATAGGTAAGGTTGTTATCTATTGTTATTCCTAGAAGTTTAGTTGTTAGGTCTGGAGATATAGGAGTACCATTATTGGATAGGACAAAGAAGTCTACTAGGGTGGATTTGCAGGTGGGTGTGAAGAGTAAATGTTTTGTCCTTTTGGGGTTCAGAAGGAGGCAGCGTTGTAAAAAACAGTTTTCTACTATGGTAAACATTTTCTGGGTTAAGGACTGCAGTTCAGATGAAGAATTAGCTGAGCAGATTATTGTAGAATTATCTGCGTATTGAATACAGGCAGCTTGAGTAATAGCTAGGTGAAGGTCATTTATATAAATTGAGAATAGAAGGGGGGCAAGAATAGAGCCCTGGGGGATTCCCAGGCTAACAGGGAGATGGGAAGATAGGTTGTTGTCCCAAAGCACAGCCTGTTGTCTGTTGTTTAGGTAAGATTGGAACAATTGTATAGTCAGAGTATCAAGAGAAAGAGATTTTAATACATTGATAAGTAAGTGGTGGTTAACCATGTCAAACACTTTTGAGAGGTCGATAAAGAGTGCTGAGGAGAGAATGTTGTTATTTTTGTTATGATTTATGCCATCAGAGAAGGATAAGAGAGCAGTGGTAGTACTATGGAATGGCCTAAAGCCATGCTGACACTTTGCAAGTAGATTGTTTTGCAGTAAGTGGTCTAGTAATTGTCTATGAATGCATCTTTCCATTATTTTAGCCAAAGGAGAAAGTAACGCTATTGGACGGTAGAATGAATATTCGTTAGAGTTACCACCCTTGTGTAGGGAGATGATGTGGGAGATCTTCCAGATGGTAGGGATGTTTCCTTCTTTTATGGTTCTATTTATCAAGATTGGTATAGGATAGGCTATGGCTTTGGCAGCTTTTTGCAGATATTCCGCTGGTAGTTGGTCTGCTGATGGGGTTAAAACCCCAGGAGGGGCAAAAACACAGGTATACTAAGAAACAACTGAGACGTGACAATTTGGTGGGGGGGGGTGAAGGGAAGCCTTTCATAATAGACAGACTTGTATGAAAAGGAACAAGTGTTACGGCAAGTACATAATTTCTGTATCCTATTTCATCAGTCTATCAGATCTGATAATTGGGACACAATCTCACCGTCTGAGATCTTGGGTGGAATCCTGACAGGGTACAGTTGAGAAATAAAGCACCAAAGGACACGCTGGTTTGAGAAATGATGTCCAGTTTATAAAAGGTGTGCATCATAGACCATGTGGCTGCTGCACAGACAGAAATAGAAAAATTCCTGAAAAAGGCTACAGAAGTTTCCATTGACCTTGTGGAATGGCCGTTTGGTTTTAAGCTTATGGTTCTATTGCTGGTGGAGGAAATATAATCAAACAGACATCTAGAGAGCATTTGTTTAGAAACTTTGTGACCCAATCCACTAGGAGCAAAGAATGTGAAGCAGATACTCTCCTTTAGTGGAACAGTTTGCTAACAATAACTGATTGCTAACTAACTGGTTGATATTGCAGTCGGAAGCCATCTTGTGGATAAAGGATGGTTTAGGTCTTAAGGTTACTCTGTCCTTATAGAAAAATAATATGGAGGCATAACCAATATGGCAGCTAGCTCTGAAACTCATCTAACTGATGCAATAGCTACTAGAAAAAGTGCTTTCCAAGATAATTACTTCAAATCTGCAGATGAAGCTGGTATGAATGGAGGCTTTCCTAGTGTTTTCCCAGTACTAAATATTGATCCCAGGGCATGGTAGGATCTTTAATGGGAGGAAAAAGAAAGAACACTCCCTTAGGGGAAGGTCTTGCACAGTTTATGATAAGGCAAAATACAATTCTTGTACAGTTTATGAGAAGCCAAGATACCATTCTTGTATCTGGGGGTGATAACTGGAAATTGAAGCTAACTGAACCTTTATGGTAGACAAGCTGGAAACTGCTTTGAACAATGCAGACAAAAATCGTAAAACATCTGCAATATAAGAAGAATAACAATAAAGTCTCTGACTAGTTGCCCAGATGAAGAAATGCGTCAATTTTATGAGTAGACCGTTTCTGAGAAGCAGATAGAATACAGACTAAATTCTTTGAGAAGGAAGCATGTCTGGCTATTATGGGAACTGGAGAAATCATGCAGTTAGCATGAGGCTGTAAAAGCATAGGTGAGGCTGACTGGAGGGATATGAAAGAAGATTAAGTTGAGGATCTACAAGACGGAGGGGGGGGGGGGGTTCTTCAGATAAGGCCCGAGCATAGGAAACCAAATCTGTCAGGGCCTAAAGGAATAATGAGCATCATCTTCAATCTGCAATTTGATGCATTCTTTAGAAGTCTGGCTATTAGGGGAATTCTTATAGCAGACCAAGGGGCCACTGGCATACTAAGGCATCCCTGTCTCACTGTCCACCTGGAGGAAACTGGGCAAAATAACTTCTGCACTTTGTGTTGGATGGAAAGGCAACAAAGTTGCAGTAACACTGGCTCCAGTGACAGACTGAGGGACCACTTGTAAGGCATTATGACAGATGTGCTAAGCCTGTCTGCTAATCAGCTGGACTTCCTCCAGATGTGCACTACCACTACAAAGCTACTTGAATCCAGTGTCCATTGTTATACATTCATGGCTTGTCTGCAAAGAGGGTAAGATCTGGTTCCTCCCAGTTTCCTGATATACCAGACTATAGACATACTTGTCTGTCTGTATGGCAATTGCTCCCAAAGGCAAGAAGCCTTGATATTCCTGCATTGCTAGGAAGACTGCTGTTTTTCTCCAGGATCTTGACATGAAGGTTGGTCTCTGATTCCATATTCCTTGGACCATTCACCAAGAAAGAATTCAAACTGTTTATTGAAGAAAAGATTGCCCTTCTAGGATGAGGACACTCAACATGAAATTGTGTCTAAATAACTTTCCATAAAAATAATTTGCTGGGAGGATTTCAGCTGTGACTTTATGGAGATGCCCATGGACAGGCAGAGTTCTAAAAAGTAATCTCTGGCTTTGAGTAAAGATTCTTTGGTTGTGGCAGCCAGGAGCCAAGCATCTAGGTATGAAAACACACTGCTGTCTTTTAGTCATAGGTGGGCTGTGACCACTGCTATGCACTTGGTGAAAACCCATGGGGTGCTATAGGCAAGACCAAAGGGCACAGCTCTGAAATGGTAATGACTGGCTGCTATCCAGAAGTGCTGAAAGCCCCTGGACACCCTTGTAACTTTTGTGTGGAGGTAGGAGTCTCTGAAGCACATCCAGTCACTTGCTTAAGGCATGGCTAAATCACTAACACTGACCACGCTGAAAAGGATTTTTTTTTACAAAAAGATTTAAGCCACTGAGATCCACAATTGGCTGAGGTTCTTGCTTTTCTTTGGAAGCAAAGAATTTTGAATGGCTTCCTGACATTTTCAGGTCTGATGAGACTTCTTGGATGGTCCTTTTCTTTTTTTTTTTTTTTCAGGAGGGTAGATACTTCCTGTACAGCCATTCGAGTTTGGTCAGGTGGGATGTTTGTAAACTGCAGCTTTCTCAGGAGGTGGTCTTTGGGAAAAGGACTTCTTACAGCCTCTGGGTATGATATCTCACACCCAGTCATCATGCATGGTAGCCTTCCGCATACCCAAATAATGAGACAATCAACCTCCCACCCCGACTGCCTCCAGAGATAGACAGTTCAGGCAGGCCCTCACAGGTACTGATTTAAGCCCCCAAAAAGGGTTCTTTATAACTTTAGTTTTGCTGACCCCTTCCACTGCTTAGTCAGTCCCCATTAAAGGAGCCACCTCTGCCATGGATGCCCATACTGGAGGAGTCAAAGGGCTGATGCTGGCATTTCTGGAGCCGCAGGGATTTGGAATCCTTCTAATTCCTACTGATGGATCTCTAAGGGCTCTCACATTTGACATCCATCGCAAACAGCATCTTCCCATTTTGCTCACACCTCACCAACTTCTCCTTAACCACTGGTACGAAGAAGGGGAACCATCATGGGGTGTTGGTAAAGAATGCCTTAAAGTTCTCTATGAAGTTGAAGAGGTGGAGTCAGTCAAGACATCAGACTGTTATACCAGTGCCTGCTGCCCTGGCTGCTCCATAGGTTGCACTGTGAAAAAGACAAAAGGAGAAAGAGATGCATAATGTTAAACATGGTATTCATGGTGATCTTAAGCTGTTTAGGACACTCTTGAATCATGGTTTGATCCAAAATATCTATACCTTGTTTGGTTAGGTCCCTTTGGAATCTGCTCACATGGTCAGATAATTTAACAACCTCAAGGCAAAGGTTCTAACAGTGTAGGCTTGTGTCCCTATTCTGAGTATTTCCCTGGATTCTTTGTTTGGGGAATGGGCAGCAGACAACTCATCACCAAGTTCCTTCTTTGTGACTGCTGCAACAATCAAAGTACACCAGAGGACCCTTAAACCAAAACTGCCTTTCTTCAGGGGGATGCAGCACCTTGTCTTGCTTTTTTTTTATTTGGTTTCTCTCATGTCTGCTTCCTGCAATGCCCTCCTGGCAAATAAATGTATCAGACAGTCCACAGAAGGGAGCACCCATGAGTTAGAAAGGGCTGAGCTGCATGCTTGGAAGAGAACTTCCTCATCCTTGAAAGGGTGGGTCAGATGGCCAGAATCCCCTCTGCCTCATCAATTCTAGGACAACATGTGTGATGTCTTTAGGAGGGAACATGGAAATTCCCTCTCTCTCTCTCTCTTCCAATCTATCAGGGTGATCAACTCCAAAGGGGAGACTATAAGCTTTTTTTTTGCACGTTCTTCACCAGGGAATCTCTGTCTGAGAACCGTTGGAGTCTGTGGAAGAAACAGACTGCACTTACTGAGCATCTCTGAAGGATACCACTCTGCTCTGTCCCTAGGAGTCCTGATGGCCAAGTTGAGGAGCTGATGGAGAGGCATCTCAGAGGAGTCAGCATGAGGAGATGAAGGTACGAGCCTCTCTATGAGCTTGAAAGCAGATATGGAGTCTGTATGCATCAAGGGAACATACCTCAGCACCAACTCTCCCCTGCTGAAACAGACATGGATGGAGTTGAGGAAGGATGCCTTGACACCAGGAATTCTGAAGCCCCAGAGGTGGAGATCAGTACTGCTGATTCAAAAATCAAAGGACCCTGGCACTGAGAATGGCTCCAAATGAGTAATGGCCATTGATGGTGCTAAGGACTCAACACCAACTATTTGGGTCAGAGCCCACTTGAAATCGATGGGACTGGCATCAAGCAAGTTGGCCAAGGAAAGGTCACCAGTTATAAGTGAATTACTGTCAGAGATGAAAAGATCCAGTGAGGAAGTTAGGTCAGAAATCACATATGCAGAAACCATCACCAAAGAAAGAACTACTAGAGGTGGAGTGGGGGCAACATGATCTACCTTTGTAACAGATGGGGGGCTCGGGGGGGGGGGATGCCCAGATCCATCTACATCTTCAGGAAAGCCCTCATCATAGGCTCCCAATCAGCTTCTGCCATGCTTCTAAATGACTACAGTGATTTAATGGAAGATGAAGGAGATATGGAACCTAACAAACAAGACAATTCTCGCTCTGTGGAATATGTACTGTTGGGTGAGAGACTTGTCTCTAATCACTACTGTTTCTAATACAGGTGATTTGGGTTTTGGTGCCAAAGAAGACTACTTTCTTGCTACTTCTGGGGGAAGAGGAGGGAGTTTCCAGGTCCTTGGAGTATTTTTTTTCAGCATCTATCCTTCTTATGTCTCTCTCTCTTCTCTAGTTTGTCCACAATTTCAGCAGGAGGAAGACCATTAGCAATTAACTTTGTTTTCCAGTCCACAAAAGACCAAGGGCACACTCAACATTAATGAGTTCAGGACCCATATGAAGATTTCCCAGATCATACTCATCCTGGGTTGGGAACTTGTGCTCACATAGTGCACTTTTTGAAGGTCTTGTTCATAATGTTAACAATATAAAAAATAAAAATAGAACAGCAAATATTTAATACAACAGTGAACATTGTGAGTACCTGACATCAATGAACTGAAGCACTAAGAAAAAAAAAATAGAAGAAATACTATCAGTGAATTCCCCTAGGCTAAATAAGCTCAGTAAATTAAAATGCTATTCTAAATTCGAAGAATTAAATCAAAATAGTAAGAACACTTAGGTGCTAGCCAAGAAAGAGATCCAGTCGAGATGGCAGTAAATGAGATCTAAAAAGTAGGCACACAGGTGATTATGGGAAGTCTGAGGGAGAATGAGGCACTAGAGCACTAGCTAATGGCTGGACTGGATCCAAGGAGTGCCTCAGGCAGACTGATGAATGAGAAATCCTTTTATTTTGCCCAGCAAATTGACAAATGAATATCATCAAGGTCTGAAGGGGTAATCATTCCCTTATATTTAGCACTGATTAGGCCAGTTACAGAGTACACCCCCTTTGGGATATATCTCACTAAACATAACAAGTAGAAATACCTCAAATGTTCCTAACCAAAGAGACCACAGGCCTAAAATCCCAGAGCTACCAAGAGAGGCTAGAATCTCTATCTCTTTAATTAGTGTCTTAGACTTTTGAGAGGATATCTCTGTCTTGCTTACCACTCCATTAGAGACCCGACTGTCTTGACTTTCCATGTTTCTTCAGGTTTAGCATCTCCGCCAATACTAGAACCAGGATTCTAAATCTTCATGAAACAATAAATAAAACATGACAGAAGTATAGGTTTATAACCCAGAACCTTCCAAACATCTAGAATAAACTTCCCCTGGATGTTAAGCAGTGCAACTCACCATTTTCCTTTAAACAAACTACATGTCTGGATGGATTTCCACAAATTGAACACATAATTGACTGGTATGGCCCTCCTGGAGAAAGGAGGTACTACCTGTACCAAGGTACTGGCATGGTGTAAATGGTCATAAGACTCAGTGGCCTTGGAATATCTATGAATGTATGAAGCATATGCATTCTTGTCCACTGTACAAAATGTTGTGGAAATAAAGACAACATGTAACATTGGAGACTTGTATTCCTCAAGTCAAAATTTAGGTAATTTGCTTACTATTACTAATAACAAAACTAGAGTTGCTGAGGACAATTGTACTTTTGCAATCAACACATCTTGGAAAACTGTTCTTACATATATATTAATGAGCCAAAGTAGAATTAGAACAGATTTAGGAAAGGAAGTGCCTTTTACTAATAAAGATCAGTCAACCCTTATTAAACTTGATACTACAGATGACATTTTTTTTTAACAAGAAACATCTTTATTAAATGATCACATATGACAGACAATCATACATGTATATAAACAAATCATATTGACACAATTTTAGTTGCAAACATTATACATCACCTATAATCTATCCAGTCATTGTCAGTCAAACATAACATAGCTCAATCAAATCCTGCCTTCTTTTAAACCTTGTTCCTCCTCTGCATGTATCATTCTCACAATTCCCACAGTTTTTAGGTAACTTGCTCCTACCCTTTTCTAAAGATCCCAATTCCATTTGTTTTATCTCTGTACTATATTCACTACATTGACAAAAGTTGGTTTAGACTATAATTTCCATTTTCTAGTAATTGCTTGTTTGGCAGCCACCATAATTAGATTCAGCAAGGCCTTACCATGTCTAGGCAATTCCAATTCTGTTATCATAGCTCAAAAAAATAAATGTGTTAGTTACACCAATTTGCTTACCCATTATTTCTGACAGAACAGTCTGCAGGGAATCTTTAAAGTCTGCCAGCTTGTTACACTCCCAGAAAATATATCCCCAGTTACCTCTTTCTACACCATCACAACTCCAACATTTGCTGTCTACCTGAAGAAAAATTATTTGGAGTCTAGTTGGGTATAAAAATGCCTGTGTAAACACTTCCAAGCAAATATCATACATTTTCTAGACTTTGTTGCTTATTTGAGAGACATATATATCCCCCAACTGTTTATTTGTGAATTGCTTATCCAGTTTCTATTCAAATCCTTTTTAATCTCCTCTTGATTCTTATAGTTATCATGCAATATTTTGTATGTTCTACTAATTATTCCTTTTTAACAGCAGCTTCTGTTCTACCTTCTACTAAAATCTCTACCAGTGCTGGTGTTTTGCTTAGGATCCCCCTATTTCTTTCTCTGATATCAGTCCTTGATAGGGAAGGCAATCTCTAGCCTGCAATCAAAATAAATTCTTGTCCTCTTCCCATTCTATTACCTTTCCCTCCCTAATTATTTGCTCCCAATACCTTGGTTCTTTTGCATGTTTTCTCCAATAAATTCCAGGCCCCTTTTGCTTATTGCATATATTCCTAATTGCAGTCATCCCTATCGGCAGAATCTCCTTTCTCCAACACCTTACTGGCCTAGTGCTTAGTTTACTTTCTGCCGCCTTACAAATGTAATATTCTATATGGTTATTGTTATTCGCCTCAAGGATATGCATCCAAAAATCCAGCCTCTCCTTGTTTTTTCAACTTCCCCCATTTCACTATCATCATCCCTTTCCACTTTGAATTATACGTTTCTACTTGTGCTATGTATAGGAGCCTTAACTGTGTAGCTCTGAAATACCCCTTCAAATAGGGTAGTCCCAAACCGCCTTGTTCTTTTGGAAGAATCAGCTTATCCCACTTGACTCTTGCCATCTTCCCCACACAGATAAAATCCTTCAGCTCTTTATTAATTGTTATCCACAACTTCTCCACTGGTTGACAAAAATATGCCTGACCTGTGTATAAAACTAAAGGGACTAAAAACAGATTAACTGCTTGTATCTTGCTATCCATATCCATGAAAGAGCTTCCAATTCATCAGTTTTTGTATTATATTTTGTTTAGTCCCTTCCCACACATCTTTAGCTGTCACACCAGTATGGTTTTTAATCCATACTCCTAAGTACTTACTTTTCTCAAGCCCCATAAATATAGATATTGCTGAACCAATCTGCATGTGGGTACATAATTTACAACTACTGCCTTTGTTTTAACTTCATTAATTTTGTATCTCGAAAAGATTTGAAACTGCCTCAAAATGTTCCACAACACTGAAATGCCCTTTTCTGATTTTATCAGGTATAAAATATAATCATCTGCAAATAGAGCTAGCTTTTCTTGACTACCATACCAATATCATCCTTGAATTTCTGAGTTCCTTATTTTCTTTACCAGTGGGTCTAAATATGCTACAAATAAAGGGGGAAATAGGACATCATTGCCTAGTTCCTCTGCTCAAACAGAAATTATCAAAGAGGAATCCACCCCCTTTAATTTTACCTCCAATCCCTCATATATCCCCCTAATCAACCTTATCATTTTATCAGAGGATACAAATGCTTTCATTGTCTTGCTCAAACTCCCAGCTTACTCTGTCAAATGCTTTCTCTGCATCAAGACCCAACAACACCATTGGTACTTTCGTACATTTTACTTTCCTCTGGAACATCAATGTTGTGTTAATGCTGTAAAATGTTTGCCTCCCCTTCACAAAACCACATTGATCCATATCAGTCAATTTTAGCATCACCTTTGCCATTCTTTTAGCCATTATAAACAAACACTTTATACTCATGGTTTAAGATTGAAATGGACCTGTATGATTCTGGATCCGATGGGTCTTTACCCTCTTTAGGTATTGCAGCCACCACCATTCTCTTCCAGGATGTCGGTGTTTCTCCTCCTCTTAAAATACTGTTAAACAAAACCTTCCAGATCATTATCAGTTTTTTCCCTCCAAGCGTCCAAACTTCCACAGAAATACCATCTACTCCTGGGGACATTCCTGGGGATTGGCTATACATCATTTTTATATCATCTTCTCCTATCCTGTTAGTAATGGACACTCATCTACCTCTAACCTTGGCATATTTAATTCTTCCATACACATTTTCGTTTGTACCTTTTCTTGATCTTCATATTTCTCTGCTTTATACAAACTTTCATAAAATTTAAGAAATATTTCTAGTACCTTTACAGGATTCTCATAATCTTCCTTGTTATAGGCTCCCTAAGCTTGGTGACAACCCTTTCTGCTTTCTGTTGCCCGAGTCATTTCGCTAAAAGTTTTTGTGCTCTGGCATTATCAAAAAACAGTTGCAGCAATATTTCTAAACTCATGCATATTATCGAGGTAATCCTTTATTTTCTGCTTAGCATTCTGCAATTACTCCTCTTCGCGTTCTGTGAGATTCCCTCATTCTACAATACTTTAACATTTGTCAGTCTCTCTAATTGTTATTACTTCTTAACCATGTCTATTCTCTCATTTCCACCCTAATTTTTACACTCTAATTTACTTTTATCCCACTTCCTAACAATGCCCTAATAATTTCCACTACCCATTCCTTAAATTACCCTCTTTTCAATAGGTAGGTGGGAAAAACCCCAGTGTCTCGTTTTTCTCTCATTACGCTGCATTTTTATTTGTTATTATTGGCACGTGATCTGAAATAGTTACTGGATGAATATCAAAACTTTCAATTACATGCACATGTTCCTAAGTTCTTTCTAGCCTAGCCCAGTTTCTGTACCTTGGGGAATAATATGCAAATTTACTCCCAAATTCCTACTACTGAAACCACATCTTCCATGCCAAATATGTTCATAAATGTCTTCATAAAAGTACCCTCCTTTATTATAGTTTCCCTTTTGGGCCCCCCAAACACACCTTCATTGCTGCAAATCAAATTCCAGCCCCTACCGATAATAATATTCCCTTCAGAAAATGGATTACTTCTCCCAGAATGTTCTTAAGCTCCCTTACAGCAGTTTTAGGTGGAATATAAACACATGCCAGTGTAATCCTCCTCCCTTGCCAGTATCCCCTTAATACTACAAATATACCATTATCTTTTTTATCCTCTTCTATAACTATTGGAGCTCCTCTTGCAATTAATACAATTACTCTTCTTTTCCTTTGTCGCAGGTATTCCAATGAATAACTGTCCTGAAAACCTTTCTTTATCAAAAATCATATTTTCAGTTCTTTTCAAATGCATCTCCTGTAGCATAGTTATTTGTACTCTACATTTTAATATAGTTCACTACTCTTTATTTTTTGTAACTATCTGTGACCCATTAACATTTAAAGATAACATAAAAAGTGTCATTATGTTAAAAAGTTATCATTCCCACCTTTTATTTGCAACAGTTTTTTTTAAGTATCTAGTTCCAACTTTTGTGTTAATTGCACACACTGTTTGGCAGGTTGTTGTTTTAAATAATTGTTTCCTGTCATATCCATTTGAACCTATGTCACATCTCATTACAAAGCTTTTTGTTTTATTGAAAACCCTCAAAAAACATACACCCTCAATACAAACCTAAAACCTATTAACTTTATAACAACACAGAAAATTATGTACATCTTCAAATATTGAAGTTTTACCCTCCTAATGGGAACAATTGTCCTACAGTAACAGCCACACTTCCACACTTGGGATAACCTAAAAGGAAGGTTATCCATGCTAAGATATATGGTACACTGTGTGCTTTGCTAAGTGATGTCTGGTTTTGTCTTATCTTTATTGCTCGCCCAGAATGGGAAAGCACTTGAATACTTTTACAAAACATTACCTCCTAGCCATTGAAAGAGATAAGTATTTTGTTTCTATTGCTCTTTATCATATTGCCTCCATGGAGACATCAGAATCAGATGCACAGTTGTTTCCACAAGCTTTTATTTTACTTACAGTTAACTCTCTCTCTCTCTCTCTCCTTTACCCCTCTCCTAAGTGTTCCTCCAAACATTAATAACATGAAGTAGGGCACACGCTTTAAAGTCTCCTACAAGTTTAACAAAGTCAAAAAAGTCCAAAATTTCCATGTTTTCTTATTCTGTCATGTTTCACAAATATAATTAATGCTTTGTAGTCCCACATTTATTTGTCAGTTTCTGAGTTGCTGGTATTATTCCTGTTTATCTCCATCTCCCAAATCCAGTCACTACTTCATTTCCAACATACTCTTGGTTCTTCTAGTCAACTCTTGTGTTTTTTTCTGTCTCTCAAGCATTTTCCATTAAAACATTGGAAAAGTTTTCACTGGCGCAGTCTCTTGCTGTTCTTTATTACCAGAAGAACAAGAAGCAGAATCTCCTTCTGTTTCACAGCTCAGTTTTTGTTGGACAAACTTGTATTTCCTCCTTAGCATGTTCTACATCAAAAATGATTTTGTCCTTCTAGGAAAGAATATTCTGAAGATAGCTGGGTACAGCAGTTTGAATGTCATACATGCTTCTTGACATTCCCTGATAGTGGCATAAATTTACTCCTCTTCTGCTTGGTGTAGAATGAGCAATCATTTTCCACAAACACTCTACTGTCTCCCACTTTCAGTATATTGTCCTTCTGCCAGTTTTGTTAGAATCAACTCTTTCTGCTGGTAGGACTGCATCTTTACTATTAAAGGTCTAAGTTGCTTTCTCATGGCCAGATTTGGAACATACACACAACATGTCCTTTCAATCAACGACTCCTGCTGTGGAATACCAGTCCAGTTGCTTATTTGTGCTTTCATAAAATTAATACAGTCTGTTCCTTCCAGCTTCTCTGGTACAGCAGAAAATCTCAGGTTTTTCCCTACATGCTCTGTCCTCTAATTCTATTATTTTTTTTAATCTTTTCTTGAGCAGTCTCATATTAAGCCAGCCTTTTCTTCATTTCAGCCTCTGATTTTTATGCAAGATCAAATTATCTCATCTTCATGGTCTCATTGACTATTAGTAGGGAAAGTACAGCAGATGTTTTTTTCAAGAATTTTACCATGTCAGAAATTTTACATTTCATGGATAGCAAAATTTAATTTATCTGTGCTAGTTAAAGTTTTTTTTATAAATCTGTTGTGTATGCATAAGACTGATGTTATCATTGTTTCTCAAACATGGTTAAATAATGATTGTAAACCTGTTCTGTCATGGAATAAGCTTCTTTTTTCTGTATCTGACAATAAAAAAAAAAAAACATCAAGTGGAGATTTTATGAGAGGGGTTAATGATTGTTAGGGGACCTGTGATTACTACATCTTTTTCACAACTTTATTAAACACACCTTTTTAAAAAGTTTACATAGATACACATACAATAAAATAAAAGAAAAGAAACTGTGCCATTTCCACTCATGAGAGATACATGTTTCTACCAATTCTCATTCACTTCAACAATACATAAGCTGCTCAATTCCAGCCTATTCTTTAAACTTCACTCCTACTCCTGAGCATTATTCTACATGTACTGCTCCCACAAATTCCATTTATTAATACGCAATTTAAGTTCCCCTAGGAGTATGGTGTTTGGCCAATGCATAGGGACTCCATACTAGTCAGGTAAGAACTATAGGCAACAGGGGCATAGAGAAGGATCTTATACTTAGTTATGATGTGATAAGGGTTTTTTTTTTTGTTAATGGTAAGTTGGACGTGGAGGAGTTCCAGATAGTTATCCACGCTCAGGGGCCTGAAGGCGACATTTTCTTTTATGATTATAGAGATACCACTGCCTTTACTGTCTTCACCTAATTCACTGGGCCTGAATATGTGGTAGATGTAGAAACCTTGCACTGATGTAGTGCTCTCAATGGTCCTGAACCATATCGCTGTGACAATGCATACATAAAAGTATTCTAGGGTAAGCAGTGACTGTAGGGAGTGGAGCTTTGTTTGTTTGTTTTTTTTTGTTTTTTTTGTCAATACTCCTAGTAATGAAAAGCAATAACTTTGTTTTATTCAGATTCGGTTTTAAGTTGGAAGCTTTTGAGCACTGACATCATCTAAAAAAGGCACTATATGGGTAGACAGGGGTTGAGCAAATATACGAGAGCTGGGAAGACAGGTGTAGGCCGGGTCTATATTAGAATGTCGAAACCTCACTTACGAATCCCAAAAGGCCAACACATAAACAGTGAATTGCAAGAACACTGAACGTCCTGAAGTGCAAAATTTGAAATATCGAAGTGCCATAGTTGTCCACACCATATTTAGTGAGGTAAAACTTCAGTAGGAGATTCCCTTATCCGGTATAGCTCCCTAACGTAAATGTGCAATAGTTACTGACCTTAGTGTTAGAGTGCGGGTTAAGGTAAGTGTATATATAGCAATACATTCAACCTACACCTTAGGGTTAGAAGTAGGGATAAGTTAAGTGCATAGTAGTTGGGGAGGTAGCTGAGGATACTTTTTTCTTAGGTTATGTTTAGGATGTCTTTATGGTTTAGGTAGGTTACTTTTAAGAGTCCCTACACGCATAGGTGTATGCTTCTGGTCTGTATCGTGTATGATGTGTATAGTGTGGTGTGGTATGTTACTGACAACCTGTTTGTTGTTTGTAGTGGCTTTATGTGCTAGCTTTGCTTCCTTAGACCGACACCTAAATGTAGAATACTATGGAAACCTTATAAGAACAGTATGATTAAGCTAGAAGGAGTACAGAAGAAATACACAAAAAGTATACATGGATGTGGAAATTTAAGTTACAATGAAAGATTAAAGTATCCAAACTTCTACAGTGTCTCATACAGATACTTAAGAGGAAATCTTTTTCAACTATACAGGGTATTTACAGATAACGGAGGTTGGGGGTTGGTATAATGGTTTAGGTGCTTACCTTACAGCTGCAAGGTACATGGTTTGATTCTCACCTTTCAAAGAGAAATGGCTAAGCTTAAAACGGCCCACAAGGGCAACTAGTCTAGCACTCACCTATAAACTTGTGGTAATGCTTAGTGTTATCAAACTACAGTAGAGAAGCAACAGATAACCAGTGCAGGAGATTATTTACGAATAAGAGATGTATTAAGTGGTTCTCAGAGACTCCTGGAACACACTACAAAATTAAAGTAACCACTAGTTTAGATATTTTTAAGAACTTGGACTATTATGGAAATTAGTGCTTTAGTACATTGACATGCTAGAAGGGCATTATTATAGGTTCATAGGTTGGTACTAGGCTATCGGCCCTAGGGCCTATACAAGCCTAGCCATAACAATTCCCTAGCTATTTCTTCTCACAGTATTTACTTCCCTGGACCCCTGTCTAGCAGGGTGACCAACGTGATCCCCAGGGTGAATTTCCTATCTCCCATCCAATCAAGGTTCCTTTTGAAGAGAGCCAAAGAGGTGCTCTGCTTGACATGTATGGGCAGTCTGTTCCAGAGTCTGGGGAGTCTCTGGGTCAGGAACCTATTCCTCCAGCAAGTTTAGTTCATTGTGATGACAAGGTTTACATCCCTGGAGTGTGCATTTCTGAGGGACTGGGATTTCTTTAAGTGTAGCATGTCCAACAGCTCTGGGTTTTCATGGCCTTGTATGTTAAGCAGAGATTGCCTCTGAGTAGATGATGTGCAACAGACTATAGGTGGAGTTTTTTTTAGATGGTCAGCATAGGGCATCTGCTTTAGGCCTGTGATTCTTTTAGCGAGGTATTTCTACGGCCTTTCCAGTTGTTGCAGATGTCTTGAGAGGTACATACCAAATGGGGCATTGTATTCTATAATGGGTCTAATGAGGGATGAGTACAGTGGGATAATGACCTCCTTTTTTCTGGATGAAAAGCCCTTAGTGATGAGGTGTGCCACATAGATGGATTTCCTGACTGTTGTGGCGATGTGGTTATCGAAGTGAGACCACTGTCCACCTGTGTCCCTAAGTCTCTTATCACTCTTTCGGTATTTAGTGTACTGCTACCTATGTGGTAATTCACGGGTACATGTTTTTTCCCAAAGGGGATAACTATACATTTCTTGGCATTGAGCTTGAGCCCATGGCTCTGGCACCAAGCATCTGTTTCTGTAAGGCCATTTTGTAGAATATCTACATCATTTGGGGATTCAGTAATGGCTCCCAGTTTGCAGTCATCTGTGAACCTTGTTAGCCAGAGTCCCTTAGTATTGGCCTGTACCTCAGAGAAGTAGATGCCAAACAAGAGCGGTCCCAGGACTGAACCCTGAGGTACTCCACTTGTCTGGAGCAGGATTTGGAGTCAGCTACTTTTACAGTGTGGGTTCTGTCAGTAAGCCAGTAGGCAACCCATCGAGTGACGTAGGGATTAATGCCCAGCTTAGTAAGTTTATCTATGATTCCAGAGTGGGGGATGGTGTCGAAGGCCTTGGTGAGGTCCAGATAGGCTGTGTGGACCACCTTACCCTTGTCCATGGCTCTGGAGACTGATTCAAAGAAGTCAATCAGGTTTAGGAGACAAGATCGGCCCTTCATGAACCCAAACTGGGTGGGGTCCAGTGTTTGAAGGTTGCCAATGTCTTTGTTTATAAGTTCCATGATAATACGTTCCATGGCCTTGCAGATCAGGCTTGTCAGACTGATGGGGCAGTAGTTCCCAGGATCCAAGGTGGATCCCCCCTTGTGGAGTGGGTTAACTGTAGCTGTGCACCACTCAGTAGGCACGAAGCCTGAGGTGAGGCTATGATTAAATACGAGAGTTAGGTGAGGTGCTAGTTCATTTTGTAGTTCATGTAGTACACAGCCTGGGATGTCGTCTGGTCCCATGGATGCTGTATTCTTAGCTTTGGAGAGTGCATTTTTTACCTGTGTGGCCGTTATTACCAGAATTTGGCAATCTTTCAGTATTGAGATGGGCCTTTAGGGGGGTGAAGTTTGCACTGAATCGATCTGCCAGGATATTGGCAATATCCTTGGGATCAGTATATTTAATGCCATTCTGTTGTAGCTGAGAGCAGATCTGAGCATTGCCATTTAGATTCTTGACATAGGGCTGTCTTTGGAATCTTTGGAAGGTTTTATGAGGGATCTCAGCTTCTTACTAAGGCTGGTAAGGGAGTTTTTTGCATCCCGAGATTTTTTTCTGCAACAGTTTCTTCCTTTTGTTGTAAAGTTTGTTTATGGCAAGGGACCACCAGATTGGCTTCCTTTTTTTGGACGAGAGCATCTTGGTTCTATTGGGGATGGCACGATTCATGCATGAGTGGATGTGCTCATACAGTGCCTTAGGTGCAAGATTCAGCAATCAAACTTTCAGTTCCCGTCTGCATGGGTGTCATGAAGTTTGTCACTTCTGACTTGAGTAGCATGAAAGGTAAAAAGTAAAAAATGCACCAAGATAACACACAGCAAACGTTTAATCACAGCAAAGTACAAAGTGGTAAGCGCTTTCACAATCAAAGTTGCTTCATCAGACACCACAGTAAAAAATGCACAGGTTTAAATAGAGATTCTAAAATGCCAATTAATCAATAAAAATCACACAATGATTAAGTAGCAGTGAAAAACAATTAAGCCTCATGCTCAAACTAAAAAAAGCATTGCTTAAAAACATTGCTTAAAACATTGTACAAGAAGGAATCAAATACTATACATGAGAAAGCACTTAAAAAACGTATAAAATCATTATAAAACATGGGAAAATACTAGGCAGGAAAAAGTTAAATAGAATACTTGGAAACTAATAGTTAAATACATTAGACTAATTTTGAAAGAACTTAGCTAATCTTAATGCTTGAGATGTCTAGCCTTTAAAAAGGGACCAAGGAAGTAGTAGCATTCAAACCAGGATACTTTTCAGCATTAAGTTTCAAAATCCACTTCTGTTCATGTCCCTCTGTGATATTCTCAATGTCACCACCTCTGGGGTTTCTATGAATATGTTGTAGAACAAAGAACTTAAAGGAATGAGAACAGCCATTGGACATAACATGATTGGCTAGAGCATTTGATGGTTTATTATTACTAATATCTCTTAGGTGGTCTAGAATACGATCTTTAAGCATTCTATTTGTTTTCCTACATAAAAAGCAGGACATTGTACACAAAAACAATAATAGACCACATCTGTAGATCTGCAATCAGTGTATTGATTAGTGTACAAAGAAAATTTCCTAGTAGGATGTACATATTTATTTTTGCTATATATAAATTGACAAGCACTGCAATTCCTGCATGGAAAAGTACCATGCCGATTGGATCTAATAATAGTTCTAGATAATTCACCATGACATAGATGTTGTTTAAGGGATTTATTATTTCTAAAACTAAAAATAGGAGAATGTCTGACCTTGTCTACCAGTCCAGGCACTTCTTGTAGCAAATACCAATGCTTTTTGACTACATCTAAGTATTGATTGATGTTACTGGAAAACTGAAACACCACTCTAAAATCATTACTAGTTCTGTTAGTATATCTTGTATTGTCAACAGCATCATCATTTGGATTTATTTCTGCACCAAGGTTTTACCCAACACAGTTTCTTTGGTTTTCTGTCTTGAGTAGCATGAAGTTGGCTTTGGAGAAGTTTTTTACAGAGGTTTCCTTACTGGGGTGTGGGGGTGGGATGTGGATGTCAAGAGTTATTAGCTTATGGTCAGACCTGACCAACGAGAGGGTAACCATAGGTGTGGAGCATCGATTTCCCATATTGGTAATGACCAGGTCTAAGATACTGGAGCCCCTGGTGGGACTAAGGATTAGTTGATCCAGAGCATTGGAATTTATAAATTCCAAGAACCGTTGGGCAAAGGTGTTGGTACATGAGTAGTTTTCCCAGTTAATGGCAGGGTAGTTTAAAATCACCCAGTATTAGGGTGTTTGGTCGTATCTTAATATTTTCCAGTATGTTTAGAAAGGTGTAGTGAGAATCTTGGGACATGGTGGGGGATCTGTATCAAGCTACAATTTGGATTGTAGTCTTAGCTAGTGTTAGTTGCACCTGCAGAATTTCAGACACATTGTGTTGGGCAACTAGCCTGGTGTTGTGAATATCCTTGGTGAATATGGACACTCCTCCACCTTTAGTGTTTCGGTCCTGGTTTGGTGGCTGAAAAGTGTGGTAAGAGTTGTAGCTTGGTATTTCAGGGGTGCTCTCTGGAGCCTTGAACCAGGTCTCAGTTACTGCCCAGATAATGATGTTCTCCAATTTTAGGAGTGCCTCGAGAGAGTGCATTTTGAGGTTTAGACTTCTAGCATTGAGTAGCATTACCTTCAGATTTTGCATGCTTGTACCTGTTATGGTGGTGGTTTTGTCCTTTGAACTTTGCCTAAAAAGGGCACTACAGGGGTGGCAAGAGCCTTAGCCAGTAACCTGAATCCCAGGGGTGACAGGTGCAGACCATCTCTGGCAAAACATTGTGGTCTGTCGATCATGTAGTTCCAGGCAGACAGATACTGCATCCCCTCTGAATGACGCCAGACGCTTAGCCAATTGTTGAAGTCAATCATTTTGTCCTTATACTGTGGTATCATTCTGGGCAAAGGCAGGATGCTACTCAGGGCTAGGGTCATACTTGCCTGGGCCACATGATCCAAGAGCTCTTCCATGTCTCTTTTCATGTAGTCTAGGGAGGTACGTCTCAAGTCATTCACTCCAACATGGACAATGACAGAGTTATATTTGTACTTGTTGTGGAGTGACTTGAGTGCATGCGTTATGTGGTGGATCCTGGCACCCGACAGGCAGCTAAATGTAATTTTCCCCTTGTTCAGCCTGGTGAGTGAGACATCGTGCCTGAACTATATGTATGTATGTATATATACAAGTGATCAAGAAAAAGCTAAAAAAGGTACAAAAAAATACAAAGGAAAAGAGAAACTATAGCTGATACCTTCTTAAATATTAGGAAAATAAAGAGGTCACCTATAAGACAGGAAACGTGTGAAAAGAAATACATGTATTAGGTTTGAGAGAACAAAAAGCTAAGGGGGATAATAGAAGCTGTTTTTTTTCAGCTCATAGGGCAATATTGTCACGAGTTGCATAGGAATATATAGTACTCTGCATATAATGGTGAACGTGAGAAGGAAATTATATAATGAGCAGATTAGTACAAGGCCTTTTTTATAGAAGCTGGACAGAATAGTTGAAGGCTTATAAAGAGAAGTATAAAATGCCGTGTTAAAAGATGACATAGGAGTGGAACACAACTGTATGAAAATATAAGGGAATTCTGAAAAAGGACTAGAGAGAATATAATGGAACTGCTGGTTCATTATAATTCTAAAGAAATGGATGAGCTGTATTCGGCAATTAAGACCATGGATGAATCTATTATTCAAGATAATGCTTTTCATTCCAAAATAGACAATATGAACAAAGCCATAAACCAACAGAAAAAAACGCAAGCTGGAAAGGGACAGACTAGATTATTTACATGATAAAGCATACCCAATCCACCCAAAGGGCAATAAAGGACTGTTTCTTTCTCAGACAATCAGAATACCGACTGAGGAGATGAAAAATGGCCAGGTTTTCACTAATCAGCAGGCCCCTTTGGACCAGCCTGGGGTGCGATGGTCGGAACGAATCTGGAACAAGAGGGTGAATTACAACTACAGGTCTTTGAATTATCCACTGAACCAACAACAGAGGAGGATGCCCCATTCCTTGGACAGGAACCAGGGGAACTGGTAGGTGACTTATGTGCATCTAATTCTTTGTCCATTATAAAAAATTGTACTGGGGATTTCAGCGTGTATAACTTTAGCAGCTACAATATAACTTAGGCTCATGCAGACTTGTTCAGTAAAGGCCTGACATTTATACCTATGAGAAGAGCTGATTCATCTAAAACTTTAATAGACTTAAAATTATACGTGAGAAAGCTGAACTTGTCTGTTTATTTTAACAGTTATTCTGCACCAACAAATTTATGCATCCCCAGCACTTTCAACCCTGATTTGCACCCTATGTTAAAAACTTTTGAGGATGCATGTGAACTGGATTTGAGACATTTTCTTGAAACTAATACCCTACCTATTTCCATTAACTTAACATCTGTGCACCGTAATCTAATGGATGAGATTAAAAAATCAGGCTCTCTTCAATTTATGCAGCCTGATAAAGGAGGGGGTATCATCATTATGGACCAGGTGGACTATAACCAACTTATGCTCCAACTGTTATATGAGGACTCTTACGTTGAGGCATCCCTGAACTAAGTCAATATTTCATATACTAGAGTAGATTGTTTTTTATATGATATATTAACTTAGGGTTAGCTGTCTGTAGAACAATATAATTATATTTGTAATACAGCTCCTAAGTTGGCCACAGTTTTTGGTGTGCCAAAATTAAATAAAGACTTATATAACGCCCCCCTTCGACCCACTGTTGATGGTACTTCCTCAAAGACGTATTACATAGCAAAATTTACTGATCAACAACTAAAACATTACTTGGCTCCTGTTAAACATCTCTGTTGGGATTCTTGGGATTTTTTGGTGAAATGTAATGACTTACAACAATTCAGAAAGGGATTTTTTTCTGACAATTGATGTAAAAGACTTATTTAACTGCATCCCACACAATACTGGGATAGAATGGTTTATTGAATATTTCACTGACTATGTAAATGTTGAACAGGATAAGATAAATACAATTTCACATTTACCTGAAATGGTTTTATACAACTTTTTGTATTATGATGGGCAGTATTTCAAACAAGTGTCAGGTGTAGCCATGGGCTCACCTTGTGGTCCATTATATGCAAATGTGGTTATGTCAGTATGGGAATTACGTTAATTATTTAATAGTGACTTTTCAAGTATGTTAGGATGTGTCAGTTTTTTAGATGATTTGTTTACTGCTTGGGATGGTCCCGTTGATTTAATATCAGACTTTGTACAATCTTTAACTACTACAACTGAGCTTTTGAAGTTTATATACCAGTTAGGTGTGAACTCTATATCTTACTTGATGCAGAATTAACTAGAACAGAAGCTGGTTTAAAAGCCTTTGTTTTTAAACAGAAAAAAAAAACACATTCAAATAAATACTTGCATTTTACAAGTAACCACCCATAGCATGTTTAAAAAACTGTTATAAAGGGACAGATGGTACGGGCCGTGAGAATGGTAACTGATATGCTTGACTTCTTAAATGCAGTGCACTTTATATGCAACATGTTTGTAAATAGGGGTCACCCAGTGCAGATGGTTAACAATATAAAATTTGAGATCATTAAGAAGAGACCATCAGGCCAGTACATTCCCTTATTACAAAACCATCATGCCAGGTCATTTGGTGAAGCTTATGGAGAAGTTTCTCCTTCTGGAAATGGCATCCAAAATGAAACTATAGGAACAATGGCATCAGGCAATAGGGTGACACCTTTCCCACAACAAGAATGTGGTGTGTAACAAGCAAAAATACAAAAAATGCATTTATTTCTACATTCAATGCCCATAGTAAAAATATAATGGATATTATTAATAAAAATTGGGCATTTATTAGAACAGATAAACAGCCAATGGCAAAAATTGGTAATTTTCCTGATTTTTATTTAGGCGGGATAGCAACCTTAAAGACTGGTGTGACAGTGTATCCCTTTTACATATGCAACCTGTGCAGAAAATAGCGCAAGTTTATTTTGAATGTAACCAGGTGCACTTGGGTTCCAAGTGTATTATAGTTTCTGGTCACTTTTCTTGCAAACAGCAGGAGTGGTTTATGCTGCAAAATGCAGCTCTTGTCCTGCATATTATGTGGGAAAGACTGAGCGAAAATTTAAACAACAGGTATATGAACACATTTATGATATGCATACACATAAAGAGACCAGTGCTTTAGTTAAAGACATAAAGGAATTCTCAAGCCTTAGTTTGAAATTTGTCATACTGGAACAGTTGCAAAAAAAAAACGGGGGGGGGGATCATGGGGTATTTTTTAGAACATAGAGAGTTGTGGTGGATTTTACACTTGACTGCATCTGCTTATCCAGGGTTAAATGATGTAGTGTCTATTTCTTGTGAGTTAAAATTAAAAACTTTTGATAGATAGTTATATATAAATATTTATATAAATGTTTTTAAAAATGTATTGTTAAAAGTATTTCATTTTAACATGTTGTTGTTTTATAATACTATGTCTTTAAGACTTAAGTGGTTGGGTTGGGCTATAAAAGAGTTTGTCACATGATTTTTGAATGTCTGAAGAAGGCTGGTATTTTCTAGCCGAAAGCGCTCAATGGATTAAAGTTTTAAAAGGTGTGTTTTAAAATAGTGCGTTTCTTGCAAATTCTGCCTTCTGGATTTTTACTATTTTCTCAGATAAGGACAAGTTAAATATTGTTGCGTCTTTGTTGTTGTGTCTTTTGGCTTTTCCCAGTTAGGGGTCGCCACAGTGGAACTCCGGTCCGCTAATGATTGGCAGAAGATTTTTACGTAGCGAGTTGCCAGCTCTGACACACAACCTTCACCGAAGGTACGCCCATTCACGCATGTCTCCACATAGAAGACGCTCCAGCTGAGAATCGAACAGGACAACGTCTTACTGTGAGGCGACAATGCTACCGCAGCACCACCACCGCAGTACAAGGACAAGTTAAATATACATAGACATTTTGCAAAAGGAAAAGACATAGGTCACAAGTTTTTAGGCAGAAGGGTTAAGACATTAAATATGTAAAAAAAATGAATGCTGAGAAAAAGAAGATAACAGAGAAAGTGGAATGCTAAAAATAAGAGAAGAAAAACAGGTGGTACTGAAATAGATACTACTGGAGGAATTGAATACAGTGAAAAAAAGTGAAATGTAAAGCATACAGCTAGACAGCATGGATTAGAGTCTGCAGGAAGGAGAGAGTAAAAAGGATTTTAGAGATATTAAAGCAGACTTCTCAAATGCCCCCATTTTGCAGGAACATTCTTATTTTCAGACCTGATTTACCCCTGCACAGGATGTCTCCTCTTTTTGGAATTATAACTCTATTTTCAGAATTGATTTACCCCTTCACACAGTTTTGTGACCCCCTCATGACATTTGAATTTTTAAAGCCATCTGATACACAGAAAACAACACTCCATGACCAACATACTAATGGCAACAATAATTTAAAGAAAGAGGACATATATCTTACATCTCCTACTTTTCTGAAGCAAAAATAAAATACTTTCTGTAGTAGAATATTGAAATACAGTTCATTAATGTACACAGATTTTACACTCTCTTTGATAATGTGCTTAAATATTTTCATAAATATTTTGTCTTTTTTTTTTTAAACATGTTTGTTAGCACACTCCAAATGGAACTGGGAAGAGTTAAATGGTATTTAGCATTCAGTCTTTATGCCAATTAAATGTCCAGATTTTTTGGCTGGATGTACCTACTTTTCAAGCGCCTTTGTTCCTGTTTTCAGTGTTTGTGTGCTGACGGATATTTAAAGGAATGCTGATGAAAGGTTTAAAATACAAAGAAATTTGTAGGGGAATAACTACATTTTTTGGAAAAAAAGTAAATTTTTTTGAGATACTGGTATCCAGTAACATTGTATAATGTGGATTTCAAAATAATGCTGGAAGTACTATGAAAAAGATAAGCAGCAGCAACAGGATACATGTTGCAAGAAGGAATATACGGGATTAAATAAAAGGATACAAAAGAAATGCCAACCTTTTTTAAACATGCCATTAAAAAAGCATCACAGGTACATACACAGTAATGGAAAAAAAGAAGTTATGTACTCACCATAACGTTTCATCTGAGTAGATACTTCATTTGTCTGCAACCTGTGGGTGTCGGATCCGACCTCGGATCCGATTCGGCAGCTTTCCAAGCTCCAAGATCCGAGCTCCTAGCTCCTCCCCCCTACCCATAATCCCGTACTACCAACCACATTACCTCAGATCGTTTTTTTTTGCCTCACCAACTTGAGACAGAAACCAACTCCGAATGATCAGAAGAATTCCCGACAGGTTCGGGGGATGGCAGGGGGGGGGTCGGTTGCAGACAAATGAAGTATCTACTCAGATGGAATGTTATGGTGAGTACATAACTTCTTTATCTGAAGTAGTTACTTCATTTGATCTGCAACCTGTGGGACAGAGTCCCCAGCTAACCCATAAAAACCTGGGTGGTCCTTACGGAAGGATATTCCGAAGCACCGCGGAGCCAAAAGAAGCCCTACTCCTGGAAATCATATCCAGCTTGTAATGAGAAATTAACGTATGAGATGAGGACCAGGTAGCTGCTGAACAAATATCGTCTACTGGAACCCTAGAACAAAAGGCTGTTGAGGTAGCTACAGATCTTGTGGAATGAGCACGGACGCCAACCGAAGCTGGCTTACCAGACGAAGTGTATCCCAGTATAATGCACTGACAGATCCAATTTGCTACAGTCACTTTAGCAATTGCCTTGCCCATGGCTGACTTTGCATAAGAAACAAACAACTGGTCCGACTTGCGAAACTCTCTAGTCCTGTGCAAGTAAAAATGCAGTTGTCTGTGTACATCCAATTTGTGCAACGTGTATTCACCTTTGTTGTGAAAATTTGGGAAAAATACAGGAAGATTTATTGATTGATTAATATTTGATTCTGTAGCCACCTTAGGCAAGAAAGACAGATTAGTCCTGAGGGACACTCTATCCTTGTGAAAGATAAGGTACGGAGGTTTGATACACAGAGCTTGTAATTCTGAAACCCTCTTGGCTGAAGTAATAGCCACCAAGAAAGCCATTTTCCAAGATAAGAACTTCAACGGAACCGAGGCCGCAGGCTCGAAAGGTGGTCTCGTCAAGGCTTGCAAGACCAGAGTGAGATCCCATGGGGAACCACAGTCTTTACAGGTGGTTTCAAAAGAAAAACGCCTCTTAAGAAGGTTTTGCACAACTTTGTAGATGCTAAGGAGCCTATGCCGTCCCCCACATGAAAATGGGAGATGGCCGCCAACAGCACCTTGACCGTGGAGGCACTTGCTCCCTGCCTAAAAAGCAGGGAAAGGAAGTCCAGAATAGTCGGAATAGGGACAGTAAATGGGTCCAAGTCTTTGTCTTTGGCCCAGATGGAAAAACGTTTCCATTTACTGTTGTAAAGTTTTCTGGTAGACGGTTTATGAGCCGCCACCAGAATGGCCTTAATGGGGGATGAGATACCGGGAGTCCTAGCCATTAATGGAACTGGATCAACCAAGCAGCAACTTTGAGATTGACCAGGTTTGGGGTATGGCATCTTGCTGGATGTGAGATTAGGTCTGGACTGGGATCCAGAATCCATGGAGGAGCCATACTGTGAGACCGCAGAAAGGGCAACCAGATCTGTCGAGGCCAGAATGGGGCTATGAGGATAACTCTGCTCCCCAACCGACAGGCTTTCTGGATGAATTTCATCATGAGTGGGAGGGGGGATAAGCATAAAGGAGTCCGGGAGGCCAAGAATGGACTAGAGCGTCTCTGGGGGTCTCCCCTCTGGGGGGAACTATCGCGAAGTACTCGCTGCATTTTGTGTTTAAAGGAGAAGTGAAAAGATTGCAGCGAGGCTGACCCCATTTGTGGAAGATCTGCTTCGCAACAGACGGATTCACTGACCACTCGTATGGAGTGAGGAGCACTCGACTTAGCTTGTCCGCTAATATGTTGGACCATCCCGGAATGTGAGTTGCTATCAGAAAGCGGTTGGTGGAAATCGCCCATTCCCACACTCTCATGGCTTCTCGACACAGGGGATAAGATCTGGTCCCTCCTTGTTTGTTTATATACCAGACTACTGACATGTTGTCAGTCTGGATTGCAATAGTCCCCAGGGGAAGAAGGTCGTGGAGAGCTTGCAACGCCAAAAGCACCGCCCTCATCTCTAGGACACTGATATGCAATGCGGTCTCTAGGGAAGTCCACATGCCTTGAACGGATCTGCCTGAACAATGCCCCCCCACCCGAGGCGAGAAGCGTCCGTGGTCAACGTGGCTTCGACCGGGGGGATCACAAAGGGCCTCCCCCTTCTCTGAGTTCCTGTGCCTGTAACCACCACAGAAGGGAGTCCCTGCACACCCTGCTCAGGGGTATTGGCGTGCTTAATGGGTGGATCGACAGGGACCATTGGACTTGAAGGGTCCATTGTAATATGCGCATTCGCAGACGGGCATGAAGAGAGAGACCGATCGTTGCTGACATAGACCCCAGTGCCCTCAGGACTAACTCCGCCGGAGGAGCAGGGCTCCGAAGAAGGGCTAACACCTGATACGACAAGCTGTTCAGCCTGACTGACGTTAGAACAACTCGAGAGATTCGTGTATCTAGCCTGGCCCCTATGAATTCTAGGGCTTGAGTGGGGCACAGGCAGGATTTCTGCTCGTTCACTGAGATGCCTAGGTTGTGGGCCAGAGACAGAGCATAATATCTCGCCGCACAGAGCTGATGCCTGTTGGTCGCCGTGAGGAGCCAGTCGTCTAGGTAGGGGAAGACCTGAATGCCCTGGAGTCTCAGGTGGGCTGCAACCACTGCCATGACCTTGGTGAACACTCTGGGGGCTGAGGTGAGGCCGAATGGAAGAACCCTGAATTGATAATGACTGGCTCTGAGCCGGAAGCGGAGGAACCTCCTGGATTGTCTGTCCATTAAGATGTGGTAATACGCATCCTTGAGGTCTAACGAGCACATCCAGTCGTTCTCCCGCAGAAGGGGGAGAATTGATTGGAGAGTGACCATCCGGAACTTTTCCTTGGGTATGAATAGGTTCAGAGTGGAAAGGTCTAAGATGGGTCTGAGGTCCCCCGTTTTCTTTGGCACCAAAAAGAACCTGGAGTAATAACCCAATCCGGACTGATCTGGGGGGACAGGCTGGATGGCTCTTTTTCTTAGCAGGTTTGAAATCTCCAAAGCCGCTGCCTCCCTCTGATCGGGTGGGACATCGGGGAGACGTCTGGGTTTGGGGGGAAGGTTTATGAATGGAATGGAGTATCCTCTGGATATGATCCGGAGCACCCATCGATCTGTTGTAAGGGACTCCCAGTTTGACAGGTGCTCCGACAACCGTCCCCCAACTGCCTCCAGAGAGGGACAGTCGGACAAGCCCTCAGGGCTGTTGCGCGGGTCTGTCCGAGAAAGGTTCTCTAGACCCGAAATTACGCGGCCCTCCTCTGCCTCTGGGCCGGCGTCCACCTTGTCCTCCTCTGCCTCTAGAGGACGAGTGGTCTGTAGCAGGATGGGATTGCTGAGACTTACGGAACCACAGCTTCTTTTGTCCCCTCTGATTCCTGGAGAAGGATCTTTGGGGATTAGAGAAGTGGACTCCGATGGCAGACAGCGTCTTCCCGTCCTTTTCGCTTTGGACCAGCTGTCACGAACAGTTTTGCCAAACAAGGCAGAACCGTCAAAAGGGGCGTTCACGAAGGACGCCTTGAAGGGATCCGTGAAGTCGCAAAGACGGAGCCAGGAGAGACATCGCAAGACGACCCCGGCTCCGCTAGCTCTAGCGGCTCCCTCCGTTGCATGGGAGATAAGCCGCATAGATGTATTGGAGATGGATTTTAGAGTGGCCATTCGAGTCTCAAAAAATCTTCTTGTCTGGGACCGACATGGAATCCGGGGGGGCTGCAGCGTATTCCTTAATCAAGTCTCGCTGTAGCCTAATGGTATGTGCCATATAGTTCAGCGCCCTTATGGAAAAGGTCGCTGAAGCAAACATCCACTTCCCAATCCGGTCAAGCGCTCGAGATTCCTTATCCGGCGGGTGAACCGAAGAACTCTCCTGCGTGAGTTCTTTCTTGGTGGCTGCCGCCACCAACATAGCATCAACGGGGGTTCCTTTGGCCCAAGACGGTCTATCTGTGGGTGGGCTGAGGACTTTATCGGGGTGCCTAGGGATTGGCTCTAGGGTATCGGGCTCCTTCCACGCCCTGGTGGTAATAGTCCACCAGGGGGTCGGCCGGAGGGGACACCCAGGAGGTAGATGGGCCTGCCTCAAAGGCCTCCAGGAACACGGACTCATCAAGGGAGGGCTTTTGGGCTGACCACCCCCCTCTGATATGCAACATTTCCATGATGTCTCCAAAGGAGACATCTTCAGGGGGTGACCTTGGGGAACCCTCCGTATCATCTAAGTCTGTGTCTGTGGTAACGGACTCGGGGGAGTCCAGGTGCCTCCTTTTGCACCGATGTTTCCGAGGGACCTCCTCGGTGGGACTGTCCGAAGAGGGCTCGTCCACGGGTTGTTGTTCCTCCACGGGAACTAGCTGGAGGGCTTGGGCAGGCTGTCCCGATGGACGGATGATGGAAGACAGACCCTCATACAGTGGGGGTACGGGTGGATCCGAAGCCCGGGTCGGGGATCTGGAGGACCTCGACAGTACCCTCTCCACTACCTCAAAAGCCGAAGGAGAGCCACTCTCGCCAGCCTCTGAGAGCAATCTCCTCGGATCCGAGGAAGGGATCAGGGTCGGAGCCGATGCAGTCGGCGCCGAGGCAGAGGTGTGCTCCGACGCCAGCAGCGCCGAAGACACAGCAACTCCCTCGGATCAGACGCTCAGCCCTCGGCCCCGAGAGCTCGGGTCCGACAAGCTCGAAGGTATAGTCGGTGTCGAAGAGACCACAGCTATCGGCGCCGACAATTCCCCGGGTCCGAAAGGGCCTGGATCCGATGACTCCCGAGACCCGAAAATGAGTCGGAGAAGGAGTGATCAGGGCAAATATGGGGGCCGCACTCCCCCCCAGAGGGGGGGGAGGCAAGAGCATCCCCATCTGCATTTGGGTCTGCAAGAACCGACGCATCATCCGATCTATATCCGCTTCGGAGATGCTTCGGGTCGACCTGGACGAAGTAGTAGAGGCGGGCTGGGAGGGCCGCCTCGAAGATCTCGAGGGAGACCTATCCTTCTCCTCCGGCTCCGGCGAGAAACAGGGCGAACGGCGCCGAGAGGAGGGGGATCTGGAGTCCCTCGAGGGAGACTTAAGTAGTTTCACTGGCGGAGCCGAAGGATGAGGTTCGGCCCGCCTTTTGTGGGACTTATGTCCTTCTTTATCCTTGTGCCTCTTCTCTCTAAGGGAAGAGGCACTAGTTTCCCCAGAGCTCAAACCCGATGAGGGAGGATGAGTCCCGGGTAGAGCTAAGGGGATAGACGGCGCCGAAGCAGCTGGAGCCCGAACGGGAGAGGAAGAAGAAGCTGACTCCTGGGGGAGCTTTCCCGCCAAGATCAGCTTGTTCTTCCTATCCCGAAGTGCACGGGGGTTAAAGGCCGCGCAGATCTGGCAGGCCTCTGACAAATGGGTTGCCCCCAGGCACAAAACGCACTGAGTGTGGCCATCAGCTGGGGAAAGCTTGTGGCCACACTCAGTACATTTAGAAAAAACAGCCTTAGGCCCTTCAGACATTATTCACACACACACCCAAACACTAGGAGGGGGAGGGGAGTGAAGATAAGCTAGTGATTAAATTAACAAAAAGGGACCAAAAACTAGCACAAGAAGTAGAAAAAGGGGCTAACACACACACAACGACAACTTTGTTTGAAAAAAGTTAGTTTAAAACCAGCAATGATCTCACCCAGCCAGGAGCTCTTCACAGGGAAGCTTCTTCAGCCGCGGCAAAAAACGATCTGAGGTAATGTGGTTGGTAGTAGGGGATTATGGGTAGGGGGAGGAGCTAGGAGCTCGGATCTTGGAGCTTGGAAAGCTGCCAGATCGGATCCGAGGTCGGATCCGACATCCACAGGTTGCAGATCAAATGAAGTAACTACTTCAGATCAATCCATACTACAATTTCTTTAATGATCATGCAGTATATGTATTTTAAAATTTTAATTCACTTGAACATTACATAAACTACTTAGTTCCTACCTTCCTTTAAATTTCACTCCTCCTGAACATTATTCTGCACATATTATTCCCACAATTTTCATTTATTTCTAGATAATTAGCTCTTTTCCTTTTCTAAAGATCCCACTTCCAGTTCTTTTATCTCCTTTATAATATTCAGAACTTCGGTTACAGTTGGTTTAGATTTTGATTCCCATTTTCTAGAAATAGTTTTTTTCGCGGCCAATAACATTAAACTTAGTAAGGTCTTACTATGTCTAGGAATTCAGATCCTATCACAACTCAAAAGATTCATTTCCTTAGCTACAACCATTCACGTCCTCAATATTTCTGACAAAGCACTCTGTAGGGAATTTTTTAAACCTGTCAATTTGTTGAAGTCCCAAACACGTTACTCGATCACTTCTCACTTTCCCATTATACCTCCAATATTTACCATCTGCACGAGGAAAGATTCTTTGCCATCTGCTTAGGGTATAAAAATACCTATGCAAACCTTTCCAAACAAAAATCTTAAACTTTTTGGTGTCTGTTGCATACTTGGGAGCCATACAGATGTCCTCCCATTATTTCTTTGCATAGTGCCTTTTCATTCTTTCTTCCAAATCTTTTCCAGTCTCCTCTGGCTGATTGTTGTAGTTATCATGCAATATTTTATAAGAAGTATTAATTGTCCTCCTTTTTTAAGAGCAACTTCTGTTACAGACAACTAAAAACACTACCACCACTGGTCTTTCATTAAAGCAATAACTCTGTCGCCTTCACTTTGCCTACATTCCGTTATCAATCCCTCATATGGAAGGTAGTCTCGAACCTGCAGTCCAATCTTCCGCTAAGGGTCTGAACTGAAACATGGATGTATCTGGTTGGGGGGGTTGAAGACAGACTCTCAAGCAACAATAGTGACAATGATACCCACTAGTAGTAGGTGGATGGAATACTGATAATTGGAAGGGTCTCAAACCCCTCCATGATTGTCTAGACGACAGCTTCCTGTGGTTGGCTTTCACTCATGTGCAAGCAGAACCCTAACCCTCAGAGTGCATAGGCTTGAGACCCAAGGGAGAAGAGCTTGATGGTCAGCAGATATGCAGGAAAAAAGAAGTTCAAGAGAAAAACAATACGAGGTTAAAAAATGACATGGTTTGAAATGCTGAGCTTCACATAAAATTTGTACTGCCTGTTAACTGCTGAAGTCATCTCCTAGAGTACCAAAATGCTGTTCCAGACCAACCAACAAGGAAGTGTTACCTGCACCACTGTGCTCTGATGAAGACACAGCAGAAATTAGGACACAACTCATACAAAAAAAATAAAATGCAATGACATTAACATAAAAGCTAAAAATTGTTCAGGTTTAATGAAAAATGTATTTTACCTGGTACTGAGTAGAGGTACTGTTTGACTGCAATTGTTCCAGACAGTGTAGAAAGTGCAGACAATGTGCCTAGTTTGAGACTGTCATAGGGTGTCTGAAGAGCAAATTCACAAAGAACCTGAAAGGTAAGGAAGATAATTATTCAGAAATCCAACAAATATTTCAGGTATGCACTTTTGGAAGTAATGAGTACCAGCTTTATTGGCTGCTCCAGAACATGCCAAAATGTTTCATTTCCTACCATGCTATAAAAATTATATGGAAGCTCTATGCTAATTTTGTTTCCCTGCCAATCAGCTCTATGACAGTCACCACTCTATACCAACAATTTCAAGCAGACAAAAAAAAAGTTTAAAGTGGACATGAACTGTAATCAAGATTTCCTACCAACATGTACTGAAAATAGACCATCAGGATAAATGATAATTTATCAGTAAAATGACTACAAAGTCATACATTTCTGTGATCTTGAAAGGGACAATGAGCTATCTTTATCTAATCCAGTCAGTCAAAAATGAGGGTTCTGAACGTTTATGGACTGGGAGAGTACCCCAGAAAACAGCTAAATAGACTCAGAGAAGGAATATCAATGGGAAAATGTTTAATTAAATCCAGTTAGCTATACTTACAATAAACATTTCATAATTAATTCACTACTGAGTCCTCTATGAAAAGTATCATATTTAATTTTTATATTTGAGAAGGTCACCAAAGCAATGGATGAGGGCAAAATGGTTCACACTGCCTACCTTGACCTGGCCAAAGCATTTGACACAATACCCCATTTGGGCATTGTTGACAAACTAAAGAGGTTAGGTACAACCCCCTATGTCACACAGTGAACAGCCAACTGGCTCACAAATAGGACCCAGGAAGTTAGAATTGGGGAGGCTAATCACAAGTGGAGTCCCTCAGGGATCGGTCCTTGGACTGCTCCTTTTTGGTATTTACTTCTCTGAAGTCAAAGTCGATGTCAACAGTGTCTGGCTGACTAAATTTGTAGATGATTGCAAATTAGGAGCTGTCATTTAACCCCACACCAACATAAATGTTCTCCAGGAAGGACTGACACAGACAAACTGGTGTCAGAACCATGGAGTGAAACTAAATGCCAAGAAGTACATAACAGTATCCTTCATGACCATCATGAGTCTACAGTAGTGAGAAAATCATTCTATGTTGCACAACTTACAAAGGTATGGCATCTAGGTCCAAGGCAGTCATTGTTCCACTGTATTCGGCATCATCAGACCTATCATTGCATACAATGCCTCCCTTTGGTGTGCACCTAACTAAGCATACCCAACAACTGGAACGTCAGAGGTTCCTCATTAAAAGAATACAGGGCATAAGCAACATGTCCTATGCAGACCGCCTCAAGGCCCTATCTCTGTATTCTGTCTCCTACAGGCTATTCAAGGGAGATCTATGCCTGGAATATGGGCATTGTCGGAGCCCATTCTAATGGACCTCCTGTGCATTCACAAAACAAACAGCACCAGAATTACCCATTCTAAAGACTTAAACTTTGCCTGTGATATAAACTGGATGTGCTGGAGAGAGAGAGATGTATGTATCCCAGAGACTACTGTATCTCTGGAACAGGCTCCCCCTCCATGTAAAGCAAAGTTCCTCCCTAACCCAATTCAAGTGTAACTTGGAGAACTGGATGGGGAACAGGAAATGTATCCCTGGTTTGGAACATATGCCTCTAATGGACATAGGCAACCAGGTCCCTGTTTGTAAATGTTTCATCTTCCAAGCTCCTGTTTACACTTATGAAGGGTACCAGAACTTGCCAGAGATTTGGGATGCATGATTACGCTTTAAAAGCTTCTTGTGTTCTTTAGCCTAGTAAACACCTATGACCTATAAATATGAACCAAGATTCCTTTTGTACTTGAATATCTGTGAAATTGTCATTTCTAAATTTATGCAATATAAAGTATTCTCAACAAATTGCTATCAAATGCATGTTCGTCTTCACAGTGCAAGACAATAGGACTTTTTTATGAGCTATTATGCATGTCCTTCAAATGATACAAAATGCACTCTCTGAAAAGTCAGACTGTTGATTCCACATATAACTAAAATTACTCAAGACACCTTAGGCAGTAACTTACTGCCTTGATATAACAGTCAGGTATAGTAACAGGAACACACTTATGACTATTAGCAAAATGACTTCAGGTAGTGTATCCATGTACTTACGTGTCAAACACCTTTACATGCACTTTCCAAATTATACAAAACAGTGTAGTAGTCCAATCCATCCATCAAGCTAGGAGAGTTCTTATAGGAGATCTTCAAGGTACAATTCAATTTTGCACTCAACACCTCATCAGCTGTACTGATATATCAGTTATTTTGTAAAATATGTCCTACTCCCTCTAATAAAGGGGGTGCAACATACAAAATAACTGCTGTATCAAGGCAGTATGTAATGAGTAAGCAGACTTTAAAAATTCCTTGCAGACTGCTCTGTCAGAGATACCAGGTGAGTAAACTGGTGTAATTAAGGAAATGATTTTTTGAGCTATGATACAGAATCGGAATTGTCTAAACATAGTAAGGCCTTGCTGAGTCTAATTTTGGTGGCTGCCAAAAAAGCAATTACTAGTAAATGGAAATCAAAGTCTAAACCAACTTTACTAGTAGTAGTAAATATAGTAACAGAGATAAAAACTGGAATCGGGATATTTAGAAAAGGGTAGGAGCAAATTGCAATGTTTGACTGACAATAACTGGACAGATTATAAGTGATGTACAATGTTTGCCACTAAAATTATGTCAGTGTGGTTTGTGATGCATAATGTTTGCAACTAAAATGGGTCAATATTAGTTTGTCAAACACTGACTTCAACGAATGGCCGTTCATCAAACATTCACATCAGCGAACATTTTTCCCAGGGCAGTGAGTTACTTGGCCAGCATTAGGAAATTTGCCTTTTTTCCCACTGTAGTGTGATCTCGGAGTTGGTATATAGAAGTAGAAGGGGTGGCGTGGGGGTACAGACCTCCCACATTGGGAGGGGCATACACCCCCCCCCCCCAGTGGGTTTGATACACTGCGGAGTGTGTGAAGGTTGGTATGTTGGCCAAGTAACTCACTGCCCTGGGAAACACATTCACTGATGTGAACGTTCAACGAACAGCCTTTCGTTTGATGAACAGATGTTCACCAATTTATGTTCGATGAACAGCCGTTCACTGAAACTAGTTTTCGATGAAGCAATATACACCCGCTAAAATTATGTGAATATGGTTTGCTTTCATTTATATAAATGTATGATTGCCTTTGTCATACATGATTAAGATGTTTCTTGCTTAAAAAAAACAGCTGCTGCCATAGACAGCAATAAGTGAACACCATAAAAAGATAGCACTTCCCCATACATGCTCTCTGAAATATCATGGTGAAGCTGGTCTTTGAATCTCAATGCCACACTATTCCATTTGCAGAGTATGGCTCTGTGGCAGAACACATAGTTAATTTGAATTAGCCATGTTGCTGGACTGGCGCACTTGCATGTGGTGATATCTAGCAGGGCTGCTTGAATGCAAATTGCCAGAGCTTTCATACCGCTGTACTACTATCTATATGTAACACAACCATGTTTATCAGTTAGTGCAGAGGATCTGTTTATGAGGTGCTTCACAAGCTCAGGGTACAGGGTTTTGACTCCTTTCACCTTCATTTATCTAAAGTGAGACTCTGAGCAAGTCACTTAACCAGACAGTCCCTCTTGTGTCAGCCCTGCAAAGGGATAATTCAGCCTCTTGGAATTATCTAGTCAAAAAATGGGTTAAATAAAATTGTTGTCTTATAATGCACTGAGTAATTCTACTTAAAACATGACTGCTCTGTGTGCGTTTCTGCACAGCTCCCACACTCTGTCAGGGCACTTGTTAAAAAGGTTAATTGGCAATGTCCTTTAAAAAATAATTATGCTGTCCTCAGTTCATTGTACAATGTGGTAATGAGAAGCAACACAGAGTGCATCAGGTGGAACTGCTCAACTCATGGTGTTTTGAAGCTGGATGATCTGTTACCTAGCTTTTATGTATCAATTGGATGACAGATAGTTTAAAAGCTTGAAAGACCCTGTTGTGTCCATTAAATGATGTGGGGAGTTTGCCAGTAGGGATTTCTACTGTGTACTACTTAAAACAGATGTGAATTGTAATTTCTTTTTTTTTTTCAATAATAATTGTTTATTATTTTTCAACTTATTGATACAAAGATTTGAACAGAAAAAACAAACAAAAAAAAAAAAAAAAAACAGGTAATTTCCAAACAATGCCTCTAACCACAATATCTTGTAATGGTATAATTTCTGATAACATTTTGATTTTATAGTATATATGTCCAGGGGTTTAGCTGGGCTCGGAACATTAAGCCAGTAAAATATTAAAAATTTGTTCCCATATCTTTGGATTATTTATATTTTTGCTATGGTCATTGATTAATAATTTGTGGGCTAATATATGTTTTATCGCTAACATCTTGAAGTTGTCCCATGAAGTTTGAGATGGATTCAACCAATTTGTAGCTATATAGAGTTTCATTAACAAAAATATATTTATAAGTATGGTCATTTGGGATCTAGATAAATAGTTTGGAGGGATATGTAATATCATAAATTCCCAAGAAAGCGTTGAATTTTGATAACCCATCGTTGAAGTTTTAAAGAATTCCAAAGTTTATATATACATTTATAGCTCCAGAACATGTGAAGGAGGTCAACAGTTTGATCTTTACAGTATGGGCATTTAGGAGAATTTTTAGAGTTAAATTTATGCAAGCTAAGGTGTGTATAGTAAGCATTATTAAGTATCATGAGTTGGGTAAATGTTAACTTTTGAAGAGAAATTGATTTTACTGTTAAATTAATTGCTTTTATTATTTTACTTTCTTCAATCAATGGTATTTTTTCTTTCCAATAATTTGACAAAAGGACTTGATTTTGATATTTAAAGTCTTTTATCAGTTTACATGTAGATGTTATAAATTTGGTATCTTGTAGAAGGGCTTGCCATAGATTTGTACATTTCGCTAAATCCTCATTGTTAATGCTAAAATGTTTAAAGTAGCTTACGGATATTTCTTTAATCTGTCTCAATATGACTAAATATGATTTGGGAAGATTAATTTCCTGTCTTAATTCATGAGTCGAATATTTGAGATATGGGTACATATCAAAAAGAGTTAAATTGATTATAAGTGGAAAATCTTTTAGATCTATTAGTTGATTATTAATTCTCAGGTTAGGATTCCTATGAAAAGGTTGGAAGGTCAGCATATGTTGGATAATATTTAACGATCTAAAGAGATTTTGTAATAATGTTATATTTATTTTAATGTGTTCCATTATAGCATATGATTTAAATGTGTCTTTTCCTAGGAAAGGTAATGATTTAGGATTAATATTCAGACTTACAACATGTTTGTAATACAGTTTTAACCAATTTGGTGACCATTTATTACTACGTGTATCGTAATTAGCAATTCTTAAAATTCTATTAGAATTTATTATTAAATAGTATGTTTCAAAGTTGGGTAAGTCTAAACCCCCTCTATTTTTCGGGGTCATCAATTTGTCGTATGATATTCTGGTTTTCCTTGGTTCCCATATAAATTTAGCAGATTCCGTGTGAATTTGTTTAAAGAATTTCTTAGGGATTAGAACTTGAGTAGATCTGAAGATATGTAATTATCTGGGTAATACATTCATTTTAATAATTGAGACCTTCGCTAGTGGTGGTAATTTCAAATTATTCCATCTCCTTAAGTCAGATAGAATGTGATCCCAATTTAGTTTAATGTTATTGATATAAAAGTCTTTATTATCTGTGGAAAATGTAACACCTAAATATTTAATCTTTTCTTCAGATTTTACTTGCCCTATCAATGGTAAAAGTGAAATGGGTTTTGGAGTTTTTAAAGGGAATACATTGTTTTTTTTTTTAAGGTTTATTTTATAGTTAGATATTACTGCATAATCCTCAACCGCTTTTAATAGTTTTTGGGTATGTGAAACTGGTGTTGTACAGTATATATTAAGATCATCCGCAAAAGCAGCCATAGAAATCTTGGTACCATAAAGTATTGGGGCATTATGGTATATATTTTGTTTAATGTGTAAAAATAAAGGTTCTAGATATAAATTAAATAATGGGGGGGGGGGGTAAAGGACAGCCTTGGCGGGTTCCATTTTTAATTTGAATCCTTTTAGAAAAATTTTTATTGATATATAAAGATGTATAAGGATTATTATATAATATTTGTAATATTAGGATAAACTCGTGAGGTATGTTAAAATATGGTAAAATATCAAATAGAAACTTTATGCTAACTATCAAAGGCCTTTTGTGCATCAATAATAAGTGCATACATATTTAAATTCCTTTGATTGGCATACGAGATTAATGAAGGAAGTATTAAAGTATTGTCACTGGTTTGTCTAGTAGTTAAAAAAATGGCTTGTTCATTAGATATTATTAAATTCATTATCTTCTTCAATCTATTAGCTAGTATAGAAGTCATGATTTTCGTATCTATATTTAAAAGTGAAATGGGCCTATAATTATCTGGGTTTTTAGAATCCGAATTTTCTTTAGATATAAGAATGGTTTTGGAAGCATTAAAGTGAGGGTCATTAATTTTATTATTGATTATATAATTAAACGTATATGACAGTATTTTACCAAAAGTATTACAAAAAGTTTTATAAAACTCTGCGTTAAGACCATCTGGGCCCGGCGCTTTATTGGATTTCAACTTTTTAATTGCATTTATTATTTCTTCAGTGGTAATTGGTTTAATTAAATCTTTCTGGGAGTTATTTATTTTCGGGAAATTAATTTTTTGTAGAAAGTCATTATTAATCATATTTGTAAGTGATTCATCTTGCTCACCATAAATTTGGGAGTATATCAATTCAAAGATATTTATAATATCCTCAGATTTTGTGTATAGTTTGTTCTTGAAAAGTATTTCTGGAATTTGAGAGGGTGATTTAGATTGGTTAATAATCCTTGCTAATGCCCTTGATGGCATTTGAATATGGTTAGCATATCTTGCAAGTATTTTATTTTCATGAAATGTCAACCTGTTATTTTGAATCAAGAAAAGGTCTTTCTGACATTTTAATAATTCCGTTTCTGTTTGTCTGTTATGATTCTGGATTAAATCCTGATCTAATGTTTTAATTTTAGTCTCTAACATTTGTATATCTCTGAGTTGGATTTTTTTATAGTACGAGGCTTTTTGAAGAAAAATTCCTCTTACCTGAGCTTTAGTTACCGCCCATTCAATATCAAGTGTATGTTGCTGTTTAGTTAATTTAACTAGTAGGGAATTGAGAATGTCTTGAATTTCTTGGATTATTTCTTCTTTATTTAACAAGTTTGGATTTAGAGACCAATTATAGCCCCTATGTGGTAGACTGTTTCTAAGGTCTTTAGTAAAATTTTATGTAATCTTAGAGTGATCAGATAGATAACGAGCTTGAATAGTTACTAAGGGATCAAGATTAATCAGTGTTTCTGAAATTTAAAAAAAAGTCTATTCTAGACCACATTTTATGACAAGTTGAATAAAATGTGAAATTATTTGTGTTAAGAGGATTGTTAACATATTTAAAGGGATCATATAATTTAAAGTCATACTTATTTTCTCTTAGTGCTAATACTGCTTGACTATTAAATGACCATTGTGGACATGATTTATCCAATTTAGGATTCTGATAGGCATTCCAGTCCCCTCCTATAATTATATAGTGATTATCATATTGGTTTAAAACAGGATAGAGTGATGCTATGAAAGAGTGTTGATTATCACATGGTGCATATATGTTGAGAAGTATAATGGGTTTATCATAAAGAGTAGAAGAAAGAATCACATAGCACCATCTTCCCTCTATCAATTTTAGAATCTAGTATTTTTTCTTGGTATTGATTTTTAATAATTATCGCGACCCCCGCACTATTAGTTTTGCCTTCTGAGGCTATAATTTCTCTTATCCATTTTTTTCTTTTTAAGATCAGTCCATTGATCATTGGTTAAATGAGTTTCTTGAATTAATATAAAACATGCTTTAGCTTGCAGAAATAAATGGAGAAATAATTTCCTCTTTTTCAAGTTCTGGAGCCCTTTAGTATTCCATGAATCTATTTCCCACATTCCAAAAACCTTATTTTGCGTAAGTATTCTATAAATTGGAGAAAATATAATAAATTTGGTTGAATTTTAGACAATATGTACTCTATAAAAGCATTCTTGAAATCCCGTCCCATACCAGTGCCTACCCACTATACCCCTGGACCAGGACATATATAGGTCTTTAACGTAGTAAAACACTATAAAGATTAATAAAATTGACACGTATATTATGCAAGTTAAAATATATAAAATAGGTAACATATAAGAAAACCTATATAACCTACAACTATGTCTACAAAGCCTAACCTATACATTCCCTACTGTACACTACTATTCATCTACATCTCTTGCTCTATCTGTTTAATTGAATGAGTCAGAGAAAAAACATAATAAGAAAAATATGAGTATTATCACTCATCTCGATTAAGCTTGCAATGTCTACTTTAATAGTAATATTTTAGTATATCACTAGAAAAATATTCCCAGATTAATGAAACCATTATGTTCATGAAATATACCACAAACTAGTTTAACCTTGATTATATGTGTACCAACATTTAAACCTAGAATCCAATATGGGACACTAACATCAGGTATAGATACATTAAGCAACCTGAATTCGATCTAAAATGTCTTTCTATTATTTGAAGAAAAGACGATACAAATTTTTGTAAATCAGACCTATATAGGTAAACATATATAGAGAGAGATTCAATAGCCTAGTCCCTACTAATCTTAAGTCATTAAACAAGTCATCATTATTTATGCCTTTTCAGAAAAATCAAGTTTAACAAAAAACTTATTTAAAACTGAAAAAAGTTATATCAATAAATAACAAAAGGATTTAGCTTCAACCTTTGGACACCAAAGCTTCCATAATTATAAAGCTATATAACATATACCTGGTGTCATATATACCACCAATATATGTTAAAAATATTTTAAATGGTCCTATCTGCTACATTGGTAAGACAGAAATAGACAACACTGCTTCATACTACTATACACTATAAGAATATTACGTGTAACAAAATAGCTGTAAACATATGTTAATTTCTTAGAAAGATTAAATAATCTCTTACATTATACTCTAAAACCTAAATAAAGAAAATTGTAACATCAAAATTTATCAGCTATCTCAGTGTGCTTAACCACAAGATTATCATACTATTGTTCAGTAAATTCCATATTTAGTAATATATATGTAAGTGATTTCTACTGAGGGTCTTAATAAACTGGATTAGATTTTTTAAAAAGTTAAATCAATATAAGTGAAACATGCTTGTCAACTGGTTCCGTATATTACGTATATACTGCTTGGAACCTCAGCAATAGTAGTTTACTAATCATTAGTACAATATCTGTTTTACCCTAAGGAATGTTCCATGCTTACAGTTATGTCCCTATATATTTACACAGGTTATGCACTTACTTGGTTCTGGGTCTAATAACTGTGAGTTTATGTGCTTATTACATTAAAAGAAACTTCAATTACTGTTTATTTTATCTTGTCCAGTCCTAGAAACTGTTTTTCGGATTTCCAAACATCCATACAGGCTGATGACTTCGCGATGGGGGACTCCTTAAGCAGCCGGACTCCCGGAACTGCCACATCAAAAAACGCACCCTCTGAGGCAGCAAAAGCATTTCCGCTTCATTTGTGAAGTAGTTTAAGTTTGTGAAGGCTGTAAATAGTCGGTAGTACCTCTCGGATACCAAACAGCTGAAAACAAAGTCCTTATCTGATCAAACAATGGCCTAATAGAAGAAAATAGCAAACAAAGGGAAACCAAGACCTCGACTTGTAGCAGGAGGTAAATCTGACCTCGGATATCATGCACTTCTCATCAGAAGACCGGACTAACTCTCTGAAGCAGGCAAACTCTTGAAAACTGCCAAAAAGGTACATTTAGCTTCTTTTTTTGTTGTAACAGAATATCTAGACCCATCAACTGTAAATATTAATGTATTTGGGTACTTCATTTGAAATTTTGTTTTTCGATAAGAAACTTACAGTAAGGGGATAGTGATTGTCTGGCTTGTCTAATTTGCAAAGGCAAGTCTTGAGCCAAAGAAATTCTGTTATTTTTCCACAGAATGGAGCCTCCATTTTTCTTTACCGTTAATAATATATTGTTGACATCTTGAAAGTTAAGAATTTTAACATAAACAGGTCTTGGTATATTTGAAGCTTGAGATTCTCTCATGGCTCTGTGGGCTCTCTCTATTATTTGTTTTGCAGTTTCAGAGTCATTGAATAATGTTGTAAGTATTTGTGTAATAGATGGGATTAGATCATTATATTGTACAGATTCCGGTATACCTCTGATGATTATATTGTTTCTCCTGGATCTCGCCTCCAGATCAATAATTTTAGCTTGTATAGATTGAATGTCCAGATCCTGTGCATCAGCTTTTTTGGCAAGGAATGTTAATCTGTCTTCGTTCTCAGTGATTCTAGCTTCAGTTGTATCCATTCTTTCGAGCATTTGGCCACAGGAAATTCCAAAGGCTTGGACTTGATTAGATAGTTCTTTCAAAGCTTCTTGAATAGGAAGTAAAGCAGCTTTTATATCTTCCATGTTTGCCAGTTGGTCTGGTTTATTTTTATTCCCTGGTTTTGGATGTTCCTTTTGTTTTGTTATTTTCTGTCTTTTCGAATTTAAATCTTTCTCCGGTGATAGAAGTTCTGAAAGCTTAGTTTTTGTAGTTGATGTGTCCATATTTTTGTCTTCTTTCGACATTATAGATCAGTGCTGAAGCTGCTGTAGCTTGATTGTAGATAGGCCAACTGTTCTGAGCACACGGTTCCTTTGTTTAAGACTCTCTTCAGAGTCAGTTAATCTGATTTAATCCTGATAGATTTATTAATTTTCCAGGTTCTTTCACCTCTTGTAGGATACTTAGGTGAAGTTAAAGTTGTTCTTGTCCAAAATTATAGTTAAATAGATCGTGATATAGCCTCTGGGTTAAATTTTCCTTTGTTTATAGGAAGAGCTGTAGATTAGCAGTGTTTACAGAATGGCAGCCATCTTTGTATCATGAATTTTAATTTCTATAGCATTCCAGTCCAGTGTAATTGATCAAGCAAGCTACAGTTGAAGAGTAAAACTAGCTTAGACACTGAATTGTTTTTGCCCCAACTGTCATCTGGAGTGTACACACATGTAATAGAATAAAACAAGGTTATATATCAAATTTCTTTGTCGCCTACTGTTATCTGATTATGCACAACCCCATGTAGCCCTCTAGTCATTTGAGTTTGAGACTCCCAGCTTCAGGGGATTTCAACTTGAAAACCTAAAGGCACTCACTCTCTCTTCTGTAAAAGTCCACAAGAAGATATTGCTAGGTACTTGCTTCTGGCCAAACCAGTTGGAGTGACTTTTTTGAGGTAAATGGGTCAAATTTTCTAGTCATGAAAACTAAAGAAATTAAACATTGTGTAGAATGTGTTTATCTAAATGTACGGTATACTTTTAAAGGTTTTTTCATTAAAGTGTTTCTTGGACCTATATGGTGTTTCGTGTTTGGACTTTGATAATAGTGAAGAATTAGAATCGTGTTGGTGTCTCCTACTACTGTTCTTATACTTTTAAAGGTTCTCAGAGACCGAACCTGAAAGATATAATTAAACTACCGCATTTCTCTTACAGGCGGTCAAGCCTAAATCTGGGAATAGCATAAGCAAACATTTATCAGTTAACAGGCAAAGAAGAAGAGAGATGGAATAGTTTCCCAAAAGTATGCAAAACAGGGACCTAGTAAGTTATTAAATAGCACAAATGCTGGATATATCCAAAACACACATTAGGTTCAACCTTGTTTACATTTTGTAAAATCTACCTTTAATCATCCAGTCCTTGATTGTTAATAATATCTTAAAAGACTACACAATAAAATATACTAAACCTAAAGTGGATCAGGAAGGTAATTACCTAATGCCTCAGGTCTTGAATTTAGTTTTCACCTTGCATTTCAATCCTGGAGTGCGAATCAAGTTCTCCAGATCTCCAACATCTTTCAGCAATAGTAATAACTTGAATACAGTCAGAGGACCCATCTTTCATGCTCTTGTTATCACCTTCTTACCATTTACAATTTTCATTAATGATCAGTCATGTGAGGAAATTGTGAAGGGCTATGTCCTATGAGGAATAAAGAGGGTGTTAATCTTATAAAACTTGGCCAAAAGGTGTCACATATACCGCACTTTCCTTTTTAATGGGTCCATGTCTTGTCATTCCAAGAACATATGCACCCATGTTCTCACCTCATCTGCCAAACAGTGCCAACAAGTGGTAGAGATAGTGGAAACATAATCCCAAGCATTTGTGGTGTGTAAAAAACCTAAACATGTCACAGAAAATCCAAATATTATGGATTTGGTAGTGTATCTGAGAAACTGAATAAGAGAGGCCCAGATCTCTTCTGTGATCACAGTGTCTTAAGTCCAGTTCACATAGCAAATTATATTTGTTAACTAAACGAGAGTTTAAACCTAAACCTAAAAAAAAAAAAAAAAAAAAAAAAAAAAACTACAGGCCATACAGACACTTAGTTTTATATTCTCATTCCCTTGCCTCATTTCAGACCACCAGTTGATCCATCTTGGCCAATCGGCCTTCTATATGGAGCCCTACTTAGTATGAGTGAGTATCATTACAAGTGTATCTATCCATTTTTTTGTCTTGGTCTGACAAATTAAATTTCTCCCAATACTTTAGATTATGAACAGTTCTTAACTTTACTTTGGCAGTATAATTAAAAATATTCTAGTTGCTATCGGAAGTAGCAGGACCTAAACAATCCAACCAGATTTTAGTTCTCATACATGCAAAATGCCCATTTACTAATTTTCAGCAAGTAAAGATGTACTATAGGAGAACAAAATGTGCCCTTTCTCAATCTTGGAAGCTAATTGTCTATAAAAGCATGGTGACTCCTTATTCTCTGCCAAACATTGTTTCCAAATCACCCTCAGTTAACCTGTAGTTGCACGCAAGTCAAATTTAGGCAATGATAAATCTGCCCAAGTCTACTTGCAGACATAGCAAATCCCATGCGTGTCTGGGCTATTGTAATAACCATAAAAAGGACAAACTCATCTTCTTGATCCATTTCAAACATCTCTCTGGAGGGTCCAAATGGAGAGATAAGTCAGCAAGCAAAGAAGAGTAGTATTGTTGAAGTTGAACTCATCCTCAAGTCCTGGTGAGTACCTTCATGAGGTCCACCCTGTTTTTCACAAAATCTCACCAAGATGATACTGATATATAGACTGTATTTTATACAGCATATATCATGGGCAGAAGTAGGTCACAAACTAAAAAAGATAGCTGGGTGCACAAGACCCAGGATAAAAAAGTGCCCAGTCCTGGTAGGCCCACTGGTGCCAGAACTGGAAAAAATGACAGTGTAGAATCTTCAAAATATGGAAACATTTCATACAATGGGGCTACGAGTGGAACAGGGAGAGGATGGCCCCCCTACTGTAAAAGGAAGCAGCAGTCCACAAAAACTGATAGGTCAAAGAACAGCCATAAAGATGATAGAGTGGACTATTGAGGATAAGAAAGAAATTATGTATTGTTACTGTTATGCAAAAAGCCCAGAATTTCCAGATACAATACATACAAAAAGACTGAGAGAGAAATTAGAGGAAAGAAAAAATACTTCCACAAGAAAAACTGTCAGAAGCCTCAAGTAAAAATTTGTGGTCATTAATACAACAGATTTGTGAAATTTTTTTTTACAGATAATGAAACTTTGATCGGTTTGCAAAAAGAAGCACGTGAGGAGGTACAAAAATATAAACAACAAAACCTGGAGATTTTTGAAAAATATAAAAAAGAAATATGGACATGAGAAAGAGATGTGATATGCTGCAATATTTATGCAAAGTCAAAAGCCAAATTAATCAATACAAAATAGGCAGCCCCAAAGATATTTGAAGAGAAATACAGGCAAAGGCATCCAAATATGGAAAATTTCACAAAGAAAATAATATCACAAAGAAGGAATGAAGACAGAAGTTAAAAAAAAAATAGACGCTGAAGTTATGGAATGCCTGTGAAGTGAAGGATTTCATGTAGAAGGTCTAACACAGGTTATATAACAGCATGATGGAACGAGTCCCAGATGTAAGGAGAAACAAGAAGATCAGGAGACATCTGAAGAAGAAATATGGACATGGAAAAGAAAGATTTAATATGGTGCAATATTTATGCAAAGGAGAAAGCAATACTAATCAATACAAAAAGAGCAGCACCAAATATATTTGAAGAGAAATACATGCAAAGGAATCCAGACATGGAAAACTTTACAATACAAAAAATAAGAAAAAAAGAGGAAAAGTAGAAAACAAGTTTAGTAATGGAGAAGTTAATGAAATAGAAACTGAGGTTATGGAGTACCTGCGAAGTGAAGGATTCAGTACAGAAAATCTAACTCAAAAAGCACCACAGCAGGATAGAGCAACAGACATCCAAATTAAGGAGAAACCAGTGGAATGGGAAGCAACTTGTGAGTTGCCATATGAAGATATTTTGGAGCCTTCCACAGGAAACCAGTATAAATGTTCACTTGAAGCTGGACAGCAAGGGAAGGAACAGGAAACTGTGGCAACTCTGGAGCAATTAATGTTGAGGAGTGATTAGCCAGCGAGTCCCCATATGACAGAGCAACAGATGACACAGAATGTAATTGAAAAGAATGTGTCACAGGATGACTACAAAACTTTCTGCAGAATGCCCGCAGAAAATGGAGAACAAAAAAATGTGCCCTCAGTTTACATAAAAATGAGCTAAAAGAAGAGTTGTTTGATTTTATACAGATAGATAGGCATATTAGGATCAATGAAAGAAATAGACTGAAGCAGGTCAACAAAACCCAAAAAAGTCAGAAATTTGATAAAACAAATGAACATAGTAATTAGGACCGTCCATAGAGATCCATGCGATATAACAGAAGTAAACAGGATATATCACTGTGCAGCTAAATTAATAAAGTACAGTTGTGTACACTTACCATAAATTTAGATGTTCGAGTGTAATCACTGCTGCAGTCATTACATTTGGGTAATCTGCTGGCAGGTTGCTCTCAGTCGGCCTGAATAACAAAGTCTTGGGTACTGCGTTGGTTGCTGTCTCCTCTTTCATGACGTTGGGTCGTCAGGGGTATAAAATATGCAGTCGATGCCATTTTATTCAGTTTGTCTTGCCCCAGATGTCAGGTGCCCCCCAAATGGGGAGCAAAAAAAAAAATATATATATATATATATATATATATATATATATATATATATATATATCTCAATAAACAGAAATATATGTAAATGCACTTTTAGAAACAAACTTTATCTTCATCTAAAAGCAAATACACCACAAAGGCTTTAGAATATAGTGAAGGAAAGGAAAGGTATAGAAAAGGGGGATGGTGGGTGGGTAACCCGGACTGCAACAGTGAATACACTCGAACATCTACATTTATGGCAAGTGTACACAACTGTACTATGTTCTTCATGTTTCACTGTTGCAGTCACTACATTTGGGTAGAATCCCAAAGCTATGGATGGGAGGATGGAACCAAACAGCATTAGGAGCGGCTATAAGACCATGCAGAACTGCAGTGGCAAAGCCTGCCCTGGATTTGGAGAAGAGAGGCAAATGATAATGCTTTGTGAAGGTATGAACAGAGCCCCAAGTAGCAGCCTCTAGAATGTCTTTGGTTGCAACCCCCTCTGAGAACAGCTGCTGAGGTAGAGGTAGCCTCGGTGGAATGTGACCTGATCCCCTTGGGCACAGTTTTACCATGGTGCAAATAGCAGAAACGAATGTAGTGGCTTATCCATTTAGAAATAGTCTGCTTTGATACAGCCTTCCCCTCTAACCCTGCAGCAAATGCTACAAGTAGTTGCTCCGACTTTCTTAGAGATTTGGTCCTGTTTAAGTAGAATATTAGTTGTCTGTGTACATCCAATGAATGCAGAATCTGCTCCCCCTTGTTCTGTGGATTTGGGTAAAATGTTGGCAGGTGAACTGTCTGGTTAAGAGCCACACTGGATACCACCTTAGGCATAAAAGAAGGATTGGTCCTGAGGGACACTCTGTTCCAGGTAAAATGTAATAAAAGACTCCACAGTCATGAAAGCCTGTAGTTCTGAAACCCTTCTTGCTGAAGTGACTGCCAAGAGGAAAGCTGTTTTCCAAGATAGAAATTTTATATCCACAGTAGCTGCTGGTTCAAAAGGAGGCAGGGTGAGTTTTTCCAGCACAAAGTTGAGGTCCCATGCAGGAGTTGGTGATCTTCTGGGAGGCCTTAAATTTTTGGCCCTTCTAAGATACTGTTTAAGCAGAGGATAAGAAAAGAGGGGAGGCTCTGTGCTGTAATGAGCCGAGATGGCAGAGGCATGGATTTTTTTTGAAGAAAAAGATAGGCCCTTGTCAATCATCTCAGTCAAATATTGTAAAAATCTGAGGAATATTGGGCTTTGCTTTGTCAGTTTCTTGTGCCTGGTTCCAAGAACAGAATCTCTTCCATTTATCAGCATAAGATTTTCTAATACTAGGCCTTCTGGCTTCCAAAATGACATCCATCACAGATTTACTGAGAGGTGTTTGAATAATTAAATGATCAGCCATGCTGCAAGGTTCAGAGTTTGGAGCTGTGTATGCAGAATTTGATTGTTCTGCTGAGACAGTAGATGAGGTATTTGAGGCAAGTACCAAGGAGGAAGTTGAGACATATTCCTTAGAATTGGGTACCAGTGCTGGCGAGGCCAGTCCAGAGAAACTAGGATCATTTTTGTTTTTTCCTGTCTGACTTTTAGTAAGACCTTGGAGAGAAGAGGCAGAGGGGGAAAGGCATAGATTGATAGGTTTTTCCAACTGAAGGATAGGGCATCCACTTTCCATGCTTTTCTGTGATAAGTTCTTGTGCAGAATTTGTCCAGCTGATAATTTTGGGGAGAGGCAAATAGATCTGTGTCTGGGCTCCCCCATTTCTGTGTTAACATGCTGAAGATTTGTGGATCAAGTTTCCATTCGTGCAGATCCATAAGATTTCTGCTTAGGTCGTCTGCCAGAGTATTTTGTTTTCCTGGCAGGAATTGAGCTTGAAGATGTATTTGGTAAGTCAAAGCTGTGTTCCACAATGCCATGGCTAGGCTGCAAAGGGGGTAGGAATGTGTATCCCCCTGCTTGTTTATGTACCACATAACCGTGGTGTTGTCCGTCTTTATCAGTAGTTGTCCTGGATGAAGTTAGTCCTTGAAGGCTGTCAGAGCATTCTGAACAGCTAGCATCTCTTTCTGGTTGATATGCAGATGCATTTGTTTTGGGCTCCATTTGCCCTGAATGCATCTCCCCGCCACGTGGGCCCCCCCAAGCATAGTCTGATGCATCTGTAGTCAGGGTTTGGGTGGCAGGGGGTAGAGTGAATGACAGTCCTTTGTTTTGGTGACATGTCTCTGCCCACCAAAGAAACTCCTGTTGTAGGCAGGGAATGAGAGGAATCATTGTTTCCAGACTGTGACAATGTTGACTCCATAAACTTTTTAGGTACCATTGTAGTTTCCTCATATGCAGTCTCGCATATGGAATTAGTAGAATGCAGGATGCCATGAACCCCAAAGCCTGCAGAACCTGTCTTGCAGATAACTGGGTTTTTGTTGCCATTTGTTTGAAGTATGTTGTCAGTTGCCTTTGTTTGTCTGGCATAAGGTAAGCCAGCTGGGCAGTTGCATTCAAGCTTGCACCCAGGAATGTAATTATTTGAGAGGGTACCAGTTGGGATTTCTTTTCATTTATTGTGTACCCTAGGCATGTTAGAAGCCTTTTTACAAATGCCAGATGTTGAAGAAGAGTGTCCTTGTCCTCTGCTTGAATGAGACAATCGTCCAAATACGGATAAATTTGTAAGCTTCTTTGTCTGCAGAATGCAATTTCTGGTGCCAAGCACTTTGTAAAGACCCTGGGCACAGTAGATAAGCCAAAGGGCAGTGCAGAGAATTAGTAATGCAAAAAACCTGCCTTGAAGCGGAGGTATCTTCTGCATGATTCCCTTATTGGGATATGCAGGTATGCCTCTTTTAAGTCTAGAGTCACTAACCAAGCGTTCCTGCCCAGCATAGGCAGTAGCTGTTATAAATTCAGCATTTTGAATTTTGGAATGTCCAGGAACATATTCAAAATCGATAAGTCTAGTATTGGACGCCAGGCATTGTCTTTTCTGGGTACCAGGAAAAGTCTTGAATAAAAACCTTGTCCTTTTTCCTTTTCTGGTACTGGCTGAATAGCCCCCATATCCATGAGGGACATAACTTGTTTCTGAGCCTCTGCCCATTGATTTTGTGGCAGCTCTGGCCAACCGTTTGGAATTGGCAAAGTATGGAAATGAAATATGTACCCCTGGGATACTATGTTTAATACCCACTTGTCCTGGGTAATTAACTGCCAATTTTGAGCATGAAGTGCTAGTTTTCCCCCCAAGGGGGCTGCCAAAAGATAAGTGCTTGGAGATGGCAGAGGAAAGTCATTGAGACTGCTTACTGTAGGGTTGTGCTTTGTTTCCTCCAGACTTGGAGGTGGAGGCACCCTATTGCTTTGACCTGTAAGAACCCTGTGATTGGTATATGGAGCCTTTTGAGTGCCTGGATTTGCCTTGAATGGCTCTGTTGGACACAGGAAAGGACCAATTTTTAGTAGGCCAGTGCCTACTGAACCTGGGTGGCTGCACTTGGAAGAAATCTTTCACAGTTTGCATAGATTTAGCTTTGTCTTCCATTTTCTTTAAAATCTCTTCTGCCTTATTACCAAACAGAGTATCATGCTGCAAGGGGGCATCCAACAATTTACATTTAACATGATCAGGCAGATTTTGCTCCTTGACCCAGGCATGCCTTCTAATCACAGATCCAGTAACTGCAGCCCTGCAAGAGGCCTCCAAGGAATCAAAACCACATTGCAAAGTATGCTTTCCAACCTGTTCTGCTGAATGCAATAATTCCTGTAATTCTTTATTTTCCACACAATCAGAAATCAACATCATTTTCTGTTTCAGTAAGCCCATAACATGCTGTTGATATTTAAGCATATGAAACTGGCAGTTTAAGACCCTAACCGCCAAGGTTGCAGACGTATAAACCTTCTTTCCCCATCTATCCAGCACCCTGGAATCTCTATCAGAGGGAGTAGGATTTTTGGCTGTAGAGGCCTTTACACCCTTGGGACCCTGTGGAACAGTCTCAGGATCAGTAGCAGGATTTTTGAATAGAAATTTGTGGGAGTCAGGAACCCTGTAATATCTGTCTGGCTTACTAGGAGCCAGACGTAGGGAAACAGGAGCCATGCTAGATTCCGATAACACATCGTCAACAATGTCTAATACAGGAGGTATTGCTAAAGACCTATGCTGAGGAAGAAGAAGGAAATCCCTAAGCCTCTTTTTTTGATTCAGAGAAGTCCTAACACTCTCAGTGAAAAATGTTCCCTTAAAGTATACAAGGTTTCTCCAAAAGAGTAATCCTCAGGAGGAGATGCAGATGGGATGGATTCTTTTGCATCAGAATCCTCATAGGGTGGAATAGAAAATTCCTGATCAGAAGAGGAATCAGAAGAAATGGAAACCTGATTTGAAGATTCATAATCAGTGCCTTGCCTAGGCCTCTTAGCGGGTGGGGGGGGGGGTTGGGCAATCCTGATCAAGGTAATCAAGTCCTCAGCCATTTTGACCATCTGTTTTTTAGGCATAGGGGCCTGAGCATGTGGCTCATGCGTTGGTTTTTTAGACATAGAAGATGTTTTTGATCTTGCTTTTGAGGCTGGCATTGGTTTAATATAAAAATGTTGAGGCCTGAAAACACCCTCAGAAGCCAGTGCCTGCTCAGCGGCTCCAGACCCATCCAAGGGAGAGACATCCACAGGTTCAATACTCTGATAATCTTGTGGCATACCGGACTCCGAATGGGTGTCGGTAGAGGCCTGCGACTCAAAAGTAGCGGGCATCAGGGGCTGCAAATGCCTCACTGAGTACTGGTGAGCCGGCAACTGGCTTAGGAGAAGCTCCGTCGTCAGTTTTGGATCTAGATGGTCTGTCTCTTTTTCTTTGCGTTTTTTGTGAACTCCGTTAGTCGGATTGCTAACCAACGACATTTCAGGATAATTAAATCTTGATCCAAAATATTTAGAAGGAAAAATATAACGACGCTTAATAGTGCATTGTTTAAATCTAGCACAAAACCGACAGCAAGGCACATTATGATCTGGGCCTAGGCAAGGAATACAGTACAAATGAAAATCCTTATGAGGTATTTGCTTCCCATAAGTAATGCAATTATTAACTTTTACGGACATCGGTAAGGAGCAAGAAAAAGTTTCCCCAATGGGGTACTTAGCTTTAGTTTGAAGACTTTGGTTCTGAAACTCAAATGTGAAAATTTCAGGAGTCGGCCGACCAGCACTTGCGAACTGCTTCTGCTTTGGGCACCGCGCAGCAAGAAAGACTGAATAAAATGGCGTTGGCTGCATATTTTATACCCCTGACGACCTGACGTCATGGAAGAGGAGAGAGCAACCGATGCAGGACCCAAGACTTTGTTATTCAGGCCGACTGAGGGCAACCTACTAGCAGATTACCCAAATGTAATGACTGCAACAGTGAAACACGAAGAACATCAGACAAAATTCTATCACAAGAACACAGGGTAGTATGGGAAAGGAAGGGGAAAACCAATAACACACCAAAATGTAGAGAGGAAAACACCAGCACATACACCAATAAATTCCAAAAAAAGGTGAAACGGACAAGCTCCTACAGCATACAGAACAGTTTATTGAATGCTACAATTTCGTCCACGTTTTCGTCCACTACAACAGACTTCATCAGACTCAAATCAAAATAATCTTTATATAGTGATATAGATTAATGTAAATTGCCTAGCCAATCAGCATCACCTCTTAATAAAACAATTCATTTCAAACAATCATATAAAACTTCCACTCTATTATAAACAACCTGTAATTCAATATATTAAAACAGTCCACCGCTATAAATGTTAAAATCACATACATAATATATCTTACTTAAAATACATTAAAAGCCTTTAATAATAAATAATTTATACATATACATTCATCACTAAAAGCTCAAACTTGGGACAAGTCTTAATACATTTATGTGGAATATTTTTCCCATTACTATCAAATTAGCACCATCTACTGGCAACATCCCACAGTGTTAAATGGACCAAAGTTCTATCTAAAATTACAGCTAAAAATGTCATTAACTCCTAATCCATGACTATATACGAAAGGATTTATTTATGCCTATTACTGACAACATTTAAAGCTTGGCAGCTCTTAGTTTTAGTAAGGGTAAAATAGAAATATACACACTGAGCCCCGGCTGTTTGCCCGCATCCAAGAAAACCTGCCAGTACAGTTCTCTGTATTCCAGGCAGGTCTCCCAAGGTCCACCTCTAATGTCTGGGGGTATACTTTCAAGGACAAAGAAACTTAAACTGGCCTGGCTACATAAAGATGTGTGTTTAAAGAGGGCATTGGTGTCATTCTTATTTTTAATGTCGTAGATATGTTTGTAAATCCACCTCTTTAGTTTGCGCTTAGTTTTGCCTACGTAAAATGAGGCACACTGGCTGCACGCCCCCAAATAAACAACCCTCTCACTAATACAATTGTAATAGTTATAACTACTTAGTGTTCTGCCCTGGCTTGTCAATACAAGACTCTCCTTATTGGCCACATATTGGCACGCCCCACATTTGTAAGTTCCCTTACGTCTATTTCTAGAAGTCCCCTTGTCCCTTCTATTAAACTCCAACAGGTTCTTCAAACTCTTACCTTAACTTCCTTTCACTTACATGGGGTCGATAAATCAGCGTTCGCTTTTTTAAGCGTTCGCTGATTTAATATAGACCCTAAACATTATGGTATTGAAGTAGCTGAAAAAACACTGGAAACATGAGCCGCAAAATGTTATCATTAAAGTCTACATCACATGGGATCACCCATTACCAACAGTTCAAAAGACAGATGCGAGAAAATCAAATATAGTGGTCCATGAAAGAAGACAAAAGCATTGATCATTGAAATCACTACACCCAGTGACTACAGTGTGTTGCATACAGAGAGAGACAAAGTCATAAAATATCAGGATTTGCAGGCTGAAACGACAGCAATGTCAAAGAAAGATACCCAGACAGTCCCAACAATAGTAGGAGCAACAGGTCTTATAAAAAAGAATTTACAGTCGTATTTATATATGTCACCAATACATGCAACTCCATATGAATTGCTCGAGGAGTCATTACTGGGCATATTACGGGTGCTGCAAAGAATACTTCTGACTGACATCAAAGATTGAAACAATACTAATTTCATTAAGTTTAACTGTACTTTGACTTAGGAGTGGCATCCACTCCCGTCAAGGTAATAGAGCCCAAAAGACTTGGAGAAATTAAAAAAAAAAAAAAAGCTGTATTGGAATATAATGTGCTGCATAAAAATGAAGGGTAACATATACCATTTTATCAATGTCTGTGTTCCAACAGGTAGCGCATTCTCTTTTGTTGTAGAAGGCTATGGGTTCTATTTCCACATTAGGTAGATGGACTGCTGATAATGAAGTACAGCATTGGGAGGTGCTGTCCTCTTTTGTATGTCATCCTTCAAGTGATATGTCAAACCAAAGCCTGAGTGGGTGGTACCTCAGGAGGATGTAAAGGATCCTATGGCACCTATTGAAAACAGTAAAAGGAAGTTCTCCAATGTCCTGGCCAAATTTCCCCTAGCAGTATAAATGCCAAATGGAGTCTGCCCTGAAAAGAGGTTACTACTCTAGTGGGACTAATCTGTTTAACAAAGTATAAATGAAAATAAATATTTCTACAACTCTTTGTTTGAAAAATCTAGTTTAAATGATCATCACTTGTTAAAGTACACTTTACATGTTCAATAATATCATTAATAAGACTAATCTGACTTTTTGAGTAGTTTAGGTTTTAAGTTTAGGGATAATTACCGCTACTATTTCCTACCAAGACAGAGATATCATCTTGCTTTGAAAAATATTAATGGTCAATCTCCTAAAAGGTGCAATAAAGTTATCACATCCAATTTGATAAATTTCTATTGGAAGACTGCCCGGGCCAGGTCTCTTCTCTTTCTTTTTTACTGACATCACAAGATACCTCTTCCACAGTAAAAGGAAGAGTGAGCATTTAAGCTTGATCATGGGATAAAATAGGGAGTTCTATAATACAGCAAATAGGAAAGTTTTCTGAGATGGGTACTCTGAATGGGAGTCTCAAGCACAGAGCAGACTATAAAATGTAGTAAATTCATCAGGAATTTCCAGGGGAGATGTTACCTGTAATCATTTATTTATACTACTAATCTTGGTTCCAGATTTCTCAGCTTGCTGTTGCCTCAAGTTGCACCTTAAATTAAATGAGATAGTTTCCATTTCTTTCAAGTAAATTACATTCTTAGTGAATCAATAACCATACAGAATATTACATTCAAATTAGCAGAAAGTATTCTAAGAACTAAGGCAACACGGGAATGGAGAAAGGAGATTCTGCCGATAGGGATGAATGTCATTAGGGATACTGACAATAGGCAAATAGGGGCTGGAATTTATTGGAAAAAAATGTCAAAAGAACCAAGGTATTGGGAGCAAACAGGCTGAGAGGGAAAGGCAACAGAATGGGAAGAGGCCAATAATGTATTTGGACTGCAGGCTAAAGACTGCCTTCTCCATCAATGATTCATATCAGTGTATAAGCAAAGAGAAAGAAATATGAGATCCTAAGTGAAAAAACAGTACTGGTAGAGTTTTTAGCAGAATCTAGAACAGAAGCTGCTTTTAAAAAAATAATAATTAGTAGAGTATACAAAATACTGCATAAGTATAAGAATCAATCAGACAATGTTAAAAAGGATTGGGAAGAGAGACTAGATAAGCAATTCACAAAGAAACAATGGGGGATACAAGTATGTCTCCCAAATACGCAACAAAGTCTAGAAGATTTAGGATCTTTCCTTGGAAGTATTTACATATTAGGTATTTTAATACCTGAAACAGATGCCAAAGAATAATTTTTCCTCAGGTAGATAGCAAATGTTGGAAGTGTGATGGACAAGAAAGAGGTAGCTGGGAACATATTTTCTGGGAGTGTGATGAGTTGGCAGACTTTAAAAATTCTCTGGAGAGTACTCTATCAGAAATACTGCATGAGCAAATTGGTATGACTAAAGAAATTATTTTTTGAGCTATAACACAATCAGAATTGCCTAAACATAGTAAGGCCTTGCTGAGTTTAATTATGGTGTCTGCCAAAAAGCAATTAATAGGAAATGGAAATCAAAGTCTAAACCAACAGTATTAGAAGTAGTGAATGCAATAACAGAGGTAAAACAAATGGAAATCAGATGTCTGGGTTGGAGCAAATTACATAGAAAAAATGGAAATTCTGGGAACAATATGTGCAGATGAGGAATGAGGTTTAAAAGAAGCCAGGATTTGAATGAGCTATCTAATGTATAACACTGACAGTATAGATTATAAGTGATGTATTATGTTTGCAACTCAAATTATGTCAACATGGTTTGTTTTCATTTATATAAATGTACGATTGCCTATGTGATAACTGATAATTTAATAAAGATCTTTCTTGTTTAAAAAAAAAAAAACATGCTAAAGTATGCATTAGAGGCTATGTTCCCACTTACATAGACTGACACTTGTTATCACCATTCCCTTACCAGATGTAAAAAAACGCTTTCATACTACCAGCAAATATTAACTTACAGTTTTAAGAAAAAGTGCACTGGCTACCCTTACACTAAACTGTGTGCTGATATATTTAAAGCATTACATTAGTAAAACTGCAGGAGAGGCAACTATGTGTACAACTATTAACTTCCCACAGTTTCAAACTACATTGATTTTCACAGAACTGCTTGCCAAAATCACTAAAAAAAATTACACTAGTTTACACTATTTACTTATGAAAACTCAATTATGTTGTAATTTGCAGATTTAATTTAGAACACACTGATCAACTGCTAGCACCTATGAGTTCCCTCTCTCTCTATAGAGGTAGAATCAGGTGCTAATGAAAAAAACAGCTACCAGTTTTGCAAATGTAAATTTTTGATTTCACTTGGATCACTTCTAGGATCTTTCATCTTTCATAATTAACTGCTTGTAACTGCAGACTGCTTTTACTCATTTAAAAGGAAGAACTAATAGCAAAGAACAGCTAATAGCTTTGCAAATATAATAAAGTAAAGAAGTGGAAGTAAACTTACTATAACAGCATATGTTTGAATGATCACTGTTGCAGTAGTTTTAGGTATATGAGTTATATCCTGCCAAGGAAACAACAGTCTGGACACCTTCCACAGCTTTAGGGCACCTTTCATGCACCCAAACCATCAGGCAATGCAATCTGAGCTGACTAAAGACAAGCTTGGGAGCAAAACCCTTCAGAACTTTCTTGCCAAAACAGAGAGGGAGGTGGAGGCCTGAAAGGACAATGCTAGGACCCAAAAAAACTAAAAACAAAAAAATGTCCATACTCTGCGATTAAAAACACACCAAAACAACAAGGGGGTGGAGGGAGAGAGTAGCTAACTTAGCAGTGATCATTTTAACATCTACTGTTATGGTAAGTTTACCTATACAACTCTACTTGTTCATCATACTGATCACTGCTGCAGTAGCCTTAGCTATATAGGTAGATTACCCCAGCTTATGACATTTGGGAGTTGGAGGGAGAAGAGTCCAGGAACCCCTGGAGAATACATACATACAAATATTTCTAGCACAGGCATTAATGTCCTTGTAGCCTGCAAAATACCAAAACAGTTGTTCCCATAATACGTGTCCAGGCTGTTCTTAAAAATATTTAAACTACTGCTTGCTTTAATGTAATTTGGTCTATTCCATACGTGGCGCCCGTGCACTGGCCCAGTAATCAACGAGCCTCAATCCTCACCACTATCACTAGTGAGGGACATCCACATTGGGAGGATAACAAGTACACACACACACACACACAAACACACACACACACAAACACACACACACACAGTAAAGTACAATTTCCCTTAACAACACAAAGGGATCACAGTCAGTCTGGGTATGGTTTCTCCCTTTCTCTCCAGCTCCTCAATAAGACTCCCCACTGGCACGTCTATAGAGTGGGGTCCTTAGCCAAGATCCCAAGCCAAGCACTCATTCTGTCCAACCAATGCTTTGTGTCTCTGACCAAGTAGCTGACACACACACACACACACACACACACACACACACACACACACACACACACACACACACACACACACTTTGAGATTTGATTTATACACAAACACACACCTGGAGAAGGCTGGCACAGGTTTACTAGCTATGTCCCCTTTTCTCCAGACCATAAGGTAGTTAGCACTGCCACCAGGACCCCTACTTATCAGCTACTCTAAGGCCCTTCCCAAAGGGTGACCAGTTCCACTGTGTAATGTTAAGGTTATCCAAGTGGTAAGTGTGAAGAACAGCAAAGGTATTCTAGAGTGGTCTGTACAGTATCACCAAATACATGCAAGTAGCCTAAGAGCTTAAATTATCTCTACACAAAACAGCCACAGTTCAAAGGTTTAAAATATTTAATAATTAAAAATAAAACACAAGACAATACTCATTAGTTCAACACAGTAACAATGGATAGTTCAGAAATCACAGGAAATACTTTAAAACAACATTGTAGGACAGCCTGACAAATATAGAAAACATCTACACTAATCTGGCTATATTCCTATCTATCCCTAAGAGAAAATATGTCCTAAATAACTTTACTTACAGAGCAAGCAAATACAGATGGAAAGTGCTGATGATGTTGCCAGTTCTGAAGACAAATACAAAATGCTCTCTCTTTCTCGCTAAGATAGTCTTAAATTGATAATACAAATAACTGCTGATTAATTTCAGATTACATAATTCCTGACACTTCTGCTTAAGTTTCCCAGGCTCACAGAACTTAACATTTAACATTTATTTGTAATCTGCACCTGCCAGAAAGCCACAGCAATAAAAAAACACTTTACATGTGAAAACCTAGTAATTATCTCTGTCCTATGGCAATAGAAAGAATTTCCAGCTGCAGACATCTTGTCTCCGAATTTGAGATCACACACAGTTGTAAATTCTTTACTTATCAGCTTTCTTCCAACAGGGTGCACTGTGGTTAAATTTTTGAAGCTCAGCACATAACAGTTTTCTTACATTTATCAAGCAAGCCTATGGATCATATTAATATTTACAATGACATAGAATTATTTACAAAATTCTGTCTAGCTAGGCTGGCAGCGTGTCAGTTTATCACACCATGCATAAGCTGCTCTCAAACAGCCAATCAGTACAATTCTCATTCCTACTGAATCTTCTACATAGGTTGTTTGATGATTCTATACTACTTTTTGATAGCCCCAAACATTCCCAGAGATAGTTGTCTCTGAATTCCCTATATACCCGAATAATGCCTTGTCTCAAATATCTATGAGATACTGTACAAGTTCAGACATTTTAGTCTTTTATAATAACCTAAATTTTTCCATCCATGGATGCCCTTGGTATATTTCCTACGTCCTCTTTCCAGATTACTCAAGCTTGTTTTCTTATAAGGTTTCCATATTGTTATTCCATACTCAAGCTTGGGTCTAATGTAGCTAAAAATGACATTATCATTTCTGATTTCCTAAACTTTATAAATCTTTTTATGTAAGCTATAGTTCTATAACTATCACTAACCAACTGGTTGGTATGATTAGAAAATCATAAAGCTGAATCTACACATATACCCACACCCTTAAACAAATCAACAGTTTCAATCACTGTGTGCTGCATTAAATTTTCGCCTTTCAATTTATGTCCCCCAAATCTCATACGCCTAATTTCTGATGTATTCATCAGCATATTATTGTCCTGAGCCCACATGGTCAATTTAGTCAAGTTCTTTTGCAGACATGCCTATCTGTAATGCATGTAATCAGTTCACCCAATTTCAAGTCATCTGCATACAGACTACAGAACACTCATGGGAAATGATACATACAACCTAAATAAGTATGGTCCTAGGACAGTGCCCTGTGGGGCACCTTGACTGTAACCATGAATTCCACCTCTCCAGTTGCTGTTTGATACTTATCCTGTTTGTAAGCCATGCAGCTATCCATCTTAAAAGAGTTGATCAATACCTAGTTGTTCACATTTATTGATCAGTGTTTTGTGTATGAACCTGTAATATGCTGAAGTTAAATCTATATAAATTACATCACAGCACAATTTTTCATTCACAGTTGTTATTACATTATTATAGAACATCATGTTACAGGTGGTAATATATCTCCTTTCAGTATATGCACGCTGATGTATGGTTTCAAGTCCCAACCTTTCCAATTCTGACAATAACTTATCCAATATTACCTTCTCCATTATTTTTCCACAACATGAAAGTAGACTTAAGGGGGTTGTATGACTCAGTTTGTCCTACTCCTCTTTCCTTTAAATATAGGTTTAATAAATAAACATCTATAATCTTGAGGAATCTCCCCATATTTATACAAGCTGGAAAATAATACACATAATGGTATTATAACTTCTTGTTTTTTTAAAACAAGAAATACCTTTATTATATTATCAAGTATGGCATGGGCAATCATACATTTGCAGTATATAAATGAAAACAAACCATACTGACCTAATTTTAGTTGCAAACATTATACATCACTTATAATTGTCCCAGTCATTTTCAGTCAAACCTTATATAGGTCATTCAAATCTTGCTTTCTTTTAAAACTCATTTCTCCTCTGTATGTATCATTTCCACAATTTCCAATTTGTCATATGTAATTTATTCCTACCTTTTCTAAAGATCCCAGTTTCAGCTGTTTTACTTCTGTTACATTCACTGCTTCTAGTACAGTTGGTTTAGACTTTTATTTTAGTTTTTTAGTAATTGCTTTTTTGGCAGCCACCATAATTATACTCAGCAAGGCCTTAACAGCTCTAGATAATTCTAACTCTGTATCATAGCTCAGAAAAAATAATTTCCCTAGTTACACCAATGTGCTCACCCATTATTTCTGACAGAGTTGTCTGTGGAGAATCTTTCAAGTCTACCAACTCATTACACTCCCAGAAAATATGTTCCCAGTTACCTCTTTTTCCCCCATCACACCTTCAACATATGCGGTCTTGCTGATGAAAAACTCTCTGGAGTCTATTTGGGGTATAAAAATATCTACGTCAAGATTTCCAAGAAAAAAATCATAAATCTTCTAGCTTTTGTTGCATATTTTGGAGACAAACGTATATCCCCAATTGTTTCTTTCTGAAATGCTTATCTGTTCTAACCTCCTCTGATTCATTCTTATACTGTAGTTACTGTACAATATTTTATATGCTACTAATACTACTACTAATTATTTCTTTAACAGCAGCTTCTGTTCAAGATTCTACTAATACCTCTACCAGTGATGATCTTTCATTTAGGACTCCCTATTTATTTCTCTTAGCCTGTACTCTGATACCAATCTTTGACAGGGAAGGCAATCCCTAACTTGCAGTCCACATAAATTCTTAGTATCTTTCCATTCTTTTACCTTTCCCTCTCTCATTATTTGCTCCCAATACCTTGGTTCCTTTATCGGTTTTCTCCAATAAATTCAAGCCCCCTCTTGCCTATTGTCTGTATCCATAATTGCAGCCATCCCTATTGGCAGAATCTCCTTTCTTCAGTCCAGTATGACTTAGTTCTTAGAATACCTTCTGCTACTTTATGAATATAATTTTCTATATGATTACTGTTATTCTCCTTAAAGGTCTGCATTCAAAATCTCAGTCTCTCCTTGTTTCCTGAGCTTACCCCCTCTATCATCATCATCACTTTCCACTTTGAATTATAGGTTTTTGCTTGTACTATGTATAGGAGCCTTAATTGTGTAACTCTCAAATACCCCTTTCAAATCGGGTAATCCCAATCTGCCTTATTCTACTGGAAGAATCAACTTATCCCATTTGACTCTTGCCATCTTCCCCACCCAGATAAAATCCTCAGTTCTTTATTAACTGCTATCCACAACTCCTCTTCTGGCTGATAAAAATATGCCTGATGTGTGTATAAGGTTAAAGGGACTAAAAACATTTCAACTGCTACTATCTTACTATCCATATGACAGAGTTTCCAATTTCTCAGTTTTTCTATTATCTTTGGTTAGTCTCTTCCCACATATCCTTAGCTGCCACACCAGAATCATGTTTAAACCATACTCCTAAATACTTTATCATGTCCCCATAAATATGGGTATTGTTGACCAATTCATCTGTGGGTCCATAATTTATCACTAATGCCTTTGTTTTACCTTCATTCATTTTGTATCCCGAAAAGATATGAAACTGTCTCAGAATATTCCACAACACTGTAATGTCCTCTTCTGGTTTTATCAGGTATAAAAATATCATCTGCAAATACAGCCAGCTTTTCTTGACTACCATACCAATTACATCCTTGAATTTCTGTGTCCCTTATTTTCTTTGCCAACAGTTCTAAATATAATGCAAATAAAGGGGAACGAGGACACTCCTGCCTGGTTCCTCTGGTCATGCAGAAATTATCAGAGAGGAACCCACCCACTTTAATTCACCTCTGATCCCTCACATATCCTCCTAATTAACCTTATAATTTTAGCAGGGAATACAAATGCTTGCACTGCCCCACTGAAAGTCCAAGCTTAATCTGTGAAATGCATTCTCTGCATCAAGACCCACCAATAGCAGTGATATTTTCTTATATTCTGCTTCACTTTGGATCATCAATGTTCTGTGTTAATGTTGAATGTTTGCCTCCCATCTAGAAAACCACACTGATTCAGATCTACCAATTTTGGCATCAATTTTACCATTCTTTGAGCCATTATATTCAAATGCTTTATAATCATGATTTAGTACTGAAATGGGCCTGTATGAATCTGGATCTGATGGATCTTTATCCTCTTTAGATAGATTACAGTTACCACTGCTTTCTTCCAGGATGTTGGTTCTTCTTATCTTAAAATAGTGTTAAATAAAACCTTGTAGATCTTGATCAGACTTTTCCCTCCTAGCTTCCAAATCTGTACAGGAATCCCATCTATTCCCTGGGAACTTTCCTGTAAATTAGTTACACATCACCATTTTTATCTCACCTCCTCCTATCCTGTTACTAATTCAGCCTCGTCTCCCTCTAACCTTGGCATATTTAATTCTTCCATAAGCATTTCCGTTTGTACCTTTTCTTGATTTCCATATTTCTCTGCTTTATGCACACTTTCATAGAATTTCCACAATATTTCTAATACTTTTACAGAATCTCTTGCTATCTTCCTTGGTACAGCCTCCCTAAACTTGGCAACAGCCCTTCCTACTTTCCGTTATCGGAGTCTTTGTGCTAAAAGTTTTTGTGCTCTACAGTTACTATCAAAAACAGTTGCTTAACAGCAGTTTTTCTACACTTGTGCATATTATCGAGGTAATCTCTTATTTTCTGTTTAGCATTACGCAGTTGCTCCTCTTCCTGTTCTGTGAGATGCCCCCTATCCCCTTAGTATAACAGATCAACCATTATTTTTTTTATCTTCTTTGATTACTACTGGAGCTCCTCTTGCAATTAATATAAGTACTCCTCTTTTCCTTTCTTCCAGGTATTCTTCTGAATAATCATCGTGAAAACTCTTTACCAAATTCTCATGTTCAGTTCTTTCCAAGTGTGTCTCCTGTAGGATAGCTATTTGTACTCTACATTTTTATTATGGTTCACTACTCTTTCTTTTTTGTATTTATCTGTGAGTCCATTGACATGTAAAGACATTATAGAAAGCATCATTGTATTAAAAAGTTATTCCCACCTTTTTTGTTAAATGCCTAGTTCCAACTTTTGTGTTACATACATACACTGTTCGGCAGGTTAATCTTTTATACAGTTGTTTCTTGTCATATCTTACAAAACTTTTTTTACTGAAAGCCAAACAAACAAAAAAAAAATCCAATACCCCCCTAAAACCTACTAACTTAATAACAACACACAAAACTATGTACATATTCAAATATTGATGTTTTACTCTCCTAACAGGAACAAATGTTTCAAACTCAAAGCCACACAGGCAAACTTGAGTTAACCTAAAATAAAGGTTATCCATGCCAAGACACGTGCTGTAGCCTATGCTTCAACAAATGCTGTCTGGTTTTGTCTTATCTTTATAACTCTTCAAGCTGAGTAAATACTTGAAAGCTTTCAGAAACATTATCTCCTATCCATTTCTCTTTCAGATTGTCTCCTGGAGACATAAGGACCAGATACAAAATTGCTACTAGGCATACATTCATTTGCTAGAAAAAAAGCCTTATAATATTCAATACTGTAATTCTTGCTTTCTCTTAAATCTTGTTGCTATATCTAAGGCTAAGAGCCTTAATCCAGTCATTCCCCTATGCAAAAATGAGAAAAAGCACAATATTTTTTTTCTTTTGTCATGCTCTTAACTAGACTTTTTTTTTTTTTTTTTTTACATCGCAGTGCCTACATTTCTTAAAACTGAATAAGGAGAAAGAGTTAAGTAGGGAGAAGGAAAGAAAAACAAAACAGGAGTGCCAGTTTATATTAGTAACCCCATTACTTAAAAAATAACTGAGAAAAATTTACTTTATGGCATACAAGGAAAATCATGCACTATAAAAATAGCAACATTAAGAAAAAATGTTTTTCTTAATTTACTTTTGCCCTCCTCTTCCCTAGTCCCAAGTATTTTCTGAACATTAATGACATTAAATAGGGCATATGCTTTAGAGTCTCATACAAGTTTAACAAAGCTCAATATTTCCAGATTTTCTTGTTGTCCTGTTTCACAAATATACAGTGGATATAAAAAGTTTACAAACCCCCTGTTAAAATGCCAGGTTTTTTGATATAAAAAAATGAGACCACAATAAATCATTTAAAAACTTTCCCAACTTTAATGCAACCTATAACCTGCACAATTCAATTGAAAAACAAACAAATCTGTTACGGGGGAAAAAAATAAAATATAAAAAATGCACAATAAGCTGGTTGCATACGTGTGCACACCCTTAAACTAATACTTTGTTGAAGCACCTTTTGATTGAATTACAGCATTCATTCTTCTTGGGTACACACCTGCCATCAATTAAAGAGACTCTGATTAACCTCAAATAAAGTTCAGCTGTCCTAGTAGGATTTTCCTGATATGTACTCCGTTGCCTGCTACAGCAAAAGCCATGGTTCGCAGAGAGCTTACAAAGCATCAAAGGGATCTCATTGTTGAAAGGTATCAGTCAGAAGGGTACAAAAAAATTTCCACAGCATTGGATATACCATGGAACACAGTGAAGACAGTCATCAAAAAGTGGAGAAAATATGGGACAACAGTGACACTGCAAAGAACTGGACGTCTCTCCAAAATTGATGAAACAATAAGAGGAAAACTGATCAGGGAGGCTGCCAAGAGACATATAGCAACACTGAAGGAGCTGCAGGAATTTCTGGCAACTACTGGTTGTGTACTACATGTGACAATCTCCTGTATTCTCCATATATCTGGGCTATGGGGCAGGGTTGCAAGACGGAAGCCTTTTCTTACAAAGAAAAACATCCAGGCCTGGCTAAAATTTGCAAAACAATACACGAAGTCTCCCAAAAGCATGTGGGAAAATGGGTTATGGTCGGATGAGACAAAGGATGAACTCTTTCGGCCACAATTCCAAAAGGTTTGTTTGGTGCAAAAACAACACTTCGCATCACCAAAAGAACACCATTACCACAGTGAAGCATGGTGGTGGCAGTATCATGCTTTGGGGTTGCTTTTCTTCAGCTGGAGCTGGGGCTTTAGTCAAGGTCGAGGGAATTATGTACAGTTCCAAATACCAGTCACTTTTGGCCCAAAACCTTCAGGCGTCTGCCAGAAAGATGAAGAAGAATTTCACCTTTCAGCACAACAATGACCCCAAGCATACATTCAAATCAACAAAAGAATGGCTTCACCAGAAGAAAATTAAAGTTTTGAAATGGCTCAGCCACAGCCCAGACCTAAATCCAACAAAAAATCTGTGGGATGACCTGAAGAGGGATGTGCACAAGAGATGCCCTCGCAATCTGACAGATTTGGAGCACTTTTGCAAGGAAGAGCGGGCAAATATTGCCAAGTCAAGATGTGCCATGCTGATAGACTACCTATGGAGACTGTACGCTGTAATTAAATTAAATGGTACTTCAGCAAAGTATTAGTTTAAGGATGTGCACACTTGTGCAACCAGCTTATTGTATGCTTTTTATTTTTCATATTTTTCCCCCAACATATTTGTTTTTCAATTGAATTTCCCAGGTTATAGCTCACATTAAAGGTAGAAATGTTGTGAAATGATTTATTGTGGTCTAATTTTTTATATCACCAAAAACAGGCATTTTAACAGGGGTGTGCAAACTTTTTATATCCACTGCAACTACTGCTTTGTAATCCCACAATTTCCAAGTTACTGGTTTTATTTCTGATCATCTCCATCTGCCAAATTCTATCTCTGCTTCATTTCCAAAGTACTCTCAATACTTCTAGTTGACTCTTATGCTTTTTACCTTCTCTCCAGCATCTTCTGTTGAAACACTGGAAAATGTTTCACTGGCACAGTCTCTCTGTGGTCTTTATTATCAGAAGGACAAGAAGCAGAATCTACTTTTTCATACCTCAATTTTTTCAACCAAACCTTTGCATTTCCTCCTTAGCACATACTTCACTCAAAAATGATTTTGTCCCCCTAGGGAAGAATATTTTGAAGATAGCTAGGTACAGCAGTTTGAATCTCGTGTCTGCTTCTCAACATTCCCTGAACAGTGGAATATATTTACTTCTCTTCTGCCTGGTGTACAATGAGTAATCATTCTCCACAAACACACTGCTGTCTCCCACTTTTAGTACTTTGTCTTTCTGCCACAGTTTTGTCAGAATCTACTCCTTCCACTAGTAGGATTGCATCTTTACTATTAAAGGTCTAGGTTGCTTTCTCATAACCAGGTTTGGAGCATACACAATGTGCCCTTTCAATTAACAACAACTGCTGTGGAATACCAGTTCAGTTGCATATTTGTGCTTTCATAAAATTAACAAAGTCTGTTCCTTCCAACTTCTCTGGGACAGCAGAAAAACTCAGGTTTCCCTGCATGCTCTGTCCTGTAATTTCTATTATTTTTTTAAACATCTCTTTTTGAGCAGTCTCATATTCAGCCAGCCTTTTCTTTATTTTGACCTCTGACATTTTTAGTTTTATCACCTCATCTGAATATCTGTTTAAAGCTTCTTCCATTTTTTCCAGCCTTTAGTTGTCTGAGATGATATACTCCCATCAGTGTTTCGTTTAATCAGGTTGGTGTGCAGTTGTCTTATACTTTCCTCTAGGTTACTGGAAGTCATGTCTGGAGCTAACACTGTTTTTTTTTGCTGAACTGCAGTACTTTTCCCAGTCAGTGTTTTACCTCACCTTTTGTAGCCGATTTTCCTTCAGGTCCACTATTTTTTTCCTGGCAGCCAGGCAGTGTACTTAATAGCCAGTTACTGAAATTTATCCAGAAATATAAAACCACTGGCTTTCTCTGACAAGTTTCTGTTATCACACTGGAAGAGCTAGAATTAAGCTGTTACTCGATGTGCAGCTATCTTGGAAGTTCATACTGTAAATTCTTGAAGTGTTCTCAAGTCATTATTACTAATTCCATCTCTTCCCTCTGCTCTGTTTGGATCCAGTTTTGTAAAGTTCTTTTTCAATATATTCTAATTAGATTTCGGTACAGGAGATTACCTGGATGCCACTAGGACAAATTATCACACCCTTTGTGAAGCAAAACTGTTTTACATAAGATTTTATAAACATATCTTTAATTTGTTGGGTCTGAAAATAAATTTTAGAATCTATACACAGCTTATAAATGTGTATGTCTTTAATCCATCAACATCATATTTATCTATAAAATGGTTTCCTGTTATGCTCAATATCTTTATACACATTTTCAATTTTTTTAATCATCTCACACTATGCTTACTTTGTCCAGCTTGTTTATTTCAGTTTGTCAAAGTTGTAGTTCAACCTCTTTTTCCATTTCTTATACTATTTGTATCTCACATCATTTAATTATCTCATTCTTAAGGAAAAGTATCCATCAGACATTATGTGCCTAGATCATGATGTCCAACATTTATTTGATTTTTTTTTTTTTAAATTCGATTTCTCTTCAAAAACTTTCCACATTCCTTCTGCAGTTTTTCCACTGAATGCATCACTCCAGTTAGTTTTACATTGTGATTGGTTTGCTTCCATATCTGTTATTAATCTTCTGCGCACCGGTTTAGATTTCAGTTTGGTAAAATTATCTTTTATAAAACCAAGATCACTGCACAACAATGGTGGTAAAATCTGATATGAAGTAGCAGTAATTTCCTTAAAACATAAACAATATCTAGTATGTTCCATTCTCTGGTAAGTTTGCTAAAATCTGAAACAATTGTTATATGTTCCAGGATTGGTCCTAACAAACACTAGTCCACACAACAGTCAGTAACACAAGTAAATCCAATGACTTATAAATCAGAATTTGCAAGGTAAAAGTAAACCTATCTTCAGATATAAGAAAAGTCAGAATTTAAAACATATGTTAAGTTACAAAGAACAGACTAGGTTAAACAGAAATATGATAGTAATCAAGAGAAAGGGTACATCTAAATGTGGCAAGTGTACATACTTTAGTTTTGTAAACAATGAGGAAATGTTCGTTCATCCTATTACAGGCAAAAAAATATACACTAACAGCATACGGCAACTGTGATACAAAAGATTTAGTATATTTAGCTAGATGTAATTTGTGTCAAGCATATTATGTGGGGAAAACAAACCAGAAGTTCAAAGAGGATAGGAGATCATTTTTCAGAAATAAAGAGAGAAGTATTAACTAATGCCTTATATAAGCACAAGAAAGAGGTGCTGCACATAATTTTATATTTTTTATTTTAAAGTGTTTGAATGAAACAATACATGGAGGTAGTGTAAAAGAACGTACTCAATTAGAACAGTTTTACTGGATACTACACCATGGAGCACATACAGCCCCAGGGCTTAATGGTAGTGTCTCACTTAAAACCAATGTTGACAACTTCAGAAAAAGATTTAATTAATGATGATCATGTGACCATAAGCCTTTAAATGAGCATGTGCTGTTTTATCACATTCATTGTTCTGCCTGAAGAAACCCAGCAGAGCAAAGTTTTGACTAGCATTTTTTGTTTTTTAATTTAATAAACGCAACTCCGAAAGTTGTTCGTGGTTTCAGTGCCTATTTGTTTTGTTTGGTCCTAATAAAGCCTGATCTGGACCTATAAAAGGAATCAAGCTTACACTGCTTTGTAAAAGTATGTACACAGGGCCAAGTAGTGGCTTCTAGAATACTTCTAGAACCTAACCCTTTCCAAAAAGCCACAGATGAAGCCAAGGCCCTAGTACAGTGGGCCTGACCCTGCCTGGAATAGATTTCTTAATGAGAGTACAACAAAAGGTAAAAGCCTTAAGTCAACCATTTGTAAACAGTTTGTTTTGACACAGGTCATAACTTCTTACCCTCAAAAGAAATGAGTAATTGATCCAAAGATTTGAAAGACTTAGTTCTGTCAAGAATTGTCTGTGGACATCCACGGTACGAAGTATCTTTCTCCCTTATTTTTAGGTTCAGGAAAGAAAGAAGGGAGAGGGACAGTTTGGCTTAAAGTAAACTCTAATACCACTTTAGACATAAGGATTTCTTCTCAAAGAAATCCTATCCCTATGAAAAATTAGGTACGGTTGACTCATCATAAGAACTTGCAACTCAGATACCCTTTTTGCAGAGGTCAGAGCAATCACTAAAAATTTTTTCCATGTTAAGAATCTTAATTCAGCCAGATGGTTCAAATGGAGCAAGTGTTATCTTCTCTAACACAAAATGAAGATCCCAAAGAGGGATGACTGGTCTTCTTGGAGGTCTTTAATGCAAAACCCCTTTCAAAAACATTTTGGCATTAGACTGCATTGAAAGAGGAAGACCCATGGGCAGACATTATGAAATGGATGATAAATTAACCTTGATAAAGGAATACAAAAGGCCATAGGATTGCAACTCACACAAATACTGTAAAACCAGAGAACACCTAGCCGAGAACAGGTGCTGGTTATGCTCTTGTCACAAATTAGAAAAGCCTTTGACATTTGCTAGCATATGATTTATTAGCAGCAAGCTTTCCTTGCATCCATCAGTATCTGCTGCACATCCTCAGTAAAGCAAAGGCGTCTAAAATGAAATAAGAGCTCATCAGCCATGCAGTCAATTGAAGTTTATTGATAAAGGGGTGCATCAAACACTCCTGTTGTGTGAATAGATTCAGTCTGTGAGGAAGCTTGTGGCAACTGCCCTTGGCCATTTCCAAAAGAAAGGAGAACCACAGTTGCTTGGGGCAGAAGGGAAGCACCACAGTGATCTTGGGGGATTGAGTCAGAAGCTTTAGAAGTGCTCTGGATATTAGTAGAAAGGGTAGAAAACCACAGAGGAACATTTCTGTCCAAGAAAAATAAAAGAAAAGGCATCTGTCTCCCAGGAATTCTTGAATGCAGATATGGAACAGAATCTTGCCAGTTGATTGTTCAGAGAGAAGGCAAAGAGGTCACTTGAGGAACTCCCCCAGATGGAACAAATCCTGGAAGAACCCCGATCGAGTTTCCATACATGAGGATTCGCCCTGCTCTGCTCAGCTAATCTGTCACAGTTTTGCTCTAATGGAATGTAGGATGCCTGTAGAATAAGACTGTGCTGGGAGGCTATATCCAACGCTAACACAGCTAGTCTGTAAAAGAGACATGACCTGGATCCCCCTTGTTTGCTGATGTACCAAATGACAGTGAGTGTCTGTAACAACTTTAAGAGATCCCAGGACCAAAGATGATTCAAAGAGTTGAGCACCTTGATCAGCGCAAGCCTCAGCTGGATATCTATGTGCCTACATCTGTCTTGTGTGTCTTACACACTCTGCACTTTTACTCCTCCTGAAAATGCTCCCCAAGCATATTCCGAGCTGTATGTGGTGACTGACTGCTTTTGTAACAGGGAAGAAGGGAAGACCTGAATTTAAGGATATCCGTTGTCTCTACCAAATGATTTCTCTTCTGATAAACCCCTGCACTAGGATTTGAAAAGATAATGGATGTTGGTGCTGAGACCAACAAGACTTCAGATACCACTATATCTTTCTCAAGTGGGGTCTTGCCAGGGTTGTCATGAGAATCATAGAATTCATGAGACACAAAATCCTCACTCACAGTTAGTGAAAAGCCTTACAGATAGATTTAGATATACAACTACTTTTTTCCTGTGGAAGAATGGTTCTTTGAATTGAAGCATCTAGTTGACATCCCAGGAACACAATCCAGCATGGAGGAGTCAAGAAAGACTTTTGAATGTTCTGTTGGAATATCAGTTGTGTAAGCTCTCACCAAAGAAAGATATTCCTGGCACTTTGAAAAAGTTTGTCTTTCGGCTTTCCCCGGTTAGGGGGTAAAGACTGCAAAAATAAGCAGGTCCTCTAAATGTGGGAAAAATGTGGATACCCTGTAGCCTGCAATGAGCTATAACTGGAGTTAGACACATTGGAAAATCCACTGTCCCAAAAGTGTTCACAAAGGGTAAGGCCAAAATCTGATATGATTCAGACACACAAAACCTTAAGAAATGTCTGCAGTCTGGATAAATAGGCATGTTATTGCAAGCGTCTTAAGTCTAGTGTTACCTAGAAACTTGAAAGATGAACAGGCAACAGGTTGATAAGTGACATTTTGAATTTGAGCACTATCACAAACAGGTTTAGAAAAGAAAGATCCAAAACTGGTCTCCAAGTATTTTCTGTCTTCGTCACTAGGAACATCTTTGAATAAAAAACATTCCTCACTGGGGAATGATAAAGTGGTTCTATGACTCCTTGGGTCAGCATGTGACGAAGAACCAGTGGAACCAAGAGTTTCATCTGGAGGATGAAGAATGACCCTTTTGAAAGGAGGAATTTCCTCTCACTGCCATCTGTAACCTTGATGAATGATTTTCAGAGCCCATTTGTCTGAAACTATCTGTTGCCAAAGAGAAAAATGGAGATTCAGACTTTCTGGAAGAAAAAGGGACCCAGATGGGAGGGGGTCAAAAGGTCTCTTGAACAGTCATTCAGATTTGTTGGACTGTCTTTGGTTTTGGGAGGTTTGAGGTTTCTTTTTGAAATTTCCTTCCCACTTCATCTTAAACGTTTGTTTACCTGTATTTTGTTGAGACTTTTTATTCTGCTTTTTACCAAAATTGGCCAGGAAGTTAAAACTTTCCTTAGAAAATTTGGAAAAGGAAGTCTGAAAATTCTTAGAGATTCCCTGGATCAGCATACCCTTTTCATCACGTTTTAAAAATGTCTGCAGCAGAGGGGCCAAACACAATAAGCACAATCTCTATACAAAAGTGAACATAAAATCTCATTTTTAACATCTCGGAGGTTCTGAGAATGCAGCCATGCAAACCTCCTCAGAACAGTACCAGTAGCCATAGCCCTGGAAGAACTATCAACAGAGGCATACAAACACTGTAAACAATGAGCAGTGACCTGTACAACAGATTAAACTAAATTAATAAAGCAGATTTTTCATCACGAGAAGGAACTGCAGTAAAAACATTCCTCATACTTTTACAGTTAGTCAGAACAAACTAATATACGAGTCTGATAATTCAAAATTCTGAAAACCAAAGTTGCAGGAATATACATTCTTCCCATGCTTACCAATAACTTTCCTATTCTTATCAGACAGAGTAGACTGGAATTAACTACTTGTTTAGCAGAAATGGGATCAACTAAAGCTATAGCTGCTGCCTCAGGTTTAGGAATAGTGTACAAAAATTTAAAAGACTGACAGGGACAGCTAGATAAAAATGGGAAAATCGCAGGCAGTGAAACATACAGAACAGAAGGAATAGATGTAGATTCTAGAAAAATCTTTCTGTAGCAACTCGTACTATTTTCTGAGAGACTGAAACACCTCAGTGTTCTCCACTAAAAACCCTGGCACATTCTACCAATAGTCTCAGGAAAATGGAAACTCCCACAGGGAGAATCAAACTGAGCTCTCCTCTGAGTCTGAATCAGAAATCTGTAGGTTCATAGGTAGGTACTAGGCTATTGACAATAGGGACTATATAAGCGTAGCCAAACAGTACCCTGGCTTTCGGCACCCAAGAAAATTATTTTCCTGTGCCCCTGTCAAGCAGAGCCACAGAAGTGATCCCTGGGGTGAATTTCCTATCTCCCAACCAATCAAGATTTTTCTTGAAGAGTGCTAATGAGGAGCTTTGTTTGCTATAGATAGGTAGTTTGTTCCAGAGTATGGGAAATCTCTGGGACAGGAATCTATCCCTCCAGCATATTCTGTTTATTGTGGTAACATGGTTTAGGTCCCTACAGCGTGTAGCTTGGAGGGATTGGGATTTCTTTAAGTGGAGCATGTCCAACAGCTCTGGGTTTGACATAGCTCTGTATGCTAGGCAGAGATCGCCTCTGATTAGGTGATATGCGACGGAGTAAAGCTGGAGTTTTTTGAGACGGTATGTGTAGGGCATCTGTTTGAGGCTGGTAATCCTCTTTATGAGGTATTTCTTCAGCCTTTCCAGTTGTTGTAGATGTCTTGTAAGGTACATACCAAAAGGGGAGCTGTACTCTATAATGGGTCTAATGAGCGACAAGTAGAGGGGAACAATGGCCTCTTTTTTCCTGGATGAGAAACCTTTTGTGATGAGGTGCACCATGTAGAATGATTTCATGACTACTGTGGCGATGTGATTATCAAAGGAGAGAATACTGTCCACCTGTGTCCCAAGGTCTCATCACATTTTCGGTGTTAAGTAGACTACTGCCTATGTGGTAGTTCATGGGTACAGAGTTTTTACCAAAAGGGATGACAATGCACTTTTTGGCATTGAGCTTGAGGCCATGGCTTTGACACCAGGCATCTGTCTCAGTGAGGCCCTTTCGCATGATGTCCACATCATTAGGAGTTTTGATTATGGCTCCTAGTTTGCAGTCATCTGCAAACTTCATTAGCCAAAGACCTTCTGTGTTAGCCTGTACTTCAGAGAAGTAGATACCAAACAGAAGAGGACTCAGGACTGAACCATGTGGCACTCCACTTGTCACTGGTCTGAAGTTGGATTTGGAGTCTGCTACTTTCACAGTGTGGGTTCCGTCAGTGAGCCAGTTGGCAACCCATCTTGTGACATAGGGATTTATACCTAGTTTAGTGAGTTAACCTATAATTCCAGAGTGGTGGATGGTGTTGAAAGCCTTAAAGCTCTGTGAACCACCTAACCCTCATCTACGGCTTTGGTGACCTCTTCAAAGAAGTCTATCAGGCTTAGGAGACATGATCTGCCCTTAACAAACCTGAACTGGGTAGGGTCTAGAGTTTGCAGATTACCAATGTCATTGTTTACAAGTTCCATGATGATATGTTCCATAGCTTTGCAGAACAGGCTCGTCAGGCTAATGGAGCGGCAATTCCCAGGGTCTGTGGTGGCTCCCCCTTTGTGGAGCGGGATAACCATTGCCGTGCGTCATAAAGTAGGCACAAAGCCTGAGGTGAGGCTATGACTGAACATGGTACTTACGTGGGGTGCCAGTTCGTTCTGTAGTTTGTGTAGAACACAGCCTGGGATGTTGTAAGGTCCCATGGATGCTGTGTTCTTGGCTTTGGAGAGTGTGTTTTTTTTTTACCTGTGCAGCCATGATTATAGGAACTTTGCATTCTTCCGGTAAAGAGATACGCCCTTTAGGGGATGAGAGGGGGGTAAATTTAGCACTGAACCTATCTGCCAGGATGTTGGCAATATCAGTTGGTTCTGTATATTTAATGCCATTGTGCTGTAACTCAGAGCAGATCTGAGTGTTGCCACTGAGATTCTTGACATAGCTACAGAATGCTTTGTGGTTGTCTTTAGAATCAGTGGTGATTTTGTTTTCGTAACTAGCTTTGGAAAATTTTATGAGGGATCTCAGCTTCCTCCAATCATGGGATTTTACTCTTTTTTGCAACAGTTTCTTTCTTCTGTTGTAGTTTGTTTATGGCAGGGGACCACCAGATTGGCTTCCTTTTTTGGAGGATAGCATCTTGGTCATATTGGGGATTGCACAATCCATGCACTTGTGTAAGTGCTTATAAAGTGCATTTGTGTAGGATTCAGCAGTCATACCTCTATTGTCCATCAGCATGGGTGTCGTGAAGTTTGCCACTTCTGTCTTAAGCGTGAAGTTGGCTTTGGAGAAATGTTTTACAGTGGTTTCCCTAATGGGGGGTGGGGGTGGGATGTGGATGTCTAGGGTGATTAGCCTGTGGTCGGATCTGACCGAGGAATTGACCTGTGGTGTGGAACACCGTTTGCCCATGTTGGTAATGACCAGGTCTAGGATATTGCTGCCCCTGAAGGGAACTATCCCTTCAACTTCATGTTCATATTTGGAATCTCAAACTTCTAATCTTTTAAGGAAAGTGGTATCCCTCTATTTTACCAGAAACTACTTTACAAGAAGGATCTATAGCCTGAGCTAGATCCAGTAAACTACTCCTGTCAAAGAAATGAGAAGTAGATACAAGCTTAGTTTCCGGTTTCTTTTGATAGGAAAAAAATGGGGCTAACTGTGTTACTAATGGCAGCAACAGATTCCCCAGGGATGGGCACAGCATTATGACAAAACAGGGAAGCCATCATTGTTCCCTCTCCCAGGACAAATAACAGTGGCTCTCCTTTGCCCACCAAAGGGACCCCAACAGCTGCAGAGGACATGGTTAACCCCTGGTCCATAGTGGCTGTATATGCTACACCAGAGAGAGCTGAGGTAAAAGACCAGTGGTCTGAGGTGCAACAAATGGCCACAGCAGAGTCATCCATCTGCAGCTGATGCAAACTGATAGTGTGCTGTGGTGACAAACGCTGTTTGCTTAACTTTCGCTTTTTGTGGCTGGAAGGAGGACCAACCATGGAACCAGCAGCCCGTTTCATGGTCAAGCCGAAAATGGTGTTTCTTTCCCAGGGAAGACAAGTAGCAAATGCTAGTAAAAACGACAAGTCTTTAAAAGTCACTTTTTGACAGAAAAACACAGTAAAAAGTACTTTAAAAACACTTTGCCAGTGTCACAAAAATAAAACAAATCCTATTTCTCCATATAAAAAAGGTTTCAGTTACTCAAATTTTTAAAAATACGATATTGTCTCAAAGCAATCCATTAAAACACAAAACTCCTAGCTTAAAATAACTTTCCTGAAGAGGAAAGTGATAACACAGCAACAATATTTAGAAAATGAAAGGAAAATTATTTGCCCAGCAAAGGAATACCACAAGCCAATAGTCGATCCTCAAAAGCCTCAGGAGTGTACTCCTTGTCTGCAGTAAAGCTCTGAAGGGGCTGGTGCCCAAACTTGTCTTTTAGTCAGCTCAGCTCAAGCTGCCTGACAGTTTAGATGCATGGAAGGTGCCCTGAATCTTTGGAAACTGGACAGCTGTTACATCCTTGGCAGGATATAACCCATATAGCAAAGGCTACTGCAGCAGTAATCAATATGACCAACTGACTATTTTTCATTCTGCTCATTTCTCTTGTTTTTCAAGCCTATGTGCTTAAAAAATTGTGTATACTTTAAATTAAAGACATTTGACTAAACATCCACCTGTATTAAAATAAGGGAAATTATCACATTTTAATTATATATATAATTCGATCAATACACTTTCACAGATCATACTATAATACCTTTAGCTTGCTTCTTTCCAGTCCTTCTTTCCTTCCTTCCTACAGTGCAGAGCCTAAATTCACTACAAGAAACAGTACTTCCTTATTTAACATCACTAGCATATACAGCAATCACTAATAAAACTCCCCACTTGACAGTTAGAATACTTTGGATGGTATACCAAACTGCTTTACAACACAACATGCACTTTACATCATAAATTTTTAAACAAATATTAAGAAGAACAAAATGTTTTGGCTGCAGTTAGTTACTACCTCACTCCCTTCAGTATCCTTCTTAACATTAGTGACATAAGATAAGGTTTATACTCCCACCAGTTTAACACTGTCCACAAATTTCCAGTCTTTCAGCCATTTCAACTTGTAGAATTACAGTTCACATGCCTAAACCATATGTAATGAGACTGATGCTTTACAGATCACCATTTTATTCATTAATTTCACACTGTTAGTCTTGATCTCCCAAAACAGGTCTTTTCAACCAAGTCCAATGTGCTGCTGACTCGTCTAAGACAGCTCCTGGGCTTTTTAGCTGTTGCTAAGCATTTTTCTTAGGAACAACAAAAAAATGTTTCACTGGCAAAATCTGTCTCTGCACACTTTTATTGTTAGAAGAAGAAGTAGAGTCTTCTTCAGTTTCACGTCTTACTCTTCATTGGTTAAACTCTTTTTCCTCATGTTCTGCATTCACAAATGTATTTGATACTCAAGGAAAAAATATTCTTTTTTTTCAAAACAAGTTTATTGTTTTAACATATAAGAGAAATATCATAACAATTTTATACAAATAATTAAAAATAGGTATTATTATAATATTCAACAAAACAACTAAAGTATTTACAAAGACATCCACTACAATCAGATCAATTAATTAAACTAAAATACTGTGCTATTGAAATTAGAATTTTTTTAACAAATTTTGTAAATTATCCCATACAATAAAATGTGATGTTTTTCTAGTTGTTCTCATTCTAATTGTGCTTATTTCCATATGACACATTATATTCATAACATTTTTAAATTCATTGAACGAAGGAGGTGTATCTGAAATCCAATTTCTAGTTATTATTTTCCTAGCCACTGCTAGAATAGACCATAACAAGGGAAGCTTAATCTTTTTAACACATTGAGGTACAGGTGTGTTGAATAATATAAGAGACTTAGAAATAATGAAATTATCTGTAAAAAGAGCCTGCAAAAATTCATTAATTGACTTCCAGTATTCTTTCAACTTCATACAGTCATAAAACATATGAGCCCAGTCAGCATTAATTTCTACATTACATCTCTTACATAGATTATCTTTATTATTAATTTTATTCATCATCAAAGGTGTATAAAAAGATCTATGTAAAAATTTCCATGTATAAAGTCTCCAGACAATGGAAGAAGGAAAAAAATATTCTGAGGACAGCTATATACAAATAACTTGAATGTTGCACCTGTCTCTTTATATCCTGATTGTCAGGATAAATTTGCCTTTCTTTTGCCTGGTGGACATCCAATAATTACTTTCCGCAAATACTCTCGTGTCCCTAACTTTTAATATTTTACCCTTTTTCCGCAGGTTTGTCTGGAGCAGCTTTTCATAAGTATGACTGTATCTCTACTAATCTAAGTCTCATTTGCTTTTTCATGTTAAGATTTAGAGCACACACACAAAGTGCCCTCTCAATTAACAAACCCTGTTGTAGAACATCAATCTAATTGCTTATTTGTGTTTTCATAAAATGAATGCAATTTATTCCTTCCAGTTTTTCTAGTATAGCAAAACAGTCAGGTCTTCTCTGTGTGCAATATTTTCTAACTACAATTTTTGAAACGGTTCTTTTTGAGAAGCCCTGTGATTTCCTTGTTTTAACATCTGATTTCTGCAGTTTTTATTAGCTCATCTAAACAGCTAATTAATGCATCTTCTATTTTTTCGCAGCCTTTTGTCATTTGTCTTTATATTTTTCTCATGTCTCACTTATTTTAACATGTATTTGATTTATTTTTCTTTTAAATTACTGGATGTCATGTTCCATACTAAAACTGAAATCTGAAGTGCTTTTTGCTAACAGCTGCAAAGGTCCTCACAGACAGTTTTTTTTCTTCCATTTTCTATTTGATTTTCACTTACTTTTTCCAAATCTCTTCTTTGCTGGTATCCAGGAAGTATAATTCCTCACCAGTAACCAAATTTAAGCCAATATAAGTTATTTATTTGGGTAATCAATTTCTCTGGTTTTGCAGTGTGAAGACTCCGATCAGCCTGCTACTCAGTGGGCAGACATAATGAAAACCCTCAGAGGATCCTTTTGTATTACAGTCATCTGTATGGGCAATGGAAATGATGTGGCAGTCTATCAATGGAAATGCCTGCTTCTACCTCCCACATTCATTCTACCTAAACATGGAAAATCAACTTTGCCAAACAGCCTCCTATAAAGTCATTACAGCCTTTCCTAGAATTTAAAAGGAGAATGATCAACAGGGAAAAGGCAACTATTTCTATTATCTACCAGTCTTCTTCAACCAGTATATTCAACAAGTTGTAATCTGCCTCCCAATCCTTATTAGAGGTATAGCACAATGCATCAACCCTTTTCTGTGGCGACTGAGCTATTTGGGAACAGTCTACAAAGACATGTTCAAAGGAAGCATTTTTCTGTGACTTTATAAGTTAGAAAAATAGCTATTTTTTGCTGTGTTATCTTTGTTTTAATTTACAGGCATATGTTTGTTGAATGGACCTGCAATCTCATTATGTATATGGGACAGGGGTGAAGGCAGGATGGAGTACTTAACATCTATCGTACAAGAGGGTTACTGTGGAACCTAAACACCACTTCAGCTAATTTGTCCATCTTATGTAGTGGCTAATTCAGTATGGCCTACCATGCTTACCTAATTGAGTTACAGTTGTTGCTTTGAAGCTTAAAATGTTCTGTCAAAACTTGTGATTAGGGCCACATAACCATGAGAAATACTGAACAATGACTGACATTAATTGTCTTAAAGGGACCTCTAAACCCTTATCCAATTCTAGGAGTCATCCTACAGCTTTAAGAATGCTTTTCCATTGGCCTACTCTCCTGTGATATGCATGCCATTAAGGTTTGTGGCTCCCTTTTTTATGTTAAACAGAAATGAGATCTTTTCCTTGCAAACTTAGACCTGGCGGTGGCGGAAGAAACTGACATGCTAATGAGTGCTGGCCATGCAAGAATTTATTCATTTCGTCAACTGGTAGTTCGGTACTCAGGGAAGTAAAGCATTCAGACAGTCAACAGAAGGCATACTGCCTTCTCCTTGAAAGCTGGTTCAGTTTCATTGTATTCCTCCTATACTCTTAACAGTCCTTACTAGGAAATGAATACCTAATGTCACTGAAGGAAGGTACTTAGGCCTAATAGTACTTAACCTTAACCTTTTCCTTCCACGCATATATTTTGTAACTAATAAAGTCCTTGCTCAATTAAAACTGTGTTACAAGATCAATCATCTCTTTTCACCTGCTGCTCACAGAGCCATTGCTAAAATATTTTAATAACCAAACTTGAATATGAATTTTTCTCATTATGCATTCAACTTACTCACTATAATTACAGAACCCAGATTGCCGAGAATAAAATCTGTAGATTCATTCTATTAGCAGACCCCCAGATACACATTGCAATTTGCTAAAAAATTCCAAACTGCTTTTATTGCCTCATAGGGCCACTTTTCTTCTAAGTAGTCTAATTTATGAGGTGCTAAAACATGGTTACTGCTCCCTTTTAAGAGTGAAACTACCTTCACAAGACAACTATTATGTACCCAGAAAGTAGAGTTGTGTAAAACCTTACCATAGCAGTAGATGTTCTCCTCTTCACTGTTGCAGTATTTCTAACAGAAGGGATCTCCTGCCAAGATAGCATCCAGCCAGTATATCAAAGATTTTACTTATTTACAGGCACTGTATGCCACATGTATGCTCCCTGTACAAGGTATATGGCATAAAGGTAACATACAGACACACACTCAGGACTGACAAAGCCCCAGAAGGAACAGAATATCCTTAGGGACAAGAATGTGTATATCCAGAAAGAGAAAAAGTAGAATAACCCCTCAACCAAGAGAAGAAGAAAGAACAGGCTACAGCAGAGGGGGCAAGAGGGAGGGAGTGAATACTGCAATAGTGAAGTGAAGGACATCTACTGTTATGGTAAGGTTTTACACAACTGGACTATGTTCTTTCATAATCAGTGTTGGAGTATTTCTAACAGAAGGGAGAGTACAAAAGCTCAAGAAGAAACCTGGGAGGAGGACTAAACTGAAGAGCTCTCCAGAAACCAATGCAGGATAGTCCTGGTAAAGCAGGCTCTGAAGGTATGAACTGAAGACCAAGTAGCAGCCTCAAGGATGGAATGAATACCCACTCCCTTGAAAAGAGTACCAGAAAAGGCAACAGCCCTGGTAGAATGAGCCTTTACAGAGGAGGAAAGACATTTACCAAGAAAAGAATAACAAAAGGATATGGCTTTACAAATCCAGGAAGAGGTGGTTTGTTTAGAAATGGCCAAACCCAAAGATCCGGTATGAAAGGAAACAAAAAGGTGCTCAAAGTCAAAGTAAACTTTATCATTCAGAAATCACACAAGTGCAAAAACTGAATGAAATTCCGTGTCTCGGAACTCAATGTGCAGACAAAATATAGGCTATTTTCACAGACATTTACACATGTTACACCTAGCTATCACATCACAAACGTGCAGGTAGACAGACTAATAATGCACATAATTAGAAACACATTTTAACACTTTTCACAGCGAACATTTACTTGCATGAGATTTTAGTATTGCACAGGTACTTGGTTAAGACAATGCACTGATCCCTACACAGTAACACACATTAGAGTATTGCACTGTGGACCTTAGAGTATTGCACTATGGTTAATTTATGAATTCACAACATGTATTGCACTGAAAGAACAGATATTTTACTGCATTGCTACTGCCCTAGATAGCGTAAAAGTTAGTCATGATGAATAGTGCACTAAGTATTAGATGAGACTGGTAACCAGGTTAATGCACAGCTGAGACAAGCTTCTACAGTTTCTACTGACGCGGATGACCATGATGGAGAGTAGTTGTTACTAGAGTTCAGCAGCCTGATGACATTAGGGAAGAGGCTGTTCCTGAATCTTGTAGTTCTACAACATATGCTTCAGAAGTGCTTTCCAGATGATAGATGCAGGAACAGTCTGTAAGCAAGGTGAGTGTGGTCTTTAATTATTCCCCTGGCCCTGCTGAGACATCTGGATAAGTACAAGTCATGGATATGTGATAAGACGGTCTTGATGATCTTCGGCTATCTTCACCACTCTCTGGAGGGCTTTGCACTCAGAGGTAGAGCAGCTTCCATACCACACTATGATGTTGTTCATCAGGATGCTTTCTATAGTACCTCTGTAGAAGGTAGTGAGAATTGTCAATGGGAGATTTGTTCAAGTGTAATCTCTGGTGCACTTTCTTGACTATGGCATTTGTATTGGTATTCCAAGACCAGTTCTCATCAATGTGCACTCCCAGAAACCTTGTGCTACTTACTCTTTCCACTGTATTCCTATTGATGGTGAGGAGATAATGGTTCCTTGTGATTTTTCCCATTTTGGGAATATCCTTAGCTTTATCTAAACAAAAACATCTCAGCCATCTATGCAAATCCAAGGTGTGAAAAACCTTCTCAGTGGCAGGCTGTGGAGAAGAAAAAAGGGAAGGTAAATGACTGATTAAGAAGAGAACTTATTGACCACCTTGGGCATAAAAGGCTTAGTACGAAGAGTCACCCCATCTCTGTTAACAATTAAAAAGGGAAGAAGAGCCACGAAAGCCTGAAGCTTAGATGCTCTCTCTTAGTTGAAGTGAGGGCAAAAAGAACAGTCTTCCAAGTACAATGTTATAAGGAAGCTGAAGCAGCAGAATCAAAAGAAGCCTGAGTCAATTTTTCCAAGATCTAAACTGAGGATCTAGGAAGGCAGAATTGTCATCCTGGGAGGCCTGACATGAAGGAAACCCTTAAGAAATTGCTTAATCTCAAATCTAGAGGCCAGAGGAGGAGCTAAGGGCACACAAGCGGAAATTGCTAACAGGTGAGCTCTAACGGAAGAATACGCCAGCCCAGCAAGGAGGAGATCACACAAGTAAGAGAACTATAGAAATTTGCACAGATAAGTGATCCTGGTTTCAAGACAGGTACCAGAGAGAAAATCTTTTCCATTTGGACAAATATGATTTTCTAATAATGGGTTTCCTGGCCGCCAGCAGGAATGAAGCATGTCCTCTGAAAAGAGGTGCCTAAAAGGAATCAAAAGCCTAACACCCACATCATCAGTTGAAGAGTGGACGAGTGAGGATGGATGAGAGTCCCTTTGTCTTGTGTGAGATGGTTCACCCAATGAGGTAACTTGTGGAGATTGCTTCTGAGAAAGAAGGGGGAACCAATGCTGTCTGGGCCAAAAGGGATTCACTACCAAGATTTTGGGGAAGTCTTATCTGATCTTGTACAAGACCCTCAGAAAAACAGCAAGGGGAGGGAAGGTATACAGAAACATCCACTTCTAAGGAAAAAAGAGGGTGTCCACTTTTCAAGCCAGAGAACCTGGGACTCCGGAACAGAATATAGGAAGTTGTCATAGGTTCACAGATGATTACTAGGTTAATGGCACAAGAGTCTTAAGAAGAAAAGGCAATAATATCCAGGGTATGACAGTATTGCATCTTAATTCCCCACATATGGATTGGGTAGTATCATGGTAGTGAGTTTTTGGGGTTTGGAGCCCTGAGTCATTTCACAGATTTTCTCTGTCCATAAGAGACATGGGCAGTATCCTTGGAGTGAATTTACAGTTCCCCATCCATTTATCCAAATTCTTTTTGAAGAGTGAGGGATGGGCTTTGTTTAATGAAAATGGGTGGAAATTTATTCCATAGATGAGGTAGTCTTTGGGATACAAATCTGTCTATTCAGCAAGTTCTGTTAGAGTCACAAATAAGGTTCAGGTCCATGGAACATGTAACCATCGTATAATTTTTCTTGCGAATACGTAACATTTTCATCAGGACTGGATCAGAGAATTCCTTGTAGATTAGGCAAAAGTCACCTCTCAATAAATGATAAAATGGAGTAAAGTGATATGGCTTTTAGTTGGTATGCTTAAGATATGTGTGTTGCGTTTTGTATTTTTTAGTGAAAAACCTTTGGGGCCGCTCCAATTGGTGTAAGTGCATATTAGGTACATGCAGAAGGGAGCACTGCACTCAATTATGACCAGCATGGAGATGGTCTAGATCTTGCAACCCAGGAAAACATGATCCTGAGAAGGGGTCAGAACTGATTTTTGAAAGTGTATGGTGAACCACAGGTTCTATAACAGAGAAACAGTGAACTGGAGATCTTGAAAAAAAAAGCCTTGGGAGAGGAAGCTTGAATTAGCACATCGTCCAGATAAGAAAAGTCTGACCTCCTCTCATCCTGCAAAAAGCAATGACAGGAGTGAGGCATTTGGTGAAGACCCATAGGGCAGTAGAAAGTCCAAAGGGCAAAGCAGAGAGCTAAAAATGCAAGGAAGAAACAGAGAAATGTAAACATTTTCTGAAAAGGGGATGGATGGGATATGAAAGAAGGCATCTTTGAAGTTCAGAGAAACCAGAAAGGCCTGGGGAAGAAGAAATAAGACAACACCTGAAAGGAAGGAATCTTGAGAGAGGTGTTGATCTGGGAAAGGTCCAGAACTGGTCTCCAAGTGCCCTCCTTCCTAGGAACCAGAAACATTCTGGAGTAAAAAAAAAACCCTACCTGGGTCAGGGGGTACATCTTGAATAATGCAATGAACCAAAGGAGAATGAAGCACATCCAGGAAAAAAGAAAGCTGTTCCCAAGGAGGTTGAGCAATATCCAAAAAGGAATTTTTAAACCATGAAATACTCCTGGTAGATGACAGACAGAACCCAAAAGTCTGTCGTGATTCTCAACCACAAATAAAAAAACCCAGAGTAACCACAGTGTAAAATATAACTAACAGAAGTCCAAAACATACACTGTGAAGCAGTAGTAAACACTTTCAGTCAGCCAAACTCTTCAGTCCAAGCTGTTTTTATTCTTCCAACATACAAAGACACAGATTGAGCGCTTTCATCCCCTGAAACTGGGGCATGTATCTGCGCCATTTTGTTTTCCTCTTCATACTAGTCTGTGGCTTCATGTCAGTGGTGTGCAGGTCCCTAATATTACTGATGTAAGCAGCTTTTCACTTGTACTCAGCATGTAAACTGCATTTATTTCACCTGGAAGAGCTTTGTATGCTGTTGCAACTTATTTGTGGGACTTTGGTTTTAAAGCAAAGTGTATTCCCTCAAGACTGCGACTACCTTTACTGATACTGCTCCAACTCCTGGAATTATGCCTGTGCTCTATTGTATAGCCAGTTTATACTAAAAGTTTTAAAGCAAAGTGCATTCCCTCAAGACTGCGTCTACCTTTACTGATACTGCTCCAACTCCTGGAATTATGCGTGTGCTCTATTGTATAGCCAGTTTATACTAAAAGTTTTAAAGCAAAGTGTATTCCCTCAAGACTGCGTCTACCTTTACTGATACTGTTCCAACTCCTGGAATTATGCCTGTGCTCTATTGTATAGTCAGTTTACACTAAAAGTATGTTCTAAGCTCATACCACAAATTAGTCTTACTTTGTCTACTGTACAGGATACCTGCATACCACTGAGAGCCCTCCCCCATACTCACCTGTTTAGAAACCTTGCCTGTCTCTCTCTGCCATCTATAAGTTAGTCACTACCCTAGTGTCACCTCTCTCTTAGTTAGCTATACTCTTTTTGTTTTTCTGTTTGTGGTTTCCTTTTAACTGTTTCTATCTTACTGCAAATACCTGTGTATACCTCACTATTACATCTCTTGCTTCTCTGTCTACACCTACCCACCTCTTCTACTTACCTGCTGACTCTCACTGTGTGCTCCTTACTCTTTCCCTCCTGCCCGGCTGATTGTTTCTTGTGGTGACTCTTCCTGGCCCAGAAAAAGAAGTTATGTCTTACCATAACGTTCCATCTGTATTGTTGATCCTCGTTCAGTCATTACGTGTGGGTATCGGTTCTGAGCTTGGAACCAAGCCGGCCATTTTCCAAGCTTGAGTCAGCTTCAAACTCTCAAGCTAAACTCTTACTCACAATTCCCCTCTCCCTGTTACCTCAGATTGAGTTTGATAGTTAAAGAAGGCAGAGGCTACCTCTGGTCAAATAACCTAAGAGAACTGGATGGTGAGATCCACTGGAAACCACATGAGGGGGAAGGAGGGAGGGTCGTAATGACTGAACGAGGATCAACAATACAGATGGAACATTATGGTAAGACATAACTTCTTTATCTGATATTGTTAATCCTCGTTCATTCCTTACGTATGGGACAGAGTCTACAGCTACCTCTATTCCTGGGAGGCTCTCATGGAAGGACATTCCGGAGCACCACAGAACCGAAAGATACTCTTCCCCTGGAGGCCAAATCTAATTTGTAATGACTGATGAAGGTATGAGGAGTAGCCCAAGTTGCAGCTGCACAGATGTCATGCAAAGAAGCTCTGGCATAGAAGGCAGCAGAAGTTGCCACCGACCTTGTTGAATGAGCTTTCATGGTAGTAGGCAACAAGATATTACGTTGTGTGTAAATAAAGGTCACACAGTCCTTCAACCATCTATCTAAAGTGACCTTAGCAACAGCCGATCCTAATCTAGGGCCAGAAAAGGCCAAAAATAACTGGTCAGATTTACGAAAAGGTTTAGTCCTGTTTAGGTAAAAATGGATTTGCCTGTGTATGTCAAGGGTATGTAGGCAATACTCTCCTCTGTTTGAATGGTTGGGAAAGAAAACTGGCAATTCAATGGTTTGATTAATGGTCAATTCAGAGATCACTTTAAGCAGAAATGATGGATTACTTCTCAGAGACACTCTATCACTATGAAAAATCATGTATGGACTCTTGATACATAAAGCTTGAAGTTCAGAAATACGTCTGACAGAAGTAATAGCGACCAAAAACAAGGTTTTCCATGACAAATACTTGAGGTCGCAAGAAGAGGCTGGTTCAAAAGGTGCCATTGTCAGAGCTTGTAGAACTAATGATAAATCCCATGGTTGAATAGGTTCTCTAAAAGGTGGCGTCAGATGATTCACACCTTTTATGAAGGTCTTGCACAATTTATGGGACAGAAGAGAGGAATCTTGGACACCCTCATGAAAATTAGAAATTGCAGCCAAATGAACTCTAATGGTAGAGGCCGATAGACCTGATTGAAACAGGTCGGCCAAATCGTCTAGTATTATCGACACTGGTGCTGAAAAGGGGTCTACTTGTTTATCTTTCAGCCAACAGGTAAATCTTTTCCACTTGCTCAGATAAGTAATTCTAGTGGAGGACTTACGAGAAGCAATGAGAATATCACGTACTGGTAAAGAAAGATCATTCTGCCTGGCAATCAAGGGAATTGGAATAGCCAAGCCGTTAGCTTCAGGCTGTTCAGGTTGGGATGAATTAGGTTCTGTGGGTGTGAGATCAACTCCGGAATTGGATGGAGGGATCCATGGTCGATCTAGTAGGTGAGGCCCAAGGAATGGGAACCAAATCTGTCGTGGCCAATGTGGTGCTATGAGGATTACCTTGCTCTTCAACCGCTGGGCTTTCTTCAGAAACTGGGGAATGAGAGGAAATGCTGGAAATGCGTAGAGAAGACCCGAGGGCCAATCGTGGACTACAGCGTCCATGTGTGCCTGTCCTGGAAGGGGAATCAGGGCGAAGTAGTTGCTGCATTTGTAGCTGGCCGTGGATGCAATGAGGTCGCAGCAAGGATGACCCCAGCGGTGGAAGATCTCCGCCGCTATCAAGGGATTCAGAGACCACTTGTGAGGTTGCAGAATGCACCTACTGAGTCTGCTGCTATCACGTTGGAACTCCCAGAAATGTGCGTTGCTAGAAGAAAATGGTTGGTAGCCATCGCCCACTGCCATATCCTCATGGCCTCTCGACAAAGGGGGTAAGATTTGGTTCCACCTTAATTGTTGATGTACCAAACCACTGCCATGTTGTCTGATTGAATCGCAATTGTCCCAGATGGCAGCAGGGGATGGAATGCTTGCAATGCCAGAAGCACCACCCTCAGCTCTGGAACATTTATATGCAGACGGGCCTCCGACTGGGACCAAGTGCCTTGGACTGTCTGTCCCTGACATAGCCCCCCCCCACACCCCATCAGGGAGTCGTCCGTGGTCACTGTGGCCTTGGGTGGCTGGGGGGAAAAGGGGCAAGACCACTGAGAGAGATTGTGTGTCATCCACTAATTTAAATCCTGATTGCACCTGTGGGTTACTCAAATCATGGCTGAAAGAGGATGCTGAAAAGGATACCATTGGGTGAGCAGTAGCCATTGTAGAAGCCTCATGTGAAATCTGGCTAGGGGAACAATGGTGATGGAGGCTGCCATGGAACCCAACAGCTGTAGAACCGAGTGTGCCGTGGATTTTTCCTTTGAAAGGATTGGAATTAGTTGTTGCTTTAGCCTTAAAATTCTGTGCTCTGGAATAGCAGCTCTGCAGTTTTTTGTGTCCAAGATAACCCCTATGAATTCTATCGACTGAGATGGGGTGAGATTGGATTTCTGCCGGTTTATGGTTATGCCTAGCCTTTGAGCAGTGAGGAGAGAGTATGCCAAGGCTTTTTCCAGTAGATGTCTGGTGGGGGCAGAAATGAGCCAGTCGTCTAGGTACGGAAACATCTGTAATCCTTGAAGTCGCAAGTGAGCTGTGACAACTGCCATGCACTTTGTGAACACTCTGGGGGCTGTAGAGAGTCTGAAGGGCAGTACTCTGAACTGGTAGTGATTGGCTCCCGCACGGAATCCCAGAAATCTTCTTGATGGCCTGTCCACCTTTATGTGGTAGTACACATCTTGAAGATCTATAGAGCACATCCAATCATCTTTTTCCAAAAGCGGGAGGATAGACTGTATAGTGACCATCCGAAATTTTTGTACTCTCACAAACTTGTTCAATACACTGAGATCCAAAATTGGTCTCCAGTCCCGGTTTTCTTTGGCAACAAAAATAGTCTTGAGTAGAATCCGTATCCTATCTGGTCTGGAGGGACCATTTGGATGACTCTATTTCTTAGCAGCTTTTCTTATCTCTAGTGCTGCTTCTTCCCTTTGACTGGGTGGAATGTCGAGAAGATATTTTTGAAGGGATGGCCCAAAGATTGAAGGGGATATGATAACCTCTGGTTATGATCCTTTGTACCCAAGAATTGGTGGTGATGGTTAGCCAGGCAGAAGGGTACAAGGAGAAATGTCCCCCAACCACCTCCAGAGGAAAGGAGTTGGTCCGCTCTTCATGAGCGCTGGTAGGACTGGCGAGGGAAAGAATCCCTGGAACCCTGGTTACGCGGTCGCCCTCTGCCCCGGGCGTCTTCCCTGTGAGTTTCCCCCTCTGCCTGTGGGGGAGAACTCGGCCTGTGTGTCACGGAAAGGACCCTGAGATTTCTTGAACCATATCTTCCCCACTCTTTTGGTTTCGGGAGAAAGCACATTGAGGGGAAGAATAACGGATGCCTATGGCAGAAAGGGTATTACTGTCTTGTTCACATCTGGCCAGTGTGCTTTTAACTTTGGGCCCAAACAATGAGGAGGGCTCAATGGGGGCATTAAGAAAGGAAGACTTAAAAGGTTCCGCGAAGTTGCACAAATGCATCCAGACGTGTCGTCTCAAGACCGCAGCTGAACCCGCCGCTCTAGCTGCTCCTTCTGATGCGTGAGATATCAATCGTGTAGAGGAGTTAGATATAGACTCAATGGTGGCCAGCTGAGAGGCCACTTTGTCAGACCTCATCAGACACTGTACCAGCCAAGGTTTCAGAGAGCTCAGAAACCAGATCCCTTTGAAGCCTGGTAAAATGTGCCATATAATTCAGGGACCCGATTGCAAATGTTGCTGAAGCAAAAGTGCGCTTCCCTATTCTGTCCAGGGCCGGGGACTCTCTGTTAGGCGGATGGACAGTCTGGCTTTCTTCTTCTGCCAGATCCTTTTTTGTTGCGGCCGCCACCACCAAAGCTTCTACAGGAAGACCTTTGGACCAATGGGGATCCGAAGCAGGAGGGGACAAGATCTTATCTGGCCTCCGGGGAATAGCTTCAACAGTATCAGAGACCTTCCAAGCACGCTGCACGATGAACGCACGATGAACTTGACAAGTTCATCGGCAGGTGGAGAAACCCAGGAGGTAGGGGGCTGGGTGCGAAAAGCCTGCAGGAACACAGATTCCTGAGTACCCGAAGGTATGAAAAAGAAAGGGGAAGGGATTACCAATGATGGTAAGGAGAAATTACCTCGTGGTAAAAAGGGTAAGTAAAGGAAATTATGAACGCTAGATGCGATAGGGCAAGAGACAATAAAATATCAACTTTTCTGACAGAAAAGTAATTTGTAAAGCAATTAAGCAACAAATGACTGTACTTAGCTCAAGAGAAGTAGCTTGACATGACCGGATGGCAACGCGGCAAATGAAATCTGAGGTAACAGGGAGAGGGGAATTGTGGGTAAGAGTTTAACTCGAGAGTTTGAAGCTGACGTGAGCTTGGAAAATGGCAGGCTCGGTTCCATGCTCGGAATCGATACCCATACGTAAGGAATGAACGAGGATTAACAATATCAGATTACCCCTTTACTCTCCTATCTCACTCTGCATATACTACATTTCCCTGCATCCCCCTCTACCTTCCTGTCTATCACACTCTGCATATACTACATTTCCTGCATCCCACTCTTTCTCTATCACCCTTAATCCTCTGGGGCATTTTTAAACTGTTAGTGTTTCTGCGCTATTTTGTTTTCCTCTTCCTGCTAGTCTGTGGCTTCATGTCAGTGGTGTGCAGGTCCCTAATATTACTGATGTAAACGAATTTCACTTGTACTCAGCATGTAAACTGCATTTATTAAACCTGGAAGAGCTTTGTATGCTGTTGCAACTTATTTGTGGGACTTTGGCAAGCGCACCTTTTCAAATATTTGTGAAGTCATGGCTTGGCAGAGTAATTGCCTCATGTCACACAATTGAAAGGCTGTACATAAATTGGTATAGGTTATTTTTAATCTGCTTTTAGATATATTTTTACTTGTGTAGCAATTGCTTTTTTGTACACTTCTACCTTATATTTGTAGATTGCAGTTTGAATTTCTTTAGTAGTGTTAACTGGTGACTGTTTGTAGAATCTAGGTATTGCATTACTGGTCATTTAACTTGTACAGTGACTGCTTTATGGCATGACCTCTATGTCAAATACTTTTAGTAGCAGTCTTATGGATGGGAAGTAAAGCTCACTTTTAGTTCGAAGTTCTGTTGCCGTGAGACTGCCAACTGTTTTAACTCCTTAACCTGCTTGTAGAATTCAAGAGTTAAACTACAGAACTTCTGTTTAGCCATATTCTCATATCTCAGCTAGTTTGATTATTTCAGCTACAAAATGGCACGTTTTACTACATGAACTACAGCAGACATTTTTATTGTCAGTTGTTTTTACACTAAGACATCATGGTTAGTTTTTTTACCACTGTTTATGGGAAAGTTTTCTAGCAGAAGTAAGTTACTGAACTTTTGTCTCACATGGTTACTGCTCTAATCTATAAAGTTAATATTACATGTACTTTATTTTATTTATTTCTGTATTTTTCATATTTTAGCTCAACTAACACCTCTCTAGCTGTTATCAGTAGTTGTGTGTATAGTACCTCTGTTGTTTTTGTTTTTTCCCTAAACTTTTATATTCAACACACTCTCTCCCCTCCCGTTTTCCCTAGGTTTTAGGAGCAAAGTGTCTTCCCTCAAGACTGCGTCTACCTTTACTGATAATGCTCCAACTCCTGGAATTATGCCTGTGCTCTATTATATAGCCAGTTTACACTAAACGTATGTTCTAAGCTCATACCACAGAGTAGTCTTACTTTGTCTACTGTACAGGATACCTGCTTACCACTGAGAGCCCCCCCCATACTCACCTGTGTAGTAACCTTGCCTCTGTCTCTCTCTGCCATCTATAAGTTAGTCACTACCCTAGTGTCACCTCTCTCTTAGTTAGCTATACTCTTTCTGTTTTTCTGTTTGCGGTTTCCTTTTAACTGTTTTTATCTTACTGAAAATACCTGTGTATACCTCGCTATTACATCTCTTCCTTCTCTGTCTACACCTCCCCACCTCTTCTACTTACCTGCTGACTCTCACTGTGTGTTCCTACTTACCTGCTGACGCTCACTGTGTGCTCCTACCTACCTGCTGACTCTCACTGTCTGCTCCTACTTACCTGCTGACTCTCACTGTCTGCTCCTACTTACCTGCTGACTCTCCCTGTGTGCACCTTACTCTTTCCCTCCTGGCCTGCTGATTGTTTCTTGTGGTGAGTCTTCCTGGCCAATCCCGCTATGCTTGGGCTCACTTCGCTCCCCTCCTGGCCTGTCCCGCTATACTTGGGCTTACTTCGCTCCCCTCCCGCACACCCCCCCATATAATTTCCTTTATACCTAACCACCTAATCTCTTCCTCCCCTAACTCCACCCCTTCCTGTCTGCTATAACATTTTAAACACCTTACCCTCCCCTACTTATCACGTCATAGTTTAGTCTGCTGCAAATCCTTATTTCTATATATCCCCTACTCCCCCTACAGGTTTTTCACTTAAATTTTACTTCAACTCTCTAACAGGTCCAACAACTTACTTTTTCTAGTCTCTTATCCACTCCTCACTCCATCCCAATCCTACTTCCCCACCTTAGGCCATGGCTTTTGCAACCCTCTCCATTTTCCTCTTGCCTCCATTACTTCTCCTTCTTACATCTTGTACTACTCCATTACCACCTGTCCATAGAGATCCCACTAATCCCCATACTAACTGCTTCTCATCTCTGCAGTACTCTATTACAATCTCCTCCTCTATCTTTTCCATGAACATCCCTCTGCCTAAAATCAAACTTCCTCCCCCTCACTCTCTAGCATCTAAAACCAAGACTAAATACTTGACTTACAACCCATTTTATTTCAAACTTTACCAACTTCATGTAGCCCTGCTTCTATCAGGAGATATACATCCAAATCCTGGGCCCATCCATCACCCCTCCATGCATAACTCTACCTCTCCCAACTTAATAAACTCAACCTCTCCAAACAAACATATTGCCTTTTACTCTATGAATGCCCATATTATTCTAAACAAAGTTAGTGAAATCCATGCCTGGATAGCCTTCCACACCCCTGATGTCATCACCCTAACAGAGACTTGGCTAAATCCCCAAGCCTCTGATAAAGACATTCTCCCCCCTATTATAATATACTCCGCATAGATCGCCAAAACAAAAAAGGGGATAGCGTTGCCATCCTCTACTCCAACCACCTCACCATTACAAGTATTATGAAACCTAACCCATCCTTTTCTCCTGTGAACTACTAACAGCTAACCTTAAAAATAAATGACCACACCACTATCACAGTAGCAGCCATCTATATTCCTCCAGGAGACAACATTCTTCTGCTCGAAAATATTCTTTCATACTTTTCTCAACACATCCCCAATGAAACTATCCTCCTTGGTGATGCCAACATTAACTGGTTAACTCTCAGTAATTCAAACTCTAATACTCATATTAATTTATATGGCTTTACTCAGCTAATCTCCCAACCTACCCATACAAACAACTCTCCCACATCTAGTACTGTTATTGACTGGGTACTTGTATCTAATCCTTCCAAATATCATGACCTTGAAACCCTACCAAACACCCTGAGTGATCACTGCCCTATAAAAGTGCTTAGGTTCACTCTCCACTTCTCAAAACCTCCTAAATTTATCACTTGTCGTAAACTAACTTCCATCCAGAAACCTTTAATGGCCTCCTCTCAAAAGTAAACTGGAAATTCCTTACCCAACTCCCACTAGAAGCCATCCTAGCTTTCAACTCCACCTTCCTTAGCATCTTAGACTCACTTGCTTCCCCTCGCAAAGTCCGAATTAAGTCCACCATATCTCCGTGGCTTTCAAAAGCCACTCGTACCCTTATGATAACTAGAGACAAATTATGGAAAAAAATGGTCACAATCTAAGCTCCCTGCAGACTTACAAAAATATAAAGAACTCAGAAATCTGACACAAAAACATATAAAGATAAAAAGGACTTCTATAACAAACCTCCCACAGCCCCAAAATCAAATCCTAAAATATTCTGGAAGTCTAGTAACCAAATATTACATCCCAGTAATCTTAGCTCCCCCAAACCATGCCCAGACAAGACATCTGAAGAAGCTGCCACTATCTTCAATACCTATTTTATCGATTCAATATCTAAGCTACTGAACCCTAACCCAAACTCATCTACTACTAACATCTCCAACTTTTCTGAACCTACTCCTAATACTCTCCCCTCAAATACCTTCTCCCTGAAACCTGTACCCACTAGCTACATCAAAACCCTACTCTCTAAATTAAAACCATGCTCAGCATCAGCTGACAATATTCCTTCCACTTGTCTTCTACTAGCAGCTGACTCTCTTGCTCTCCATGTATCTATCCTAATTAATCGCTGTATCTCTGAATCTAAAGTCCCTTCCATCCGGAAACAATGCTACACTCTACCTATACACAAAGGAGGTAACTCCTCTGATATCTCCAACTTTAGACCTATCGCCATCCTCTCCCCTCTCTCTAAAGTACTAGAAAAATGTATTCATAAACAAGTTATGCAGTATCTAATAAAGGAAAATCTGCTTACACCCACTCAACACGGCTTCAGACCCAAACATAGCACCACTACAGCTCTATTATCCTTCCTCAACACAGTCTCTATAGCCATGGACGACCATAAACTTATTTCTTGCCAATTCTTGGACCTCTCAAAAGCTTTCAACAAAGTCTCACACTCTTTTCTACTGCACAAACTGCATAACCTAAACTTCTCCTCTGATACTGTTGCATGGTTCTCCAGCTACCTCACTGATGGATCTCAATCAGTGAAATGGCACTCTGCACTCTCCCCTCCTCTCCCTGTCAAAATGGGTGTACCTCAAGGATCTATCCTAGGGCCTTTACTTTTTAATATCTTTACTAATCAGCTCTATACCTCCTGTCCTCAGTCATCTTTAGTGCAATACGCAGATGACTCTACAGTCATCACCACAACCAACTCTCCCTCTAAGCTCTTCTCAGCTACTCAGACGTCTTTTAACTTAGTTGAAACATGGCTCTCCAACAACCAGCTCATCCTTAACCCTAAAAAAACAAAGTTGTTGCTCTTTCTACCTATAAAGTTCATAAATATTAAACCCTCCTTCTCCATACAGTCCCTTAATAACACTCCCATTCAGGTAGAATCCAGTACTAAGCTCTTAGGTGTAACCATCAACGATCAGCTTAAATTTGACTTGCATGTTAATAACTGTATCAAAACGGCACATTCAAAACTAGGGCTCCTTTACCTCTGAAGCCAAGATTACACTCTCTCTTACAAACCTTCTACCCAGTCTAATGTACAATTCTCAAATTCTCACAAATCTTAACTCAGCACTCCTGACCAAACTTGAATCTACCTACAACAAGGTAGCTAGATTTGCTGCCCAACAAACCTACAAATCCCATCACTGTCTCTCTCTAAAACACCTAAACTGGCTTGAATTACCCAACAGCTTCTTGTCTCTCCGCTCCAGATCATCCATTCTGTCCTATACCAGCCTTCCTACTGCCCAGCACTATCCTCTCTCATCTCCCATTATTCTCCCTCCAGACCACTCCGAAGCTCTAACCAAGACCTACTACAAATCTACAAACCCAAGTCTAAATTTGGACGCAGCATGTACAGCTATCACCCCACTATTGCCTGGAATAGGCTCCCACTAGAAATCAAGACCCTTACACATCCTAAACAATTTAAGACAGCCACCAAAGAGCACTTTAAAAGTCACTGGTCCTGCCACTGCACTCTCCCTCCTTAACATCCCCTACTTCTCATACCTTAATCTACTTTCTGCCCTTAACTCACTCTTCTCACTAGCTCTCTCTAATCTTCCTTGACTACTCTTTCTACTGTCTTCTAAAATCCATTAAGCAAATTGCCTCAGAGAAACATTCTATTGTAATTGTCTTGCCTTCATGCAACTACTTCATGATAAAACTGTTTTTTTTTAACCACTTACCCCAAAAACTATACTTATCTTAATGACATATTTCTTTTTATATATCCTGAAACAGTTATGCTATACTCATGACTATTGACACTGTATAAAGTAAAGTTGTGTACACTTACCATAAATGTAGATGTTCGAGTGTATTCACTGTTGCAGTCCTAACATATGGGTTATCCGGCTCCTGGTAGCCCTCAGTCGGCCCAAATACCAGAGTCCTTGTTATATGATGTCTGCTTCCGTTGCTTGTAAACGGATGTCAGAACGTCAAGTATAAAGGGAGGCGGCCGATGCCATTTCTTCAGTTTTTCTTGCCTTAACTGTCAGGAGCCCCCAAAAGAAGGCCAAACCAGGAAGGAAAAACCCTGGAAAAAAGCCATTCAAAAAATTACATAAGTAGTCTGTGCTTTAGGAAAAAAGGTGGAATGGAGGGTGGGAAACCAGGACTGCAACAGTGAATACACTCGAACATCTACATTTATGGTAAGGGTACACAACTGTACTATGTTCTTCGTGTTTCACTGTTGCAGTCCTAACATATGGGTTGATTCCCAAAGCCCAGGAAGAAAACAAAAGGGTGGAGGAAGAATCACAGATTAAGGATTAGTAAGGAGACCTTGCTAAACTGCAGAGGCAAAACCAGCCCTAGACTTAGAAAACAAGGATAGGTTGTAATGCTTTGTGAAAGTATGAACAGAAGACCAAGTGGCTGCTTCTAGAATGTTCTTAGTAGGCACACCTCCAAAAAAGCTGCAGAGGTAGAGTCTGCTCTAGTAGAATGGATCCTAAAACCTGGGGGGATCCTTTCCATGCTGCAGGTAACAAAAATGAATACAATGAGCAACCCATTTGGAGATGGTTTGTTTGGAAATAGTTTTACCCCGAGCCCCAGGAGCAAAACTAACTAAACTGCTGAGACTTCCAAAAGGGTTTAGTCCTATTTAAGTAAAATCTCAACTGTCTGTGCACATCAAGAGAGTGCAGAATCCTTTCCCCTTTATTCTGGGGGTTATTGAAGAATGTAGGCAGATGAATAGACTGGTTAAGTGTCAGACTGGAAACCACCTTAGGCATAAAGGAGGGATTAGTTCTCAGAGAAACCCGGTCTGTATGAAAAATAATGAAAGGTTCTACTGCCATTAAGGCTTGCAGCTCTGAAACCCTTCTGGCGGAAGTAATAGCCAAAAGAAAGGCAGTCTTCCTTGAAAGGAACTTTAAGTCTGCAGAGACAGCAGGTTCAAAGGGAGGAAGAGTAAGCTTCTCCAGGATAAAATTAAGATCCCAAGCAGGAGTAGGAGCTCTTCTAGGAGGTCTAAGATTGCTAGCTCCACTCAGGAACTGTTTCATCAAGGGGCGAGAAAAAATAGGTTGCTCAAAAGAACAATGAGCAGAAATTGCTGAAACATGAATCTTAATTGAAGAAAAGGAAAGTCCACCATTAAGCAAACCTGCTAGATAATCAAGAATGAGGGAACGAGAAGGTGAGGAAGACTCTTCTCCTTCATCCTGCATCCAAGAGCAAAATCTCTTCCATTTATCTATATAGGATTTCCTGGTTCTAGGCCTCCTGGCCTCATGAAGAACTTCAACCAACCACCTGCTGGGAAAGATTTAAAGTATTAGCCAGGCAGTTAAATGCAGAGTTTGAAGATGAGGATGGAGAAACTTTTCCCTGTCCTGAACCAAAAGATCTGATACCAGGGGAAGATGCCAAGGCTGAGCTTGGGAAAGGCTGCGAAGAAGGGGATTCCAATACTGCCTGGGCCAATTTGGTACAATCAGAATAGCCTTTGTTTTTTCGTCCCTTATCTTTAGTAGCACTCTGGGAAGAAGAGGCAGAGTGGGGAAGGCATAAATTGAGAGTTGTGTCCATGGGAAGGACAAAGCGTCCACTCTCCATGCTTTGTTGTGAAACTCCCTGGTGCAGAAGGTTGGAAGGAGATGATTAGTGTGAGAGGAGAAAAGATCCACCTGAGGAGTGCCCCAATGCTGAGTGATGTGATGGAAAATGATCTTGTTCAGTTGCCACTCATAAGGATCCAGAACATGTCTGCTCAATTGATCTGCCAAGGAGTTCAGCCTCCCTGGAAGATACTGGGATATGAGATGTATGCCCATGGAAGCTGCTAAGGGCCATAGTTTCATGCTGTGTCTGCACAAAGGGTAAGAGCGAGTCCCCCTCTGCTTGTTGATGTACCACATGACTGTGGTGTTGTCTGTCCTGATCAGAAGAGTCCCAGGGTAGAGTAGGTCCTTGAAAGCCAGGCCTGCTGCACTGCCATCAATTTTTTTTAAGTTTATGTACAGATGAGTCTGTTGGGTGCTCCAATTTCCTTGTATGCCCCTGCCTTCCAGATGTGCCCCCCATGCATAATCTGAGGCGTCTGTGGTGAGAGTCTGGCTGGCAGGTGGTGGGCGGAAAGGCAGACCCTTGTTCTGAGAACAGGTTGCTGCCCACCAGAGAAACTCCATTTGTAGACAGGGAATAAGGGGAAGAATCAAGTGTAAGTCCTGTGTGTGTTGACACCAAAGGTTCTTGAGGTACCACTGAAGTTTTCTCATATGCAGCCTTGCATATGGGATCATCAGGATACATGAAGCCATGAACCCCAGTGCTTGCAGGAACTGCCTTGCAGAGAGCTGGGTCATGCTTGTTAAGTTCTTGAAATAAGCCGACAGATCTTGTTGTTTGTCTTGAGGGAGGAATACCATCTGGGTGGCTGTATTCAGACTCGCTCCCAGGAAAACAATCTCCCTTGTAGGAACCAACTTCTTGACTTCTTCTCGTTGAGAGTGTAACCCAAAGTGAGAATGTGCTTCACAAAGTCCAAATCCTTTTTTTTTTTTTTTTTTAACTGTTCTGGGGAGTTTGCTTGAATGAGACAGTCGTCCAGGTAAGTACAAATGTGAATGTTCCTCTGCCTGCAAAAAACAATGGCTGTCAGGCACTTTGTGAAAACTCTGGGAGCAGTAGACAAGCCAGAGGACAGCAAAGAGAATTGGAAGTGTTGCTCCCCAGCCCTGAAACGGAGAAAGTGCATGCAACTTTCCCTTATTGGGATGTGCAGATAAGCCTCCTTGAGATCCAAAGTTACCAGCCATGAATCCTTGCTCAGCATTGGCAGTAACTGATGAAGAGTGAGCATCTTGAATTTGGGAATCACCAGAAAAGTGTTTAGAATAGACAGACCCAGAATAGGGCGCCAGGTGCCCCCTTTTTTGGGTACCAGAAAAAGTCTTGAGTAAAAACTTAGGCCTGCCTGATTTGCAGGAACTGGCTCTATAGCCCCCATAGTCAGTAGAGAAGAAATTTGATTCTCTACCTCTGCCCTGAGAGTGGTAGGAATGTCTGGGTAACCTTGTAAAACAGGGAAGGTGTGAAAATAAAACTTGTAACCTTGGTTTACTATGTGGAGTACACATATGTCGTCTGTGATGATTGACCATACCCCTGCGAACCTGGCTAACTTTACACCCAAAGGAAAACCTGGGCCCACAGAGGTAGGCACAAGAAGGCTGGAGTCCTTGAGAATGCTTGCTTTGGAAAGCTGGCTTAGAACTCCCCGATTTAGCAGCAGGAGGATGCCATTGTTTAGTCCTTTGAGGGACAGAAGCTTGCCCTCTGGAAGATCTGAAAACCCTAGGCCTAGAGCGACCCTGCTTGCCAGGATCAGGGAAAGATCAGTTCTTGGAAGGATAATGCCTACTAAACCGAGGAGGCTAAACCTGAAGGAAATCTTTTACAGCTTGCATAGATTTCACCTTATCCTCCAACTTTTTCAGTACCTCCTCAGCCTTGTTACTAAAAAGGTTGCCTTTGTGCAAAGGAACATCCAGCAATTTAGATTTTACAGGTTCAGAAAGAGGCTGCTCCCTAAGCCAAGCATGCCTTCTAATAACGGAACCAGTGGCTGCTGCTCTGCAGGAAGCCTCCAAGGTGTCAAAATCACAATGAAGAGAATGCTTATTGACCAGAGTGGCAGAATTTAGTAAATCTTGTAAGTCTTTGTTCTCTGACATGGAAGGAATATCCCCAAGCTTAGCCTTAACAGCCTCTAAAGTATGCTGCTGATACTTAAGCATGTGAAAAAAACAATTCACAGACCTAATTGCAAGAGTTGCAGAGGTATAAACCTCTTTACCCCACCTGTCCAAGGCCCTAGACTACTTATCAGAAGGTACAGGGATTTTAGCAGTAATAGCCTTGACACCCTTGGGACCTTGAGAAATAATCTCAGGATCAGCAGTAGAAAGTGATGAGAATCAGGAACCCTATGATACCCATCAGGTTTTCTGGGAGCAGGAGGAACAGAATTAGGAGTTAAAGAATTTTCCATGAAAACATCATCCACAGCTTCCAAAACAGGAGGCATAGCCAGAGGTTTATGCTGTGACAAATCTAAAAATTCCAGGATCCTCTTCTTAGACGAAGGGAAATCCTGACCTTCCCATTTAAAGTGCTCCCTAAGAGTATTCAAAGTATCCCCAAAGGAAAAATCTTCTGAAGGTTAGGCAGAGGGATAGAATCCTCAGTATCAGAATCCTCAAAGCCAGAAAAAAAGTTGAGAATTTCCTTCCTCACCAGCAGAAATGCTGGAAACCTCAAAATCTGATTCAGACAAAACATCAGGAGACAATTCCCTAGCCTTCTTGGAAGGGGGGGATGAGAGCCCTTAATAAGGGTAAGAAGATCACCAACCATCTTTACCAATTGGGACTGAGGCACAGGAGAGGAGGCCAACGCCCGCTTGTGGGAAGATTTGCAGCTGAAAGGTTTACTAGTAATACGGTGGGACTCGGGGAGGCCTAGCAACTGCAGAAGTCTGAGCTAAGGTAGTCGCTCTGGCTCTGGGCTCATGTCAAAGAAAAGAGGCGTCAGAATCCGGTGCCTGCATAGCGGCTCCGGACCCATCTGAGGCGGTGACAGGCGGAGGGTTTGAAGACAAGATAGCAGCCTGCGGCATGGAGGACTCCGTAAAGGTCTCAGCAGAGGCCTGTGGCTGAAATTCTGCAGACTGTAGGGGCTGCGAAAGCGCCTCACTAGCTACTGCTGGGCAGACGACCAATTTCACCGGCGCGTCATCAGCAGCTTTAACCCTAGGCCTGTCGCGGTCCTTGTGCTTGCGTTTCCTAGGTATATCCAAAGTCTAGAGACCAGAAGACGCCATACCGCCGAACTTAGGCCAGACTCCGAAATGCTTATATAAAATCTTAGCTCTACGGCGTATGGTATGCGGGTTGAAGGAAGCACAGAGATCACAGTTAGGGATGTCGTGCTCAAGGCCCAAACAAGTTATACAATAGGAATGAAAATCACGGTGCAGAATCTGTTTTCCACAGGCAAGACAGTTATTAACTTTATCTGACATTCATTAAAGCAAGAAAAGAGGATCCCCAACGGGGTACTTATCTGAAGGCGTCTTCAACTTGGTAGTCGAAATGCAGAAAGAAGGTAAATGGCCGACCAGCACTAGTGTGAATTGCATCTGCTTTGGGCTCTGCGGCAAGAAAGACTGAGGAAATGGCATCAGCCCCCTCCCTTTATACCTGACGTTCTGACATCAGTTTACAACCGACGTCATATACCAAATACTCTGGTATTTGGGCCGACTGAGGGCTACCGGGAGCCGGATAACCCATATGTTAGGACTGCAACAGTGAAACACGAAGAACATCATTGTATTGCTGCTTAATGCCTTGTAATAATCCTGTAACATTGCTGTTTAATGCTAATTTATAATGAAAATTGTATAATACGTTAGAGCTTTTCTCCCCAGGCCTCCGACGTAAAAGGGCTCTTCAGCTCAGTTGGACAATTCCGGTCAACAAATGTAAAATAAAATAAATAAGGAATAGTTACAAGATACTATTTAGCATACTATACAAGGAGACTGACAAGTTTAGAATACTTTTGGAACGAGCTAAAAACTTCAAGATCTTAATGAAGGATAGGTAAAGCTGCATGTCCCTAGATATGCTACTGGATCTAGAAAACATTTTTTGTTGTTGGTGGTGGCAATGCCAGTTAAATTTTTCTCTCTCCATCTTGCTAGACTTTTCCCAGTCATGCCCCCTAATTTTGGATGGGACTGTTTGACACTGGCTACATTTTTATAGAGATGCACAGACATGGACATCTTTATGTGACAGTTGCAAGTGAAACTTGACCGTATTTGGGGAGCACTATTTTTACCAGGGGCAGCCAACAAGGGCACCTTTAATAGCAAGCAAATGGGAGTACTTGTTAACATTACTGTCTAAAAAGTGCATTACACATAATGGGAAAAAAGAACTTCCCTGACGGTACAAGGATTTAACTGCCTTGATATGAGATAGAGAGAGATTAAGGAATAGGATCTGGTTACTCATCACTAAGATGTTGGTGGGAAGGCCTTAGAAAAATAGGGAGATCATCATCACTGGCTTTTTGACATGAGGTATAACCTCTGGATGCCCTTTTCAAACAAGATAAGGGAATCTTACTACATATAAACAGCAGGCTGTTTGACATCATTTTAATGACAGAGTAATATTTACCTTTTTCATTTAATTATTTCAATGTTAATAAAAGCACTGAGTATAATACGATTTTGGTGCTAGATACTGAACTAGTTTTATCAACACTTGGTGGCCTGAACTGGAATTATACATCTAAGTGATGCTGGATAAACTATTGCACACAGGATCTTAAGATTATGAGTAACTCTGCTAGTGTTATTGACTTCAGTTTTTTGTGGGTGTGTGACTGAGAATGGAACAGAAATTCTTAGTTGAAAATATTAGTGATAGGGTGGAGTGGGGGTAACTTTTGTCTTAGAGGTGTACATATATCCTAGACAGCTATGGGGCGAGACAGGCTGGCTCTTAACTAGTTCTGTAAAGAATTTTGGGGTAGGTGAGAAAACAGAGACAAAGGCCATCTGATATTAAGATGATATGTGGCCTTGCATTACTTACCAGTAGATAACCAACTAATTTTATTTCAGAATACGCAGTAGCAGTGCAAGTATTTGCAATGCATCAGTGGGACTGGTAGTTGGAGAAGATGATGCAAGTCATGCAAAAATTCAGTACTAACTGACCTTCTATCCATCTCCATGTTAAAGAATTATGAAACAAAGACCGTGAAAGCTGTATGGGATTTAAAAAGTGATAAAACACTGTGGTAAAGAAAATCTTGAACCATACACATAATGCATGCTCTTTCTGTATGAAACAAGTATATACAATGCACAAAAGCATTTTATTAAGCTTGTACAGTACCTGTATATTTTCTCTTGTCCACATGTGAGGGGTTTTCTTTGCCAAGTAGTTCAGGTTATGGATAGTCAACCGTTTCACAGCTTTTCTGGGGTCATCTTTCAGATACTGAAGCAAAAGCTGAATCTGTTCAAATCAGATTAAGACCACCACAGCATTACTTAACATTTATATAAACATATGCACATGCAGAATGTCCAAATTCTATTCAAACAAAATGTGACAGCATTAATTTTGTTTGTCAAATATGATGTCACACAATACCATGGCAAAATAAAATACTTTAACATTTTGTTTCTTCACAAATGTTCTCTGATACACACAAGGGAAGTATAAAACAAGAGAGAAAACATGTTAAGAACTTGGCCATAATAGTCTATATTGAAAATAGAAGCTATGGGCCTCCACTGCCAAGTTACTACATCATATATTTTTTTCTGCTTCATTTCTACATAGAACTGTGAATGGTGACTATTTACAGTCATCAACACAGTTGTGACAAAGAGGGTTACAAACTATGTAAGTGTAACTTATGGCACTAAGTTGATGAAGTAAGAAAAAGGGAATTAACTGATATTTAATATGAGTATGGATATGAATGTGCAAGTCAGTTTGGCTTTGGAGTACACCATCAAATTGCTATCTAGAAGTGTCAATAAACCACAGCTCTATAGTTCAAAAAGTATATACTTGGAGTTAAAGTGGGTTACACAGAAGAGTATGACTATATGGCTACATGAAGGAGTACAACGGCACTTTTTCTAGGTAGAATCTGACCTGGTTATACACATTACGGGTATAAAGGCCTCTTTTTGTTTTGATTCTGCCACTAAAAAAAAAGAGAGAGAGAGAGATGGACGAACACAGAGGTGTAATAAGACAGCTAAGAAAACACAGATAACTCGTTAGGAATATCTGTTCATTGTGAAAGACTAAAAAGGCTTCTCAGCAAAAGGACCTGCAGCTTAAGTATCCTACTAGCAAAGATAAAAGAAATTAAGAAACGCATCTTCCAAGAGAGGTACTTAACCAGCCAATTCAAATGGAGGGAAGCCTAACCTGCAAATGCTGAACATAAAGCTAAAAGGAGGCCGAGAAAACCTCTCAAGTAAAAGATGGTAGCACTTGTCAGAATATGTAGGGGAGCATACATGCGCAGATACGGCAGCACAAGCAGTCCTAGAGGTAATGTCAGATCTTACACAACCATACCAGATGTGGGATTAGGCCATAAAACAGAAAACATTCTCATTGCCAGAATGCCACTGACAGCATAAAACATCCTACACTCAGACAGTGGGACAGGCTTGACAGTCAGAAGGTATGAGAGCTAAAATATTAAAACACAGACAAACACACACACACACACACACACACACACACACACACACACACACACACACACACACACACACAAATATGCAAAACCATGATAAGTGATATACTACTTGAGACCAAAATAGATCTGAAATCAGCTTTCTTTACAGCAAGTCACGATAAGTACAACTCTTGGCCCTCTTCTCAATTTTGCTAGAAGTCTTGCTATCATAGGGAAGGGTAGAAAAGTGCAAAGGAACTTTCTGTACTGATGAAGGGAGAAAAATACAGTTGTGCAAGATGAATTTTCCATAACAGTAAATGTTTGAATGATCACTGCTGCAGGAGCCTTAGCTTTATGGGTTATATCCTGCCAAGATACAACAGACGGCCAGCTTCCAAATATTTTGGGCACCTTCCACATGTCCAAACCATCAAACAGCTTAAGATGAGCTGACTAAAAGACAAATTTGGGAGAAAAGTCCCTCAGAGTTTTCCTGTCAGCAGAGAGAGAGGGAGGCAGATGTCCTTAATGGACGATGCTAGGAACAAAAAAAAAAAAGTGTCCACACACTGGCATAAAAACAAGGGGATGGAAGGAGGGAGCAGCTACCACAGCAGTGACCATTCAAACATCTACTGTTATGGTACGTTCAACTTAAACAACTGTACTATGTTCTTCATATTCATCACTCCTACGGTAGCCTTAGCTATGTGGGTAGATTACCTTAGCTAACTACAGTTGGGAGGGGGAAGAAGAAAGGTCCAGGAGCCCCTGGAGAAAGGTCTTATCAAAACATGATCTAGACCTACAGAAGGAATAAAGCGTATAGTACTTCATAAAAGTATGTACAAAGTACCAAGTAGCAGCCTCCAGAATACTTTTAGAATCCAACCCTTTCCAAAAACCCACAGATGAAGTCAAGGCCCTGGTAGAGAATGGTCTTATCAAAACATGATCTAGACCTACAGAAGGAATAAAGCGTATAGTACTTCATAAAAGTATGTACAAAGTACCAAGTAGCAGCCTCCAGAATACTTTTAGAATCCAACCCTTTCCAAAAACCCACAGATGAAGTCAAGGCCCTGGTAGAGTGGGCCTTAAACCTGTCTGGAATAGATTTGTCATTGTGAGTATAGCAAAAGGTAATAGCCTTAGACAACCATTTGGAAATAGTCTGTTTTGACACAGGTTATGCCTTCTTTTTAACTTCACAAGAAATGATCAACTGATATGCATGTGCTTGCATCTGTTCTTGTTGACCCACATCCCCTGCACTTTTATCCCTCCAGAAACTGCTCTCCAAGCAAAATATGAAGCATCTGTGGTGACCGCTGTGGAGAGGGGGATATCTGGAGTTAAGGGTATCTGTTGTCTCCACCAAAACATTTCTCAGACAAACCACAGTACTGGGATCTGAAAAGAAATGGTATTAATGCTAAACAGATTTCATAAACCATTCTAACTTTCTCATGTGGAATCATGCCAAAGGTATCATAGAGTCATAGATGCCATGTGACCCAAATTTCTGATACAATTCCTTGCAGTGACCGGAGTTTGAGCATAAAACCTTAGACACAGATTTAAATAAAGATCTATTTTTTTCCTGTGGAAGAAAAGCTCTTTGAACTGAGGTGTATAGCTGACATCACAGGAACATAATCATGTGTAAGGGAGTCAACAAAGACTTTTGAATGTTCCCTTGGAATCCCAGCTTGTGCAAGGGATCTCTCACCCAATAGAGAGACTCCTAACGTTTTGAAAAAGACTCTGCAAAGATAAATCTAAATATGGAAAAATGCAGTTACCCTGTAGCCTGCAATGAGCTATAATAAGAGCCAGACACTTTGTGAACAGTCTTGATACAGTGGATAGTCTAAGGCAGATAGATGATAATGTGATCCAGACACACACAACCTTATGAAATGCCTGAAGTCTGGATGAAAAGGGATGTAAAGATAAACACCTTTTTAAGTCTAGTGTTATCAAGAAACTTGAAAGGAGAAGAAGAGGTAACAAATCTTGAAGCGAGTGAAGTGACGTTTTGAATTTGGGCACTATCAAAACAGGTTTAGGAAATAAAGATCCAGAACTGGTCTCCAAGCATTCTCTTTTTTTTGTTTGTTTGTTTTGTTTTGGGGGCACTAAGAACTTCCTTGAATAAAAGTCCTTCTCCACCTGGGAAGCCGGAACTGATTCTATCACTCCTTGAGACAGCATGTGATAAACAGGATGAAACAAGATTCTAATCCGCATGATGAGGAATGACCCCCTGGAAAGGAGAAATTTCCCACTGCCATTTTTAACCCTCCTAAATGATTTTCAGAACACATTTGTCTGAAACAATCTGTTGCAAAAGAGAAAAATGGAGATTCAGACTTTCTGGAACAGAATAGGTACCAGAGTGGGATGGGGTTCTCAAGGCCTCTTGAACAGTCAAATTTGTTGGACTGCCCTTGGCTTTGGGAGGTTTGAGACTTCTTTTTGGAACCCCCTTGCCACTTCTTAAACATCTGTTTACTTGAATTATGTTAAGATTGTTTGTTGTTTTTTGCCAAAACTGGATGAACAGAAAGAAAATCCCTTGGACAATTTGGGAAAAAGAGGGCTGAAAAATCTTAAGAATTCCCTGAATCAGCTTGTCCCCTTCATCACACGTTTTGATCAGCTTTGCAGAAGAGGGGCCAAACACTAAATCTTTGTCTAAAAGAGAATTTAAAATTTCATTTTTTAAATCTGGGAGGTTCTTGAGAATGCAGCTAAGCATACCTCCTTCAAACAGTACCAGAGGCCAAAGGCCTAGAATAACTATCAACAGAATCATATACACATTGCAGACATTGAGCAGTGATCTGTGCAACAGAATAAACTAAGTTATTTAAAGCAGTTTTTTTCTTCACAAGAAGAAAATGCTGATAAAACATTCCTCATACTTTCGCTAAATGTGAGAATAAACTAATATAAGCCTGATGATTTAAAATTCTGAAAATCAAAGCTGCAGAAGAATACATCTTTTCTCATACCTATCAGTGAATCTTCCCATCCTTATTAGAAAGAGTAGGATTGAATTTAACTAAGTTTAGCAGCAGAGGAGTCAACTAAGGCTAGCTGCAGGATCAAGTTTGGGATTTGTGTATAAACATTTGATAAACTTTATACATCCTATCTGCCTTTTTAGAAACAGCTGGCTATCGGGAAAACTGCAATTAGTAAGAGACACATCCTCTAAAGCAGGCAGGACAGGAGGAATGGGTGTAGGCTCTGGAAAATCTTTCTGTAACACGCACAATTTTCTGAGGGACTGTGTTTTCCCAGTGAAAATGCTGGGACATTCTTGCAAAAGTCTCAGAGAGAATCCCCCACAGGGAAAACCAGAAACGGAGCTCTCCTCAGAGTGTGAACCAGAAATCTGAGGACAAAACACTGAATCCATCCCTGCATCTTCACATTCAGATTCAGAATCTTGAATCTCTTCTGGAAAAAGAGGCATTCCTCTTACTGTACAAGAAGGATCAATTAGCTGAATTAAACCCTGAGCTAGTCCCAGTAAACTACTCCTATCCAAAGAAATTTGAGGAGTAGATATATGGTTGGTTTTCCGGTTTCTTTTTGACAGGAAAAAATGGAGCTTCCCATATTACTAATGACAGCTGCTGCTTCCCCAAGGATGGGCACAGCATTCTGACATAATATGGCTATAGGTCCAACACCGGAGGTACAACAAAGGGCCAAGGCAGAGTCAACCAACTGCAGCTAAGGAAAATTACTAGCCTGTTTGCTTAACTTTTTCTTTTTGTGGCTGGAAGAAAGATAGGCAGTGGGACTGACAATATGTTCCATGGTCAAGCTAAAAATGGTGCCTCTTTCCCTGGGGAGACAAGCAGCCAGTGCCAATAAAACTACCCAGTCTACAGAAGTTACTTTGACAGAAACGAAAAACACAGAGAAAAACATTTTTAAATACTATGGCAACTACACAATAGGAAATTAAATATATTTTCTGTGGAGAAAGTGTGTTGTCAGTTAGTTTGCACTATAAAACTGAGAGGAAAACATGTGTTCTTTTTAAAAGTACATTACAGTCTCAAGATGGTCCTTTAAAACACAACACACCTAGCTTTAAAATAATTTTCCTGCAGAGGAAAGTAATAAAACATCAGTAAATATAAGAAAATGGAAGTTTTTTTTTTCAGCAAAGGGAACTTATTTGCCTAGGAAAGGAAAACATAAGCTGACCATTGAGCCTCTAAAGCCTCAGAAGAGTGTACTCTTTGGTGGCAGTAAAGCTTTGAAGGGCTTTGACGCCAAACTTGTGTCATGCTGCTTGACAATTTGATCACATGAAAGGTGCCATGAAGCTTTGGTAGCTGCTGCAGCAGTGATCATTATGAAAAATATTGCATATACTAACAACTATACTACCCTGCTGAACTAAACCAACCAGGAGGAGGACCATGGTTTCCTTAAGGACAACAGGTTGATCCCTAGAGTGTCTCACTTCCAAAAGTCTCTGATCAGACACTTTTCCCTCATCAACCTTAAGACAGAAACAGAATTGTGACTGAGGAAACTCTCCAGCCAGTCACTTCTTGTATTTGAAGAATAAGATACATATTCTAATCTGTGTACCACTGCAAGACCAACTCACCTTTCCTTTATGGCTGGTATGATAGAGTGACACCTTCACTGTACGACAGGTACGTGTGTGTACCTCAGTTTTTGTTCACATTCCTTTTCTATGTCTCGATGTCTACATGAGGATGGAAAGGCTCTAGTCATATTGTTTCTACAGCAAGCATGGTTATAAACAATGTACACAGTTCAAGCAAATTTAGGTGAAGCTCCTTTACTGTTAAAGTCAGACCCCCAGAAAGAGATCAACAGCCAAGGTGGACTATTCACCCTATCAGCACAGTATCTGCTGTGAAACAGAGCAGTCAAGGTCCAGCTGCAGCAGTGGAAGGCCCAAAATGAGAATGGTGGGTATTGTGCAGTACTCTAGAACCCACTAAGAAGGATCTGATATCGACAAAGTCTGTGAAAATATGACTTTCCATTTAATGACATCACATTGTCCAGTGAAGCATGTTTATCTGCAGGTATGTGAACAGGCCAACAAAGAGAATGAGGCATCAAGGGCCTCAAGGCACAGAAGCATCCATGTCAGTACTCCTCTCTGTAATCGCAACCACAATGCCAAAGCTATGACTTTCTGGTCTATCTCTGTGGGCAGACCAAATGACATAGAAAAGCATCCAATTCTGCCTCAATAAAAGTAGTTCTCTGAGCTGGGGCAACTGCGTTCCTTCTATTGTGACCCCCACCTGAACATCTGCAACAAAGGAAAAATCAGATGAGGGCTGCTAATTGGAAGTTAGTTAATGAGGCCACCATGAGCACTTAACCAGTAAGGAAATATAAATTGTTCCTTCCAGTGAAAGGCTTCAATCACCACGGCCAACAGACCCTAATAAACAATCTGGGTGCAGAGGAAGCCAAATTGCAATACTATGAACTGAAAGTGAAGACCATCTAAAGCAAGATTAATGAATGAACTTCAAATGTTGACTCAAACAATGATAGACCAGAAATGTTTTCTTCAGTTCTAGTGAAATCACTCAGGTGCCCTGTAACACAGCAGAGGTGTAATCCTGAAAACTCACCATGCAGAATATAACCTATCAGATATGCTCACTTAAATCACTATATGCCCAATGAGGGATAGAATCTTCTCACTGTCTTCAGAAAAAGGAGGTGCAGAAGAATCTCGCCTGGTCAAGGAACAATGGAAAGGAAGCCTGGTCTCCTATTGAAACTCCACTGTGAGAATGACCCTGAAGCTTCAAGACATGGACTAAGGAGGACACATTAAGAATGCAATGTGGTCTTTGTTATTGGTTCTTTAAAATGGGGAAACCTGGAGAACTAGCTTTCCCATGGACGGTGAGTCCTGCATGGTAGTCAACATTCCTCAACAGATAGCTACAGAATATGCTGAGGAGGTAACTGCTTGACACTTACGTACATCCCTCATCCTACAAGGAAGCTTTATCTTGAGGTACTGATCAGGACTAAGAGGAAAAAGTAGCCAGAAGGCAAAACAGAAACCCTCATTAGTGGTAAAATATTTACTCGTTATCGCTCAGTCTGTGAGGTGGTCCCTCTCAGTGGATAGGATGTTAGACTTTCCTCTCCTACAATATCCTAAACTTGGCTATTTGCCTCTTTTAAACTCCTATACTTTGGGACAACATGTGGTGCGGATACTCAGGAGCTGAACCAGCCCTCTGGGCTGCTTGTTTGCCCACCTTCACTAAACAAGCATAATATGTAACATATAAAATGCAAAGAATAATATGCAAACATAAGTATCTGTACAAATTAAAGTGGAGTTCCAATAGCAGCATCTGGATGGAGGGGCTACTGGAGCACAAATGCTTCCACTGAGGAGAAGACCTTCACAGATTATGTAATACTTGATCATATTAGTTTTATACTATACTGAGAGCCCGCCTATGTGAGTAGTCTATGGGAAAGACCTTCAAGCAGCACCACAAACCTTCCAAGAGTAAAGTAAAAGCCAAACAGCAAAAGTTCTGAGGCCAAATCATTTATTACTGAAGTACCACATGAATACGCTAGAGTCTCAGTCTAAGCATCAGTGTTTGGTGAAGCTGTGAGCTGATGATCCACTGATCATAGCTCAATTGTCTAGAAAAGAAATTGAAACAAGTGGATGCAGCACTGCTTCTGGTAGAGTCCTTTGTCAGAAGTTTTTTTATGATGGGTATTGAGCTGCCTAATGTCAAACAAAATGCAGTTGGTAATCCACTTAGAAAGGGTTAGCTTAATAATTGTCCATCCTTCTCTCATTCCCTGGAATGAAGGAGAAAGCACAGTTGAGAGAGTATAATCATAGATCTTTAAGTAGAGTCACTACTGAAGTATAATCCCTTAATTGTGGGAATTAGCTGCATGCTGATGTCCATCTTCTAGTCAGACTTCCAGAGCTTTCAAATATTGCCATCTCCACACCTAGGATATCACTGATGCATGGCTTAAGAGAGAGATGGCAGCCTAAACAATTTTCAATTCATATTTTTTTTTTGGCTGATGGCTAATTCTAAGAGTGTCCCAAAGGGATCCAAATAAATGGCCTTAGTCTGTAAAGGTCTTGGGGACAGAGAAAGCAGGTTTCCCTTACCTCCACAATATCCACAGTGGGGTGCCTAGGACACAACAGTGGACCACTCAGGAAAGCACCTTGTAAAAAAAAAAAAAAAAAAAAAAAAAAAAAAAAAAGAAAAATACTGACATGAGACACAGTCAAATGCTTTGCCTCCTTCACCCCTCTGTCTTCTGTGGGCATAGTAAATGCTTTGTATTTTAAACCCTGTTGGCCCATAGCCTTGTAGTTTAATTTACAGTTGTGAAGAGCTGTGTACTCCTGCGATATTGAGCCTTAGTTATTTATTACTGCATTTTTTAAACAGTGTTACTAGCAAATGTTTGCATAGTCTGGTGCCTTAAACTGTAGTAGAAGGTCAATAGTTAGAGAATTGTCTCTGCTCCAGTTTGTAGCTCACTGTTTTTATATACTGCTTATCTTTTACCTGCTTAAAGCTGCATTCCGTGCCTGTCCCATCCGCCACTAACACATTAAGTTAAAGATTCTGAGTGAGACCCCCTTGCAGGATGTCCACATCACTAGGGGAATTGATGACAGCACCCAGCTTGCAGTCATCTGCAAACTTGGTCAACCATAGCCCACTGGTTTTGGCCTGCATTTCGGAAAAGTATATCCCAAATAACAGAGGCCCCAAGACCAAACCCTGGGGTACGCCGCTTGTTACGGATCTACTGCTTGAGGTGGCTTCCCCTACGGGTTCTATCAGTGACCCAGTTTGCTACCCATCTGGTAACATATGGATTGGTGCCTAGTTGAGAGAGTTTATCTATTATGCCCGAGTGGGAAAAAGTGTCAAAGGCTTTGGCCACGTCAAGGTTGGTGGTGTGCACAGTCTTCCCCTCATCCATGGCTTTAGTGACTGTCTCAAAGAAGTCGACCAAATTTAACAGACATGACCACCCCCTTGCCAAAGCCAAACTGTGTGAGATCAAGTGTCTGGAGGTTGCCAACATCCTTATTAATAAGGTCCATGACCATCTGTTCAATGGCCTTGCAGATCAGGCTAGTTAGGCTGATGGATCTATAATTTCTTGGATCACTGGATGCTCCACCTTTGTACAAAGGGATGACAGTAGCTGTCCTCCACTTGGCTGGGATGAGGCTGGTACTAAGGCTTTGGTTGCATAGAGTGCCTAATGGTGCTGCAAGTTCCTGCCTGAGTTCACATAGGATGCAGCATGGGATGTTATCGGGTCCCATGGAGGATGTCTGATTTGCCTTTGAGAGAGCGCAGTGATGACCTGTTCCCTAGATATAAGGGGAAGGGGGCAGGTACCGGGGATGTCCTGATTCACTGATCAGGGGGACAGATGAGTAAAGTTTTCACTGAATCTGTCAGCCAGCAAGTTTGCAATATCTATGGCATTTGTATATGTGGTGTCTTTAACCATTCTGAACAGATCTGGGTTTGAGGTTGCGGACATATGTGAAGAAGGCCATATGATTTTCTCTAGTACATGTGGCCAATTTGGACTCGAAGTCTGCTTTGGAAGATTTCACTAGTGCTCTTATTTGCTTGTTCAGGCTAAGGAGACATTGCTTCCGATTGGGCACCTGGTCGTTCTTGGTCTTTGACAACAATTTTTTTCTTTTGTTATAGAGTTTATTTATTACAGATGTCCACCAGACAGGTTTACTATTCCTTGCAGAGGATGATTTAGTCCTATCAGATATTCCTTTTTTTTTTTTTTTTTAACATTCTCTTTATTGATTTTTAAAGAAAAGAAAAAATATATATATACTTACAATTCTTAATCACAGAACGAACATACAAACTACATAAAAAAAAAATAACTATATACAAGTCTCATCAATATCATAACAAATACAAATTTCCTAATATCATGTCATAATCAAGTCTAATACAGATTTCCAGAAAACCTCCTGTAAAGGTAGTTGCTTCATGGAATACCACAAATATTTGTGTGCAAGTAATTGCTTACTAGCTACTTGCTTAAAACCATCACATGATAATAAATTTCTATTTTTCCAGTGTAATGTAATATAATATTTAATTAACATAAAAATAGGTATTAGCAACTATATATGTTTCTTTCTAATTCCTGGTGGGGGAATATGTAGGAGTGCAAATTTCCATGATAAAGTTGTTTTTTCATATCCCATTTTTTCTAATTTAACCCTTACAGCACACCAAAGTTTGTATGAACATTTACAACTCCAGAAGATGTGAATGATATCTACTTCTTGGGTTGGGCAAAATTGGCAATTTACTGGAATGTCCTGGTACAACTTACTTAAGATATGGGGTGTATAGTAAGCATTATTGAGAATCATTAGTTGCGTATATCTTAGTTTATAAAGGGGAAAAAATTTAGAGAACTTTTGAATGGCCTGTACAATGTTAGTGGAGGTAATCGTAGGGTCCTGTTGACTCCAAAAATTAGAGTAAATAGCTTCTTTGCTGCATTTGATAGAGATGATGACTTTATATACATTCAAAATCATTTTTCTCCTCCGTTGCAATAAATCCCAAATATTTTTAGTTGCGGAAATATCTGAATCTAAGATATTACATCCATCCCAGAATTTATTACACAACTCTTTCAGTTGTCTTAAAATAACTGTGTATTTATGTGGGAGATTTAATTTGTCCCTCATACTTATTGCGGACTCTAATTTAGAAGGAAGAAAATCTAACACAACCTTATCCCTCAGTAGTGGATAAGAATTTAGATCAATCATCCTATCGTTTAATTTAAGATTGGGGTTGAGGTGAATCGGTTGAAGTGTCTTGAAAGCAGAGAATAAATTCAGAGACTCAAACAGATTCTGAGCAATTGTAATTTGTTCCTTAAGATCCTTATTTACTTTATATGTCCTCCTATTTTCTTTATTTAAAAAAGGTAGAGCTCTGGGATTAAACTGTAAGGATTTAGTGTAATTATGATATAATTTCACCCATATTGGGTGCCATTTATTTGGGTGCTCCTTATATTCTGCAATGGTAATTAGTCTACTACATTTGTTAATTTCATAATATAATCTTAGATCTGGAAGTCCGACGCCTCCTTTCTCCTTAGGGTAAATTAGTTTCTGATAACTAATCCTAACAGGTTTTGGATACCATAAAAATTTCGATAAGACAGTTTGGGCATTTTTGAAGAATTTCTTTTGAATGAATGTGTTGGATGCATTAAATAAATAAAGTAACCACAGAAATACATTCATTTTTATAATAGCTACTTTGGATAGAAAAGGAAGCTTAAGTAGTGCCCATCTATCCAGATCTTTTTGTATGTTAGACCATAAATTACTCAAATTCTCACGATAGTATTTATGAGCATCCTGAAAGAAAGAAATTCCAAGATAGTGTAGTTGATCTTTAATTTTAATATATTGTGGGGTAAAAACACTTGGGTATTGTGAATGAATATTTAAAGGGAAGATAGTCGTTTTATCCATATTCACTTTATAATGAGAGAGTTTAGAAAATGTATCTATTGATTTTAATAATTTATTAAGATCTGAGTTAGGAAGAGAATAATAGATATTTAAATCATCTGCATAAGCAGAAAATGGAATTTTTGTGTTAAATAAAATTGGGATTTTATGAAAAGTTTTTTGTTTAATTAATAGAAACAAATGCTCGATAAATATATTAAATAGAAGGGGTGAAAGGGGACACCCTTGTCTTACCCTATTCTTAATCTCAATTCTCTTAGAACTACATTTATTTATTTGCAAAGTGGTATACGCCCTCATATGAATGGTGTTGATATAATGAATAAATTGTTTTGGAATGTTAAAATGCGGGAAAATTGCGGCTAAGAACTCCTTATTAACTCGATCAAAAGCTTTGGAGGCATCAATAGCTAGTGTGTATATAGGAATTTGTTTAGCCAAAGAAAGCGAAATCATTGTCTCAAGAGTAAGTGTTTGATCCATAGTCTGCCTTTGATTAATAAACCCAGATTGTTCTGGGGATATAATATATGTAATAATAGCTCTAAGTCTAGAAGCCAGTATAGTTGCCATAATTCTCATATCCAAATTAATAATAGAAATGGGCCTATAATTATGAGGATTAGTCGAGTCCGAGTTTGGTTTAGGAAGTAAAATAGTTCTAGATGCATTTAAGTGTGGGTCCGTAATTCCAAACCGTGAAATATGTATAAAAAGATGCCATAATATAGTAGAAACTTTTATAATAAAACATTTATAAAATTTAGCTGAGAAACCATCAGGGCCTGGAGCCTTATTAGATTTGAGACTGTTAATTGCTACTTTGATTTCCGCTTGAGTAAATTCAGCCGATAATAGGTCTTGTTGCTGTTCATTAATTTTGGGGAATGTTAATTGTTTGAAAAATAAATACAATTCCTGATCCTCATATACCAAATGAGGGGGGATTATAAACTTTTTTATAAATTTCTTCAAAAACCTCAGTAATATCCTTTACATTTCTATAATTTTTGTTTTGAAAAGTAATTTCTGAAATATTAGGTATATGATTGTAATTATTAAGTAGTCTTGCTAAAAATTTGGAAGGGAGCTGGGCCCAGTGTGAATAATTGGCTATACATTTAGTCTCCTGATACGACAAGTTTTCTGCTTGCAGTGATAGGAGTTGACGTTGAAGTTGAGCTATATTATTTTCTAAGTTTGATGAGAAATTCTTTTGAAGTTCCAAGTCAAGTTTAGATATTTCTTCCTTGATATTCTTCTCTTTATTAATGGTATTTTTCTTATAGAATGAGGATTTATTAATTAAAACTCCTCTAATCATTGCTTTTGTGGTAGCCCAAATTATATCTATCGGCGTTTTATCCTCTAAAATAGCAAGTATACAATTATCTAGAAGATTGTCAATTTCTTGTTTAATATCATTTTTTTAAGTAGGTTAGGACTAAAACACCACAAAATAGACCTGGATTTGAGAGAATGATTTTTTAGCCAGTCAATAACCAAAGTGATTTTAGAATGGTCTGAAAAAAACCTAGGATCAGTTCTAAATGACAGTATATAAGGGGAAAAAACATCAGAAATCAAAAAAAAATCCAATCTGGGCCAGCATTTATAACATTGTGAGAAAAAAGTAAACCCTTTATTAGGCCACTGTGAAGAAAAGTTAAAATATGGGTCAAATAGACTGAAATCACTTTTAATTTCACTAATTGCAGCAGAGGCTTGCATATTAAATTTAGAATTCGTATTGGTTCTATCTGACTTAGGATCTTGAATTAAATTCCAATCACCCCCCAACATGTAGTAATGATTTGGGAAGGATTTCAATAAGTTATAAATATTCATCAAAAAATTTTGTTGAAAGGAGCATGGGGCATAAATATTGACAACTAGGATTGGTTTATTTAGATGAGCAACTTTAGTTACGAAATAACACCATCTACCTTCTGCGTCTGAATCTTGCTTTATAATGTCATGTTGAAAAGAGTTTTTAATTATAATAGCAACTCCTACCTTATTAGTTTTATTTCCATACAATAATGGTTTTAATCCAGTTTTTTTTTAAAGAAGGATACCATTGTTCCTTTACTAAGTGTGTTTCTTGTACCATTATCAAATCCAGATTCGCTTTAAGGACCAAATGTAAGAAAAGTTTTCTTTTATTTTCTGCTTGCAACCCCTTTACATTCCATGAAGCTAAAGACCACATAGATTAGTTAATATATGTATTCTTACAAAAGCTCTATTTGATATATTAGAAAATGAAAACCATACAGGAGGATACCATGAATGACATAAAAAATTTGGATATAGATGAGAAACTCTCCCATACACAACCCTGTGCCTACCCACTATAACTCCTAACATGGGAGAGTGAGGGATACGACTACATAAAAGAAAAATACCCATTAGGTTAAAACAGTAAACTAACTTTTCTATTTTTGTTACATTCACAATGAACCTTACTAAGTATCCCATGTCCAAAAGCCTATCATTATAGAGCATAGAAAACTAAACTATCCTTAACATCCAACTCTGTTCCACAGAGAAAGCAAAAAATAAAAAAGAAAATAGTGAGAATCTCGTGACATTTAGGTACAAAAATGCTAGCCATCTTTAGTAAGAATCTGACCTATTCATACATTTAAAATATAACTACTATAATATGTAGCTTAAACTATTCGGATTATAGAAATTATGTCTAGGAAAACATGTAAGATTCTAATTAAAGTAGTTATGCTTTACATTAAAAAATTAAATTTTAATCATAAACATCAATGTCATGCCTCATAATGAAGTAAATTTGCAATAGCATAGTATAACACAAGTAAATACATACAGCTCTATATACTAGTTTTCTGTACAGTCACCGTATAACATATTACATTTTAATAGTTTGCATAACATGACCTAACTCAGCCTATAACTAAAATGTCTTTCATTTAATATGAACCAGACCATTCACGAACATGGCCATTAACTCTTGAGATTAACCTGAAAAAAAAAACAGTCAGATCAAGCCAAACATTCCCTCCATCCAAATTCAAACCTCCTCTACATTTTAATACATAAGCATAGCCATGTTCGAGATATTATATGAAAAAAATCAGCATTAGAATTCCTGCTGCAAAGCAGCGCTCAATCAATAAAGTTTATAATACTAAACAAGAAAAAAGGATGCAGCATAGTTTGCGCTGTAGAAATATATCAAAAACACAACAGTATTTACAGTGTTACAGCGCGCTTACTAGAAAAGGCACCCATACTCACCAATACCTCTTATATAGCAAAGAGCAAGAAAAAGGGACCTAATAGAAGATTTTCACCTATATATATTTTAAAATAAACCTTATCATCAGACCTAAAAAACGGTCAGTAATTTAAATCCATTGTATAAATGCTCCCATTTCTTCGAGTGTTCGTATCTTGAGCTGCATTCTTACTCTTTAAGCAGCGTTGCCTTTAAAAACCTGGTGACGCCTGGGAAAAAGGGTCATACGTGCGTAGAGGTCGCGCAGCAGCATAGAATCCTTGGGAGCTGTAGTTTATAGTCCTGCCAGTCGCTCACGAAGACGCCAGGCCTGGATAGCCCTCACCAACACCGGATCATGCCTGAGTGGAGCATCGTTGAAAGAAGACATCACTAAGGTAAGCGTATTTCCGATAAAAGACAGCAAAATACAATGCTACTGGCTACGAAAAAGGTGTCAAGCAGGACCAATACATATTTTACAATTTGAGCATTTCTAGTTGCTTAAACTGGCTGAAATTTAAAAAGTTTATTAAACACTGTTGATGCTTCGCTTTTGTTGTTTATTTGATATTTATTTCCTTGAAATGAAAACTGTAAGGAATTGGGGAATTTTATTTGAAACTTGATTTGTTTAGTGATCAAGTAAGCACAAAAGGGGGCTAATTTTTGTCTTTCCAATTTAATTTGAGGTGGCAGGTCTTGGGAGAGACTGATTCTATAGCCATTCCATTCAATGATTTTTTTAGACTTTGCAGCAAGTAATAGCTTAGCCACATGCTGAAAGTTCAAAAGCTTCACATAGACCAGTCTAGGGTTATTTAGTACAGGAGAAGGTCTGAGTGCTCTATGAGCTCTTTCGATAGTAATTTGTTTTGCTTCCAAGTCACTTCCTAAAAAACAAGGAGAATACTGTGGTTATTGTTTCAAGAAGCTTGTTTTGTTCAACAGATTCAGGGATGCCTCTTAAGACAATATTATTGCGTCTGGATCTGGCTTCGAGGTCTAAAACTTTCTTCTGCAAATCTTGTAAAGAATTTGTATTGGCATCTGAGGATTTTTGTAAGTTCTCTATTTTAATATCCTGATCCATAATTTTGGACTCTATTTTATCCATCCTGGTAAGGATCTTGTCTATAGAAGCTGCAACTGTTTGTAACTGTGTAGATAGGTTTTGAATAGCCTCCTGGATAGGTTGGAGAGCTGTTTTCAGATCTTCTAAATTGGAAGTCTCAGATTTTGCCTCTGAAGTACTTTTATTAGAATCTTGAGATTTATTTGTTCTTGCTCTTTTCGAAGTACTGTCCTCTTCCGGTGAAGTCACTGTAGAAAATTTTGATTTTGTAACTTGAGTTTCCATAGAATCCAAGTGAAAAGACATTTTATTTTATTTTATTTTGGGAAATTACAATAGTTATTTTTCTGTATTGTGTTTAGACTTTATCCGGCCTGGTTGTTTTCAGCAACAGAGTCTCACATGTGGCACACAGTTCACATCCAATCCTGAGTAATCTCGCCACACGATAGAAGCCAATATGTTTTTAAACCCCACAGGTAAGTAGATCAGATTAAATGCATCCCGAAATGTGTAAGTTTGATTGCAAATTATCGATTCTTACTATAAATAAAACAAAAATATTCTGAGAGATAGCTCCTCTGTGGATCAGCACCCCCTACAGGACAGCAGCCATCTTGAACTCCTCCTATCAGATATTCCTGATTCCATGCATCTATATAAATGCTCGTATAGTGCTTTGGTGTAGTTTTGGATATCGGTGTCAGTTCCTACAGAGGGGGAGGGGGATGTGAAGCTGTTTATACCATCCTTCAGGAGATTGTAATCAGCTTTGGAGAAGTTTTTATGTCTGATCCTAGCTAGAGGGGGTTGAGGGAGATGGTGACTTCAAAAGTGACCGCTTTGTTGTCGGATCTTACCAGGAAGGATGATACTATAGGGATGCTGCAGTGGTTACTCATGTTGGTTAATACTAAGTCCAAGATATTATCACCCCCTGTGGGGGTATCAACTAGCTCTTCCAAGGCATTTGCATTGACAAAATCAAGGAATCTCTGGGCATTTGTGTTCTGGCATGAGTAGTTCTTCCAGTCTATGTTTGGGAAGTTAAAGTCACCCAGGATCAGGGTAAAGGGTTGAATCTTGATATATTCGAACAAGTCCAAATAGGCAGATTGGGCATCTTGAGTCAGATTTAGGGGCCATTAGCTAGCTATGATTTGAATAGGGGTCTTGTCAATGGTTAACTGCACCTGGAGTGTCTCTTGTGCGTCATACTGTTTGACCAGCCTGGACATGTGTATGTCTTCAATGTATGTTCAAACTCCACCTCCTTTGGCTTTACTGCCCACAGTTTGGGGTCTGAATGTATGACAGGATGAGTAACCAGGTAAGGCTGGGGTGCTCTCCGCAGCTTTGAACCAGGTTTCTGTGACTGCACAGATGTCAGTATTTTCCAGGGTTAGGAATGCTTGCTATCAGTGTGGTTTCATGTTGAGACTCCCAGCGTTTAGCAGCATAACCTTTAATTTGTGTTTTGTTAAAATTTTTATGTTGGTAGTTTTAACCTCATCACTTTTCCTAAAATGGGCACTATAGAGGAGGCAAGAGCCTTTGCCAGAAGCCTGAAGCCCAGGCGAGACAGACACAGGGCATCTCTGGCAAAGCATCATGGTCTGTCGATCATATCTTCCCAGGCTGTCAGGTACTGGATCCCCCTGGAATGACATCAGAAACTAAGCCAATTGTTAAAGTCAATCATTTTCTGTTTGTATTGGGGCAGCATTCTGGGTGACAACAGAATGCTGCTTAAGGCTAGGGAAATACCTGCCTGGGACACAATCAGCGAGCTCAATCATGTCTCTCTTCATATAGTTCAGAGAGGTACGTCTCAAGTCATTCATGCCAACATGGACCATGACGGAGGCATAACAGTACCTGTTTGTTGAAAGACTTAGTGTGTGTGTGATATGGCAGATTCTGACACCTGACAGACAACTAACCATGACTTTCTCCTTATCCAGCCTGGTGAGAGGCACATCTGTGTGTCTCACAATGGAGTCTCCTATGACTAATGTGTTGGGTTTATGGTGAATCTTTAGTGGCTGTGAGACACAGGTGTGTGGACTATGCGTGGTATGTGGTGTGGAGGGCTGTGGAGATCGCATGTGTTTTTGCCTCAGAGGTCTCCTTTGTCTGGGTATGTCTATGTGGAAAACCTCAGCATGTGTAGATGTATGTTGTGTAGGTGTGGGAAGAGTTTGAGGTGTAGTGATTGTGTTGACAACAGTCTTGATCTTAAATCATTCTGTGAATGGTCAGACATATTTCTCAAAATTAAACTACACCTACTTCCATGTGGATATCCCACCAATTAAGCACATCTAATCCCCCTTGCAAAGGTAATGGTTACCAAAAGAGTCTTCCAACAGAAATATCTGGTTCAAAATGTGTCTTTGTTAGTTTCTTTAGAACAAATTTTAAATTCCAAAAGGCAGTAGGTGTGACAAAAGGAGGCCTGAAATAGAACACTCCTTTGAAAAACCCTTTGCAAGTCTTGCATGATGCTCTCTGGTGATGGCTGGAAACAAAGATGAAAAGAAGAAATACCTGCCAAATGAACCTTAATGGAGAAATAACTGTCCCCCTTCTTTAAAATGGTGGTTAAAAAGTAAGTACCTCAAAGAGAAGCAAATGTTGGGTCAAAACCTTTAGCAAAGGCCCATGAAGAAAACTTTTTTCATTTGCCTTAAAATATTATGAGTGACTCAAGTTTCTGAGAGGTCAAAAGTAACAAAGTAAATGAACAACCTCTTGGGAAAACGATAGATCCCTGGCCAACAAAGGAAGTGACGGTTAGATGAAGGTAGCAAATGTCCTGGTGAGTCAGTCCAGATGGATATAACAGCAGTTATGGGTGCTGCTGCTGGTGAAAGGGTACTCTCTTGAAATAAGGCCGTAAGAAGGGGAACCTTATCTGGCAGGACCAGAATGGAACTATGAGAATGACCTTCACTTCGCACCTCTTGGATTTTTGAATGAATTTTGCTATGTGAGCAAAAGGGGAAATATACAATATATAGGAAAATCCAGGGTTCCATCATGGGCAACTGCATCTCTTGGTACCTGCCATTCTAGAGGGAAAATGCTGAAAAAAAAATCTTTGCATTTGGGGGGTTTAGAGTGAAACGGAGATCTCAGCAGGGTTTGCTCCATCTGTAGAAAATGCAAAGACATCTTGACGCTGCATGTGTTATCTCTGTCTGCTCAACCTCTCTGTGATTGCAATGGAAGCTCCCAGAATCTGCATTGCTACTTGAAAGTAGTGCTAATTTTAGGCTCATTCCCATCCTCTCATGTATTCTCTTTAGAGGGCGTGTGATCTTGTTCCTTCTTGTTTGCTGAGGTACCAGTCCACTGCCATATTGTCAAAGGGAGTGTCAGTCACACCCCAGGAGCTTGTCCTGAAGTTCCTGCAATGCTAAGAGAACTGCTCTCATGTCCAGTACATTAATTTGCAATATGGCCTCAAACTACATCCATGTCCCCTGGTCCATCCCGTACCGATAATACCCCCATCCTAAAATGGACATACCCGTGGTTACTGTCTGGCAAAAGTACAGTTGTGTACACTTACCATAAATGTAGATGTTCGAGTGTATTCACTGTTGCAGTCATTAAATTTGGGTAATCTGCTGGCAGGTTGCCCTCAGTCAGCCTGAATAACAAAGTCTTGGGTCCTGCGTCGGTTGCTGTCTCCTCTTCCATGACGTCAGGTCATCAAGGGTATAAAACATGCAGCCGATGCCATTTTATTCAGTTTTTCTTGCCCCAGATGTCAGGTGCCCACCAAATGGGGAGCAAAAAAAATATATATATATATATATAAATAAACTGTAAATATATATAAATGCACTTTTAGAAACATAAACCTTACCTTCAACTAAAAGCAAATACACCACAAAGGCTTATGAATATAGTGAAGGAAAGAAAAGGTATAGAAAAGGGGATGGCGGATGGGTTACCAGGTCTGCAACAGTGAATACACTCGAACATCTACATTTATGATAAGTGTACACAACTGTACTATGTTCTTCGTGTTTCACTGCTGCAGTTATTACATTTGGGTAGAATCCCAAAGCTATGGATGGGAGGATGGAACTAAACAGCATTAGGAGTGGCTATAAGGCCCTGCAGGACTGCAGTGCAAAGCCTGCCCTGGATTTAGAGAAGAGAGGTAAATTATAATGCTTTGTGAAGGTATGAACAGAACTCCAAGTAGCAGCTTCTAGAATGTCTTTGGTTGGTACCCCTCTGAGAAAAGCTGCTGAAGTACAGGCGGCCCCTGGTAGAATGTGATCTGATCCCCTTGGGCACAGGTTTACCATGGTGCAAATAGCAGAAATGAATGCAGTGGCTTATCCATTTAGAAATAGTCTGCTTTGATATAGCCTTCCCCTCTGACCCTGCAGCAAAGGCTACCAGTAGTTGCTCAGACTTCCTTAGGGATTTGGTTCTATTTAAGTAAAATCTTAGTTGTCTGTGTACATCCAATGAATGCAGAATCCGCTCACCCTTGTTCTGCGGATTTGGGTAAAATGTTGGCAGGTGAATGGTCTGGTTAAGAGCCACACTGGATACCACCTTAGGCATAAAAGAAGGATTGGTCCTGAGGGCCACCCTGTCTGGGTAGACTATAATGAAAGGCTCCACTGCCATGAGAGCCTGTAGTTCTGAAACCCTTCTTGCTGAAGTGACTGCCAAGAGAAAAGCTGTTTTCCAAGAAAGAAATTTTATATCCGCAGTTGCTGCTGGTTCAAAAGGAGACAGGGTGAGTTTTTCCAGCACAAAACTGAGGTCCCATGCAGGAGTTTGTGTTCTCCTGGGAGGCCTTAAATTTCTGGCCCCCCTAAGATACTGTTTAAGCAGTGGATGAGAAAAGAGGGGAGGCTCTGTGTTGTAATGAGCCGAGATGGTAGAGGCATGGATTTTTACTGAAGAAAAAGATAGGCCCTTGTCAGGCATCTCAGTTAAGTATTGTAAAATCTGAGGAATATTTGACTTTGCTGTGTCTATTCCTTGTGCTTGGTTCCAAGCACAGAATCTATTCCATTTATCAGCATAAGATTTTCTAGTACTAGGCATTCTGGCTTCCAAAATGACATCCATCACAGATTTACTGAGAGGTGTGGTTTGAATAATTAGTTGATTAGCCATGCTGCAAGATTCAGAGTTTGGAGCTGAGTGTGCAGAATTTGATAGTTCTGCTGAGACAGTAGATGAGGTATTTGAGGCAAGTACCATAGAGGAAGGTGCGACATATTCCTTAGAAGCTGGTATCAGTGCTGGCGAGGCCAGTCTGGAGCAATTAGGATCATTTTTGGTTTTTCCTGTCTTTTAATAAGACCTTGGAGAGTAGAGACAGAGGGGGAAAGGCATAGACTGATAGGTTTTTCCAGCTGAAGGAAAGAGCATCCACTTTCCATGCTTTTTTGTGATGAGTTCTTGTGCAGAATTTGTCCAACTGATAATTTTGGGGAGAGGCAAATAGATCTATGTCTGGGCTCCCCCATTTCTGTGTTAACATGCTGAAGATTTGTGGATCCAGTTTCCATTCGTGCGGGTCCATAAGATTTCTGCTTAGGTCATCTGCCAGAGTATTTTGCTTTCCTGGTAGGAACGGAGCTTGAAGATGTATTTGGCAAGTCAAGCCTGTGTTCCACAAGGCCATGGCTAGTCTGCAGAGGGGTTAGGAATGTGTACCCCCCTGCTTGTTTATGTACCACATAACTGTGGTGTTGTCCATCTTTATCAGTAGTTGTCCTGGATGAAGTAAGTCCTTGACGGCTGTCAGAGCATTCTGAACAGCTAGCATTTCTTTCTGGTTGATATGCAGATGCATTTGGTTTGGGCTCCATTTGCCCTGAATGCATCTCCCTGCCAGGTGGGCCCCCCAAGCATAGTCTGATGCGTCTGTAGTTAGGGTTTGGGTGGCAGGGGGTAGAGTGAATGACAGTCCCTTGTTTTGGTGACATGTCTCTGCCCACCAAAGAAACTCCTGTGGTAGGCAGGGAATGAGTGGAATCATTGTTTTCAGGCTGTAACAATGTTGACTCCATAAACTTTTTAGGTACCATTGAAGTTTTCGCATATGCAGTCACGCATATGGAATTAGTAGAATGCAGGATGCCATGAACCCCAAAGCCTGCAGAATTTGTCTTGCAGATAGGGTTTTTGTTGCCATTTGTTTGAAATAAGTTGTCAGTTGCCTTTGTTTGTCTAGCATGAGGTAAGCCATCTGGGTAGTTGTATTCAAGCTTGCACCCAGGAATGTAATTATTTGAGAGGGTACCAGTTGTGATTTCTTTTTGTTTATGGTGTACCCTAGGCATGCTAGAATCCTTTTTACAAATGCCAGATGTTGAAAAGGAGTGTCCTTGTCCTCTGCTTGAATGAGACAATCGTCCAAATAAGGATAAATTTGAATGTTTCTTTGTCTGCAGAATGCAGTTACTGGTGCCAGGCACTTTGTAAAGACCCTGGGCACAGTAGATAAGCCAAAGGGCAGTTCAGAGAATTGGTAATGCAAAAAAACTGCTTTGAAGCGGAGGTATCTTCTGCATGATTCCCTTATTGGGATATGCAGGTATGCCTCTTTTAAGTCTAGAGTTACTAACCAAGCATTCCTGCCTACCATAGGCAGTAGCTGTTGTAAAGTCAGCATTTTGAATTTTGGAATGTCCAAGAATGTGTTCAGAATCGATAAGTCCAGTATTGGACGCCATGAATTGTCCTTTCTGGGTACCAGGAAAAGTCTTGAATAAAAACCTTGTCCTTTTTCCTTTTCTGGTACCGGTTGAATAGCCCCCATATCCATGAGGGACAGGACTTGTTTCTGGGCCTCTGCCCACTGGTTTTGTGACAGATCCGGCCATCCGTTTGGAACTGGCAGAGTATGGAAATGAAATCTGTACCCCTGGGATACTATGTTTAATACCCACTTGTCCTGGGTAATTAACTGCCAATTTTGAGCCTGAAGTGCTAGTTTTCCCCCCAAGGGGGCTGCCAAAAGATAAGTGCTTGGAGATGGTAGAGGAAAGTCATTGAGACTGCTTACTGTAGGGTTGTGCTTTGTTTCCTCCAGATTTGGAGGTGGAGGCACCCTATTGCTTTGACCTGTAAGAACCCTGTGATTGATATCTGGAGCCTTTTGAGAGCCTGGGTTTGCCCTGAGTGGCTCTGTTGGACACAGGAAAGGATCAATTTTTAGTAGGCCAGTGCCTACTGAACCTGGGTGGCTGCACTTGGAAGAAATCTTTTACAGTTTGCATAGATTTAGCTTTGTCTTCCATTTTCTTTAAAACCTCTTCTGCCTTATTACCAAACAGAGTATCATGCTGCAAAGGGGCATCCAACAATTTAGCTTTAACATGATTAGGCAGATTTTGCTCCTTGAGCCAGGCATGCCTTCTAATCACAGATCCAGTAAAGGCAGCCCTACAAGAGGCCTCCAAGGAATCAAAACCACACTGCAAAGTATGCTTTCCAACCTGTTCTGCTGATTGCAATAAATCCTGTAACTCTATTTTCCACACAATCAGAAATCAACATCATTTTCTGTTTCAGTAAGCCCATAACATGCTGTTGATATTTAAGCATATGAAACTGTCAGTTTAAAGCCCTGATTGCCAAGATTGCAGACGCATAAACCTTCTTGCCCCATCTATCCAGCACCCTGGAATCTCTATCAGAAGGGGTAGGATATTTGGCTGTAGAAGCCTTAACACCCTTGGGACCCTGAGAAATAGTCACAGGATCAGCAGCAGGATTTTTGAAAAGAAATTTGTGGGAGTCAGGAACCCGGTAATATCTGTCTGGCTTACTGGGAGCCGGAGGCAGGGAATCCGGAGCCATGCTTGATTCCGAGAACACATCATCAACAATGTATAATACAGTAGGTACTGCCAAAGGCCTATGCTGAGGAAGAAGGAGGAAATTCCGAAGCCTCTTTTTTGATTCAGAGAAGTCCTGACTCTCCCAGTGAAAATGTTTCCCTTAAAGTATGCAAAGTCTCTCCAAAAGAATAATCCTCAGGAGGGGATGCAGATGGGATGGATTCCTCTGCATCAGAATCCTCATAGGGTGGAATAGAACATTCCTGATCAGAACAGGAATCAGACGAGATTCATAATCAGTGCCTTGCCTAGGCCTCTTAGTAGGGGGGGGGGGGTTGGGAACCCCTGATCAAGGTAATTAAATCCTCAGCCATTTTGATCATCTGTGTTTTAGGCATAGGGGTCTGAGCATGTGGCTCATGCATCGGTTTTTTAGACATAGAAGTTGTTTTTGACCTTGTTTTTGTTGCTGGCGTCGGTTTAATATAAAAACGTTGAGGCCTGAAAACACCCTCAGAAGCCGGTGCCTGCTCAGCAGCTCCGGACCCATCCAATGGAGAGACATCCGCGGGTTCAATACTCTGAGAATCTCGCGGCATACCGGACTTCGAATGGGTCTCAGTAGAGGCCTGTGACTCAAAAGTAGCGGGTATCAGGGGCTGCGAAAGTGCCTCACTGAGTACCGGCGAACTGGCGACTGGCTTAGGAGAAGCTTCGTCGTCAGTTTTGGACCTCGACGGTCTGTCTCCATCTTTTTCCTTGCATTTTTTGTGAACTCCGGTAGTCGGATTGCTAACTGACGACATTTCAGGATAATTAAATCTTGAAACAAAATATTTAGAAGCAAAAATATAGCGACGCTTAATAGTGTGTTGGTTAAATCTAGCACAAAACCGACAGCAAGGCACGCTGCGATCAAGGCCTAGGCAAGGAATACAGTATATAAATGAAAATCCTTATGAGGTATTTGCTTCCCACAAGTAATGCAATTATTAACTTTTACTGACATCGGTAAGGAGCAAGAAAAGTTTCCCCAACGGGGTACTTAGCTTTAGTTTGAAGACTTCGGTTCTGAAACTCGAATACGAAAATTTCAGGAGTCAGCCAACCGGCACTTGAGAACTGCTTCTGCTTCGGGCACCGCGCGGCAAGAAAGACTGAATAAAATGGCGTGGGCTGCATGTTTTATACCCCTGACAACCTGACGTCATGGAAGAGGAGACAGCAACCGACGCAGGACCCAAGACGTTGTTATTCAGGCCGACTGAGGACAACCTGCCAGCTGATTACCCAAATGTAATGACTGCAACAGTGAAACACGAAGAACATCATTACTATCTGAATTTAAGCAATCAGAAGCCCAAACACTTTTAGGACTGCAGCTGCTATAGGAGATCTTGTTGTATGTGGAAGGTGTTAAACTTCAATAAGGCACAAAACAAGATGTCCAGCACCAAGGGTGAAAACATTTTTTCTAATTTATTGTGGCAGCTCCAGCATTTGGAATAAAATTAAACCAAATAAGCAGACCGGTTTCAGCAAATATTAGCCTTCCTCAGTGCAATAACAATAAAATGCACACACAATTGATTTAAATAGTCTACCTTGTCACAATACAAGCGTCTCATTGGATGTTTAACTTAACTCATTCAAGCCAGGTTTAAACAAACCCCCCAACCTGATAATCCAACTGGATTCTTTTTTATTTAACTTAGAATGCTAGCCAGTTTTGGACATTCTGTTCCCTGTAACCTTGTCAATGATAATGAATTTGAACACGGCAGTGGTATGGGTTATTGTATATTTAAATAATGAAATGGACATTCTTTTGTTTCTTATGTCACTGAGGTGCTCAGAAATACAAACCTTCAGTAACCTTGAGGTTTGCCCCACGTAGAAGGTAGAACAGGAGCAAGTGGCTAAATATATGACACAGTCACTGCTACAGTTTCCAAAACACAAAATATCATAAACCTTAGAGGTATTACTACTGGTAAATTCTTTACTCTTAAGTACATGGGTGCATTACTGAACAGTGACCGCAGGGTGTGCACCCTACCAATTTGTCCCCAAATAGTGTGACCTGCTGTGTGTTAGAGGGCATCTTATGTTTGTAATGATTAAAATAAGAGCCCAGTGTGAGACTCCATTGGTAGGAGAAGAGACATTTCAGAGAAAGAAGCTCAGTAAGCTTCTCATTGGCAAAAAGGATGTCCCAATGGTGATCAATAATTTGTCTTAAAGTATTGATGTTCTGCCTGAAGGTGGTGACAAAATGGACCGGCTCAACTCGGTTATTGTCTTTGGGAGTATGTTGATATTGCAACAGAGAAGATCTAGGTTGCTGTGAGGCAAAATGACTGGCCTCACTGATTTTAGCAATATCATATCCTCTGTTGAGAAATCTATTTTTCAAATCCTGTTGATAGTACTCATAAGAGTTATCTGAGGAACATAAAAGAATCCAGGTGGATTATCAGGTTGGAGGGTTTGTTTAAACCTGGCCTGAATAAGTTAAGTTAATCATCCAATGAGACACTTGTATTGTGACAAGGCTGACTATTTAAATCAATTGTGTGTGCTTTTTATTGTTATTGCAATGAGGAAGGCTAATCTTTACCGAAACCGGTCTGCTTATTTGGTTTAATTTTATTCCAATTGCTGGAGCTGCCACAATAAATTAGAAAATTTTTTTCACCCTTGGTGCTGGATATCTTGTTTTGTGCCTTATTGACTTGGTTTAGTTCGTGCACCTACCATAATTGCGGATTTCCTTGCGTGGAACTGGCTTGTGGTTTTCTTCCACTGTTGGCTTATGGGGGTGAGTCCTAATATCAGTGGCGGAGGCTCCTGTTATGTGTTTTCATCTTTTACAAGCCTCTCGCGGATGTATAGCCAACCATTTGATCTTTCTTACTGAGTTTATATGGTTCCCTTGGACCCTTGTACACTGGTGCATGCTTACATGCCTTTAGTTATTATTTAGACATTTGCAGTTCACCACTTCAATGTTTTTTGTTATCCAAAAGGTCAGATTGCAATACTACAAGCTACAGACTTTTTTCATTATTCTGCTATGGATGCTTAGTAGCTGACCATTCTGGGACTTGGATTATCATGTTTTTGAGTCCTTTTCTAGGTAGCGATGAACATCGACCTGATTCAAAGTTTAAGGACATAGTTCTTTCCTTGGCTCGGTTCAGGAGCGGATTCACAACCATTAGAAGATAACGGGACCAGCGGCAGCAATGAAAGTCGGCCATTAGATTTCTTATTGGAACAGTCCCAGAACTTGTGAATATAGGGATGTCTGTCCTTTTTTAGTCAGCATTTTTCGTAGTGGAATCTCTGTAGCTTTGGCTGTTGATCGTGATCTTTTAGTGTGGATGCTTGATTACTCTACAATTGTGTGCCTTTGGACTATCAGGTACTGTGGAACGCTATACCAATTTTTTATTTTTTTCTCATATTTAGAACTTATCTATGCCCTACCATCGGCTGGCATTTATTAGTACAATCAATAATTTAAAGCAATGGCAGTTACAAACCACACTATTGGACATTTTAGGACAATTGTATTTGCCTTTATTTAGTTACATTTTGTCGTGATTCCGGTGAGGCCTAGTGGACTGGTTGTCTTTATTTCCAGGAGGTTTATTGGATATTTATCATACAACAAGGATTTTTTTCTTGCATTGTTATGACATTTTGGGGAATCACTGCTTCTTGGAATATGATTCATAACTTTATGGTGTTTATTTTCAACGCTAAGGCCCTTTATCATGAGGCATATATTATATAGTTGTCATCATCTATAACCAAGGCATTTGCATTTTTTTAATGTTTTCTTTGATTCTGTTTTATACAGCATCAGAATTGCTATGTGGTTCAGTTAACATTTTGAACATACGGCCTTTTATAACTGTATCCATACTTTTTGTGGGAATTTTGTTTTAACACATTGTGATTTTTGATTTATATTACTTTGCAGGTTTTTTTAGCACTGTTTAGTTCCCTTTTTGTTGGGTAACTGGAGCATATAATCCATAATTCTCGGGCTGCCCTACAAATATGGACCTGATTAAACTTTTACAGGGCCTCTCTGCAGATAGGGATGACCTGAATGTTTTTGGACTGGGACAAACTTCTGCAGACAATTCCACCGGGGGGCAAAATGATCATGAAAATATATGCGTATCATCTTTTCTTAAACTAACTAAGAGCATGACGTCCCTTAGAACCAGTGTCTGGCATCTCAAATTCTTTAAAGCATACAAAGCATGGGGAGTTTCTCCCCGTGGCCTCAGGGTTCACATTCAGCCACTGGCCAGTCTGGCTGATGATGTGCTATTAGAGGAATGGGCTCAGGCCCAGCATAAGGCATCTATGGCCTTCGTTGAAGTCCTCATCCCATATTATGAACGGACAATAGATAAATTCATTCTTGAAGTTAAAACCACATGTGAGGAGGTGAAACATTTTGAAAGGGAACCTTTCTTTGGCAAGTACCTTAACTAATTGGTCAAGGATTTACTTATTTTAGAGCAACAGCTCAAAACCAAGACCACCCATAAATTTAACTGTGACATCATGGACTATGAGAGAGGTAAACCTTTTGGATTACAAAAAAATGTCAGATTTGTTGAGCAGGACAAGACCAAACCAGCCCTTAAAAGGAAGAGGCCTCAGTCCATACTCAAAAGAGGCCCTTAGTGGCACTTCAGGGGATGATTCATCCTCCGCCACTGACATTGAAATCACTCCCACCTATGAGTCACCGGTAGCCAAGAAACGCTAAGTACTGACCCCTTTAGGGGGGTAGGCACAGAGGAGGTAGAAAACACCGGTCCTGTAAACAACATTCAACATCTCTTAGAACTGATTCTACCACACTAAGGGACACAAACAATGTGCATAACATTTCTACCCACCCACTTTCTGATATTGAAATAAACTTACTGAACAAGGGTCTAAATGTTGTCCCTGGTTTTTCTGTTAATGAAGATACATTTGCCAATGATGTTTCAAACTTTTGCCACTTGGTGAATTTAAGATTGTTTTTTGGTGATGGTACTCAGACTCAAAGGTCTACTGATTTTCATTTCTGTAAATCCTCTTTCATGCCACCCATGGACAAACTCGTTGCCATATTTAAGGACTGTGTGCTTCAGGATTTGCACTTTAACAAATTTCTTTTCATGAATATGAAACATAACCTTACACAGCAGAAACAACAATAGGTGTTAATTAAGCTTAGGGATAACCATGATCTGGTTATTTTACCAGCAGATAAAGGTGGGGCGGTCGTGGTCATGGATTGGCCAATGTACTTGGCAGAGGCCGAAAGACAATTACCTAATGACCAATTTTATATGCACATGCCATTAGATCCAACACCAAAATTTAAATAAGAAATAGACAGATTCCTGAACCTTGCCCTGGAAGAAGGTATCATTAATAAGAAAATGTTGTACCACCTGACTGTATCTGATCCCAATCTCACTACCTTTACTTATTACCCAAAATTCACAAAGATCTAGCCAAACCACCGGGGAGGCCCACTGTATCGGGCAGGGGTTCACTTACTGAACCATTAGCTGCATTTCTTACCAAATATTTACAACCATTACTGTCAATGGTCAGGGCCAGGGTTCAAGATACTACCCAATTTTTACAGATTGTGAGGGATGCACAGCTGGATCCTAGTTGGCTAATGTGCACACTGGTTGTGACCGCCCTGTACAATAACATTCCCCATTGGGCTGAGTTAGAGGCTATTCAATTTTGGCTGGATAAGGCCAATATATATTCACCAGGCTTTAACACCCTACATAACTGTCTGACAGAACATGTGCTAACCAAAAACATGTTTTATTTCCATGGTAGATGTTATTGGCAGGTGAAATGTACCGCCATGGGGGCTTCTTTTGCCCCCATCTATGCTGACCTTTTCATGGGTTATATAGAGATACAACTTATTTATGACGCAGGCCATAATTTACATCTTGATGATTGCTGGATGGTGTGGAGGGAGAATGACATATATTTATATGAATTTGTAAATTATCTCAATGAGAATAAGTGGTGCATCCAATTTACGTTAAATTTTCACATCAATCAGATTAAGTTCTTGGATGTCACTATCATTAGGGAGGCAGACCACACACTCAGGACGGAGGTATTTCATAAACATTCGCAATATAACACCTTACTTCATGCCAGCAGTCATCACCCACGGCACATCATCCGCAACATCCCCAAATCCCAATTCCTCAGGATAAGACGCATTTGTTCCTCAGATAACTCTTATGAGTACTATCAACAAGATTTGAAAAATAAATCTCTCAACAGAGAACAGATGCTAACATCAGTGAGGTCAGTCATTTTGCCTCACAGCAACCTAGATCTTCTCTGTTGCAATATCAACATACTCCCAAAGACAATAACCGATTTGAGCTGGTCCGTTTTGTCACCACCTTCGGGTGGAACATCAATACTTTAAGGCAAATTATTGATCACCATTGGGACATCCTTTTGGCTAATGAGAAGCTTGCTAAGCTTCTTTCTCCAAAATGTCTCTACTCCTACCAAAGGGGTCCCATCCAGCTCTTATTTTAATCATTACAAACATAAGATGCCCCTAACACACAGCAGGTCACACTATTTGGGAACAAATTGGTAGGGTGCACACCCTGAAGTCACTGTTCAGCATGCACCCATGTACTTAAGAGTAAAGAATTTACCAGTAGTAATACCTCTAAGGTTTATGATATTTTGTGTTTTGGAAACTGTAGCAGTGACTGGGTCATATATTTAGCCACTTGCTCCTGTTCTGCCTTCTACCTCAAGGTCACTGAAGGTTCGTATTTCCAAGCACCTCAGTGATATAAGAAACAAAAGAATGTCCAGTTCATTATTTAAACATACAATAACCCATACCACTGCCGTATTCAAATTCATTATCATTGACAAGGTTACAGGTAACAGAATGTCCAAAACTGGCAGGCATACCAAGTTAAACAAAAAAGAATCCAGTTGGATTAACAGGTTGGGGGGTTTGTTTAAACCTGAACTGAATGAGTTAAGTCAATCATCCAATGAGATGCTTGTATTGTGACAAAGTTGACTATTTAAATCAATTGTGTGTGCTTTTTATTGTTATTGCACTGAGGAAGGCTATCTTTGCCGAAACCGGTCTGCTTATTTGGTTTAATTTTATTCCAATTGCTGGAGCTACCACAATAAATTAGAACATTTTTTTTCACCCTTGGTGCTAGACGTCTTGTTTTGTGCCTTATTGACTTGGTTTAGTCCATGCACCCGCGTACTTGCGGATTTCTTTGTGTGGAATTGGAAGGTGTTAAACTTGCCTGACTTGACACACTGCTGTAGGCGAGCAATTTTGCTTTCTGACTGAGTCTAACTGGCTGCCTATAAACAGTTGGGGACAGCTGTGATTTTGGTATGTTGACTACAATCCCCAAGGATAGACACAATCGGATCAAGTACTGTCCTGCCAATGTCAGCAAATCTGCATTGGAGTCCCACTATAAGCCAATCATCCAGGTACAAGAAGAAGACCTTTACACCTAGAAGTTGCATGTAAACTGCAATTGGGGTCATGTGTTTGATAAACGCCTGACAGAAGTGGTAATTCCAGATAGAAGGGTCCTGAACTGATGACAACTGGCTTCCCACATGGAAGCACAGGAATTTTCTTGATGGTTTTGCTATCTTGATTTCATAGGTTCATAGATTAGTACTAGGCTAACTGCCCTTGCAAGCCATTTTAAGCTTAGCCAATTATCCCTTGTGAGACTCAAACCCTGCACCTTGTGTTTGTAAGGCAAACACCTTAACCATTAGGCCACCCTTGGAAATCCAAACAGCGCATCCAATCTTCTTGCAGACATTGCAAGATGGTTTGCACTGTGACCATATGGAAAGGCTCCTTCACATACTGGTTCAAAAGACATGAGTTGAGAATATGTCTGAGATGCTGGGGAGTTTGTGTGCACTAAGAAGAATGTGGAGTAGAATCTGGACCCTGTTTGGTCTAGTGCAACCTCTTAGTTTGCTCTTTTTATAAGTAAGCATTTGACTTCTTGTCCTCTTGATAACCTCTGATGGTGTAGTACTGGTGGAGGACATGAGAGTAAGATTTGGCACACCTGTAAAAAGGGAATTGAGCAGACTCTGGATATAATGTCCTTATTCATCTGTCTGATATGATGGCCAACTCATTGCGCTGTTGGGAAAGATCAAATGTCTCAAGAGCAGGATAGTCAAAGCACATGGTTAGGATTCATACTGTCAGGGTCCTTGAAAGGACCCTCTATAGCCCTAGTTGTTTGGATCAGCGCTGCCTCTAGAACATCATCCAGACCAGAAGTTCCCTGCTGTCATACTACTGCCTGTTCTGGATCTGCGGGGACTTATGAAGCCACACGTTTTTAGCAGTTTCTTTTGATTACTTTGAAAGGATCTCTGAGGCACCAAAAAATTAACTACAAGACCTCTCCTCCTGCTTATACTGCAACAGTCTGTCTTGTACACTTTCACATTCCTGCAACAATTCTCTTCATCCTGTACCTTTACAACCAGGGGACTTAACCTAGGTTCTAACCCTGTTTGTATGAGTGACCCATTCCTAGTTTGGTTTCTTGCTCAAGTGTTCTGAGTTGATATCACCTTACACTTGATGTCTTTCTTTATGTAGTTTGCAACTCTACTCCATTTCTTCCTTCTCTGTACATCCTGAACACCATATACCCTGGCCGGAGTTTCTGTGCTACCAACAAAGGCCACCTTCCCACTCCTGCATCGCTGCCTGTACATCATATATCAAATTCTCCTTGACATCAGGACCAGGTCTGCTTAGTGGAATAGCTATTAGATTCAATCCCTGACATAACAGAGCAGAACACCCCCTCCCCTACTCTGCCCAAAGCCTTTGACTCAACACAAGTAATAAAGTGGAAAGGTTTTTGCTGTGTGGACTTCTAATGTCAAGAAATATCACATAGGAATTCATCCTAGAGTAGGAAATTTAGACAGCACCTCACTACAACCAGCTTGGGGGCCAATACATGGTGTAAGCCTTTAGAGAAATAGAAATAGATGAATCTAATTATAAAGACAACCTCTTCAAAGCTAAGATGCATAAGGGAATGGTCCAGAGTTCCTCATCCTTCTTATCTGGAAGATTCACTAGCTATTTCAGGGGAAACAATGACAAAACATCATTTGAAGGAAAAACAAAATACACACAAAGATTCATTATACCACAGGATTTGCATGGGATTTTTTGTAATAAAACAAAAAACAAAAAAAAAAAACTAAAGCCCTCCAAAAAATGGTAGATAACAATATTTTCTGATAAGAGAAAATTTCAAGTCAACTCTGAATCAGTAATGTCACCGCAGATACTTACCTGTTTAGGGATGTCAACTAAAGATGAAGCAGCCAGGAGAGTGAAGGTATGTAGGGTGACTATTACCATCTTGGTAGAAGGGTAAGATGCTACCAGCTGCTGCAGGAGCTGTCTGGTGCTAGAGGCCAGGTTAGCATCATGGTGCATGTACTGCAGAATGGGTATCAGCTTGATCTTCAGGTCCACTGGAGTAGCCAAACCTAAGATGGAGAAGAAAGTGGGCATCCTTCATAACAAACATACACAACAGAAATACATATGCAAACACTGCGTAGTGGCATTGCAAAACAGAAACAACTGTGTTTTAAGCTTACTATGATAATGAATTGACCAAGCTTTGGATGTGCTTAGAAGGGATGAACTGGCAGGTAATACAGCAGACCAAGACTACTGATCCTTCTACTGTGACTAGGAAGTTGTTTGTCACATACTTAACTTGATTCTGTCACTACAGTGGGACACTTATACATTGACATATCTAGCTTTAAAAGGCAAAAGAGAAGGTCAGCATGATAACCAACGTATTAGTGGTAAAAAAGAAAAATTAAGGAAGTGATGCTGCTCCCATGTGATAAAATGCTTTTTGCCAAGGCTACTGGCAATTCAGGCAGTAGGGATGCAAAATGGTGGGAACCAGGGACCAGCAGGGTAAGCAATCTGAAAATAAAATTAAAAAATTCATTTTCAGTGAATTTTATAAAGAAACTAAGAGAAATTAAGTTACACAGAACAAAAACTAAGACCACACACTACAAACGTCAGGTTAGAGAGTACATTTAAAATGGCTTAATGTCATTCTATGTATTCCATTGATACTGCTACTGTCTGAAAGGGTGAGTTAGAATTGGCAAAAACTGAAGAATTTCTTGACATTTTCTGATTTTTAAGATATGTAATACAAATCTGTACAGGGTTATACACAATGAACTTAACAGTGATTCATTAGCATGTCCAGTGACTGAATGAAAGTACTCCTTGACATGTATTATTTTTATGGTTATCCACAAATTCGTTAACAGTAACAGCAAGGCAAAGCACACCCCTCCCCCAAAAAAGAAAACAGAATATTAATTAGAGAGGGGAGTTCATTTTTAACTACTCAAGACAAGGGTAAGACAGAATACTTTTTTGTAGTAATCTGTGCGAATTCACAGCAGGTGAAGAGATACAATTACCAAACACCGTTAAATAGTTGAAAATATTCAAACTGGGTGTAACGGTTTTGCATACCAGTCAGTATAGCTTAACCAAATTGTGACAATGCATATAATTACAGATCAGTTACCTTAGAGCTCATCCATCTAAATGAGCTAAAGTATTTGCCAGAATACCCACTCCATATACATTTTCTCCAAAACCTACTCATTATGGAATACCAGATAAAGCCAGGATTTATTACAGACTTTGTTAAAATGAAAAGTGTCATACTAGTTTCATTTTGAGAATCTTTATTTTACCTAATAACGAGAGCATTAAAAAAAAGCTACTTTTGAGACATCTTACAAAAATCAAGCTTTTTGTGTAGATAAGTTTCAGGTGAAATCCAACCAGGAATTTCAACTTATTTGTTATGCATGGTCCTCGAAGACTTACTGGACAGGGTTTAAAAACTGAAAATTAGTCTTATTTTAAATGTATTTTGTTACCTAAAAAAAAAAAAAATACTTGGAGTCTGATGCATTTAAAACTGTTAGAAGAAGGTTGCCTGCATAAAATAAGGATTTAATATCTACTTTTTTATTGGGACAGGAACATCTCTCTAATATTTTCAATAGCAACCAAGACAGGGTTTACTGCAACAATGAAAGAAGTGGGAGAGAATGAACAACCCTGTCATATTCCCCGATCTTGATATTTTATAGATTCACAACCATGGATGCTTAAGCAATAATCAGTAAAGGAAAATAAAGCAGAAATAATATTTTATATTGGCAAAAATTTCATTTTTGTAGTATTCTGTTCCTGTCAATAAAAAGTGGAATATATCGTTGGCTGTTGTCGTTTTGGATTTGTCTGCTGATAATTTTTGGATTTCTACATAGCTGTTGGTGCATCCTTGGTTTTTGTTCTCTTGTATACAGCAAATAAAAATGACTGTCAACTCACAATGCAAATATCTCTCAATATGTTAAGTAAAGGAATGTATCTGTCCTACTGCACTGCAGTATACAATTTACTGTGTGCATTTTCCTTTGGAGGCGGGGGGACAATTCATTTGGGTGAATAACTGAACAGTGATAGGAAAGGATGTAAATACTGAAATATTCTGTACAACTTTAAGTCTACATTTAACAGAGGTACAACAGGATGGTTATTTTCTGGAGCAGTATGGTTTTTATTAGGTTTCAGGTTCACATCCAGGTTTACTATATCTAAATATGGGTGTGTGTGATGACCCACCACTAGGCCAGTAATCAAGGAGCCTCGGTTCTCACCACTGGCACCTGTTGGGGGACGTTCACTGGGAAGATAACAGGTGCACACACAGTATTTCCAGATGCAGCTCTCTGGCACAGGTTTACTAGCTATGCCCCCTTCTGCCCACACTATAAAGTAGTTTCCACGGCCACCAGTCACTCAACAGCTACTTTAAGGCTCTTAACAAAGGGTGACCAATTTTACTGTGTAATATTAATATTAATACGAGTGACGTCTAAAGACATGCAGGTAGGTGCGTGCGTGAATGGGTGTGCCTTCTTTGAAGGTCAGGCTGGCAATTCGGCACCGTAAAAATCCAATGCCAATCATTAGCAGACCGGAGTTCCGCTGTGGCGACCCCTAACCAGGAAAAGACAAAAGAAGAAAAATATTAATATTAATACAAATGCTAGCTTGACAAAGGGCAAGGCTGTTAGGACTGGCCCACACAGTGTCACCAAATAAATATACAAGTACTTTCAAAACTTAAAATCTCTACAGAGATCAGCCACAATGAAAGGTTTAAATATATTAAATAATAATAAATAAAAGAACAAGAAAATACTAAGTATATATTCACAGTGACATCAGAGTTCAAAACACAGGAAATATTTTAAATAACACTGCAGTACAGGCTCACACAAATAAAGAAAAATATTTAAACTAAGATTCAGTATATTCCTGACTGTATCTAAGAAAATTACTATACTCTAAAAACTTACTAATAGAGTAAAAGGCAGATGTGTTGAATGGTCCTCCTTGTTGTCAGGTCCAAGACAGAATGCAGAATGCTCTGTCTCACTGAGAGACCTCTCAAAACAGTATCTAAAATATTACTGCTAGGGTAGCTTGCAGAATGACATGACTTCTTGTCATCTGACTTCTAATTCCCAGGCAAAACCCCCACTGTTGGAATCTGGCAGTATTTAGCATCTACCTGTAAAAATACCCAGACGTGGGCTTTTGCTCAGATCTTTGGCTGGTTGTAAAAGTCATTTAAAAAGAAGTTATGTTCTTACCATAACATTCCATCTGTGTTGTTAATCTTCATGCATTCATGATGCGTGGGTCTCAGTTCCGTCCTTGGAACCAACTTGGCTGTTATAACAAGTTCACGCCAGATTGAACATTATGGTAAGAACATAACTTCTTTATCTGATGTTGTTGATCTTCATTCATTCTTGACGGATGGGACAGAGTCCCTAGCTACTTTATTTCCTGGGAGGCCCTATGGAAGGATATTCCTGAGCATCATTTAGCCAAAGGATGCTCTCCCCCTGGAGACCAAGTCCAATTTGTAATGAGTGATAAAGGTATGAGGAGTAGCCCATGTGGCTGCTGCACAAATGTCATCCATGGAAGCTCTGGAATGAAAAGTGACTGAAGTAGTAAATGATCTGGCCGAATGCGCTTTGATTTTAATTGTTAGATGCACTTGGTTTTGTTGGAAGGCAAAAGAAATACAGTCTCACGGCCATTTTGCCAAAGTTACTTTAGTAACAGGTTTTCTCAATTTGGGTCCTGAAAAGGACAAGAATAATTGGTCAGATTTTTGTAGTGATTTTGGCCTTTCCAAGTAGAAGCATTATTGTCTATGTATATCCAATAAGTGCAAACAATATTCTCTTTTATTAGAAAAAGTTGGGAAGAAAACTGGCAAGTGAATGGACTGATTAATACTCAATTCTGAAACAACTTTGGGTAAAAAAGACATGGTTAGTCCAAAGTGATACTCTCTCTTTGTGGAAAATTATGCAAGGACATTTTAAGCACAAAGCCTGTAATTCTGATATTTTTCTTGCTGAGGTAATTGCTACCAAGAATCAAGTTTTTCAAGACAACAATTTCATATCACAAGTGGCAGCAGGCTCAAAGGGAGGAAGAGTCAAAGTGTGTAGGACTAGCTTCAATTCTAAGGTTCAATCGGCTCTTTGAAGAGCGGTTTGATATATGTGACTCCTTTCAAGATGGTTTTACAGAGGAATCTTGGAAACCATTGTGAAAGTTTGAGATAGCTGCTATATGGACGCAAATAGAAGAAGGTGAAGTGCCTGAATGGAGTAGATTTGATAAATACTCCAAAACCGAACTAATCGAAGCTGAAAAGGGGTCTAGTCCTTTTCCTCAAGACTAAAACATAAATCTGTTCCATTTGCTAAGATAATTTTTCCTGGTGGAAGGTTTATGGGAAGCCAGAAGAATCTTTTGTATAGGGGAAGATGGATTATTTTGCCTGGCAATTACTGGAAGAGGAGGAACCAAGCTGTTTGCTTGAAGCTCAATAGGTTTGCATGATCAACCTTTGTGGATGTGAAAGTAATCCCTGAGTTGGATCCAGAGTCCACAGTCAGTGAATCAGGTGAAGCCAAAGGAAAGGGAACTAGACTTGTCCGGGCCAATAGGGTGCAATGAAGACTACTTTGCTTCTCAACTGAAGAGCTTTCTTTAGAAATTGTGGGATCAGAGGAAAGACATAAAAGTAGTCCCATGGGCCAATCATGTACTAGCGTGTCCCAAGGGGACTCCTACTGATGGGGGGGGGGGTATGGCAAAGTAGCTGCTGCATTTGTGGTTGGTGGGAGACGTGAATAGATTGCCGGCAAGGGTGACCCCAGTGACTGAAAATCTCCACCACCATGAGAGGATTGAGGGACCACTCAAGAGGCAGGAGGAATGCATCTGCTCAGTTTGTCCACAATCACAATGGAATCCCCGGTAATCTGCATTGCTATCAGAAAGTGGTTGGAAGATATCGCTCATTGCCAAACTTTCACGACTTCTTGACACAATGGGTAGGATTTGGTTCCCCCCTGTTTGTTGATATACCAGACAACCAACATGTTGTCCAACTGGATAGCAATCATCTCTGATGGGAGGACAAACTGGAATGCTTGCAACACCAGAAGCACCGCCCTCAGTTCTAGGACATTGATATGCAAGTTGGCCTCCATGGGGGACCAAGTGCCTTGGACTGCATTTCCCTGAAATTGCCCTCCCACCCCACCCCATCAGGGATGCATCTGTGGTCACTATGGCCTTGGGCTGAGAGGGTGAGAAGGGGTGACTAATTCCTTTTCTGGTTTCTTCCACAATTCAAATCTTGTTTGCAGTGGTTTGTTATGCAGATCAGAAAATACATAGGGTACATTAAAAGGGACCACTGTGATGCCAGCAGCCATTTTAGTAGTCTCATGTGTAGTCTAGCTAAAGGAACTATAGTAATCGTTGCTGCCACTGATCCAAGTAGTTGAAGGACTGCATGAGCTGGGACTTTGTCCTGAGAGAGCATCACTTGGAGCTGAGATCTTAGTCTTTGGAGCCTGTGAAGTGGAAAGGCGACCAGGCAAGACCGTGTGTGTCACTTCTATGAACTCTAGAGTTTGAGTAGGAACCAGTTTTAACTTTTCTTCATTTACTAAGATTCCTAACAATCTTGCTAGTTGTAGAGTGTAGTGCAAGGTAAGAAGCAGTAGACACTTGGTAGGGACGGTAGGGAGTCAATTGTCAAGATATGGAAACACCCAGAATCCTTGCAGTCTTAAGTAAGCTGTTACCACTGCCATACATTTGGTGAACACTCTGGGGGCTGTGGAGAGACCAAAAGGCAGGGCTCGAAATTGGTAGTGATTGGCTCCCAGCTGGAAGTGGAGAAATCTCCTTGAGCCTTTGTCCATTTTTTATATAATATTCATCCTGGAGCTCTATCGAGCACATCCAGTCATTTTTCTCCAGAAATAGGATAGATTGAACCGTGACCATCTAGAATTTTGTCTAAAGAAGTGTTTGGAATGCTGAGGTCCAAACTTGGCCTCCAGTCCCCTGACTTTTTTGGCACTAAAAAGAACCTTGAGTAAAATCTGGATTCTATCTGGTCTGGCGGGACTGTTTGCATGACTCTTTTTAGAAGCAGCTTTTGAATTTCCTGTGCTGCTGCATCCCGTTGAATGGGTGGAATGTTGTGGGTTCACCTTTGCGGCCTCGGGTAAAGATTGAAAGGGATGTGATAACCTCTGGTAATTATTGTCTGCACCCAAGAATCTGGTGTCATGGAATGCCAGGCTAGGTGGTACAGACAAAATCATCCCCTGACTGCTTCCAGAGGCAAGCAATCAGGCCGCTTTTCAGCAGCACTGGTATGGCTGTCCAGAGAAAGAATCTATGAACACCTAGTTGCATGGATCCCGTCTGTCTCAGGGAAGGCGTCTTTCTGATGAGTACCCCTTCTGCCCTGGGGTGGGGGTCGACACATGTGTCACGGAAAGGCCCTTGGGATTTTCTGAACCACATCTTTCCACTTCTCTGATTCCTAGACTATGATCGTTGGGAAGTGGAAAAACATATGCCCACACCAGACAAGGTCTTGCTGTCCTTTTCACAGCTGGCTAATGTGTCTAACTTTTGGGCCAAAAAGAGAGGAAGTATCAACAGGACCATTGATGAAGAAAGACTTAAAAGGGTCCACAAAGTCACACTAGCGCATCCAGGTGTAACGTCTCATGACAACGCCTGTACCTGCTGCTCTGGCCACCCCTTCGGTAGTATGAGAAATTAATCGCATGGACAAATTAGAAATGGATTCCAGGGTGGCAATTTGTGTGGCAAATTTGCCACGTACCTCATCAGACATAGCTCCTGATAAGGTTCCTGAGAGTTCTGTGATCAGGTCCCTCTGGAGACGGGTAAAGTGTGCCAAGTAATTCAATGACTGCATGGCAAAGGTCGATGAAGCATACATCCACTTCCCTAGTCTGTCCATCGTCCGAGACTCCCCGTTTGGATGATGGACAGCAGGACTCTCCCCAGCGAGTTCTTTCTAGTGGCCGCCACTACCACTATAGCATCTACTGCCAAACCTTTGAACCAATGAGGGTGAGCCTCTGAAGGGAAGAGTATTTTGTCCAGTCTCCGAGGGATTGGCTCAGGACTCTTCCAAGTGCGCAACACCATGAGCTGGACTAATTCATCTGCAGGTGGGGTCACCCAGGAAGTAGAGGGTCGAACACAGAAGGCCGCAAGAATACAGACTCCTCAGAAGAATGGTTGGTGGGCTTCCAGTCACCCCACTGCTTTAAGAATTCTAGTACGTCTCCAAATGAGACATCCTCAGGGGTGATCATGCGCACCGATCCCCCTCATCGTAATCTGTATCTTCGGTAAGGGATTCCTCAGGGTAATCCATGTGCCTCCTCTTGCACGATCTCATACAGGGTGGCTTTTTTGGGGGGGGCATCTGAAGACAGGGTACCCTGCGGTAAGGTAACTTAAGGTTTCTGTGCCCAATGCCCAAGCATAGTGGACTGTGTCAGCTGTGGACCAGAGGACATATATATGTGGCAATCTGGCATGAAGGAACTAGCTGTGAACCTGCTGAAGTGAGTTCCCTCTCCATAACCTGGAAGGCAGGCCCGCCCTAAGAGGGATGGGAGCCAAGAACAGAGACAGACAACCTTGGAAACAGGGACACACCTCACTCTGATGAACCCGCCCTCAGGGAAGGAGCCACAAGAGGACTCAGAGCTGTCAAAGCAACTGGAACTGTAGACGGTGCCATAGAAAAACTGGGTGCCATACTAGGGGTCATGGTGCAGACAGACCAGTCATGGTCTCAAGGATGGATCAGCTCTGATTGTGTCGTGGACCACAGGGTAGGCTCTGGAACCATGGTAAGATCTACCAGTAGAACTGAAGGAGCTTGCACCGGATTAGGCATCGGCATTGAGGGCTCCAATACCTGTGGGGAGGTTGAAGGAGGAATATACACTGGAGTCTGTGGAGAAAATACTTTGGCTCCAGGCAGGAGGGAGGATTTAGAAGGATGCAAAACAAATTCCACAAACTGGATAAATGCCCGGTTTACACCTCAGAGCAGAATTAAAATAAAAATAAGGCAACGAACTGACAACAGCTCAGTGAATTCAAACAGTTTTAATAAAACACATAAGAGTAAGCACTTTCACGATTTACAACTAATCGCTTCTTATATATTCTTCGCTATTTAGATGCCTCAAAGAACGTGTATTAGAACATCTAAGAGATATAACCAACAAGAAGGATACTAATGCTCTAGCGAAACGTATTAATTGAGGACACGCAACATATATTTAATTTTATAATGCTAGACATTATTGAATAAAACATTAGAGGGGGTGATATAAACAACAGAGTAGAAGAAATAGAGCAGAAATGAATACTACAACTACAGGCAGATAAACCACCAGGACTAGAAGGTGTAGTTTCACTGAAACCCTTCCTGAAAGCTAGGTCTCTGAAACATTGAATTTATTGGTTTAATTATATAACACATTTTTTATTACTATTTTTTGTATACTGCTTAAAGCTTAGAATTTTTTAATTGTTATTAATTAATGATGTCATACAGGATGTGGTATCTGACTGATCAGTATTAATTTAAATTTAGTTGTTTTACTTGTATGAATGGAGTCTGAAGAAGCGATTAGTTGTAAATCGTGAAAGCGCTTACTCTTATGTGTTTTATTAAAACTCTTTGAATTCACCGAGCCGTGGTCAGTTCATTGCTTTATTTTTATTTAAAATTGGAT